>NC_139225.1:156409371-157009371 GCF_055691185.1 Crinia signifera | reverse complement strand
CTGTCTCCCTGAATCAGAGACGGGCAGGGAAAGTGCTCCCCTCCGCTGTGTCATACAAGTCGACTTTTTAAAACTCCTTTCCAAGAGAATCCCGGAAAGGAGTGAAAGGGGGGGGGGGGGGGGGACGTGGCTACGTTTTGGGGACAGGGTGAAACTGCTGTCCCCAATTACCCGAAATGACGCGATTTGCGTCATTTTAGCCCCGCCCCCTCCCCGCTGACTCACAAAATTCGCAATTTTATACCGCGGCGAAGTGGGGAGCAGGGGCTCGCGGCAATAATGCGGGAGACTTGCCCACCTTCCCGGGGGCCGAGAGGGGGACCCGATTTGCGGGACCCTCATGGCCATTCCGGGAGGGTAGGCAAGTATGCGCTGTGTTAACGGTGAGATGCGTATGTGTGAGACGCTCGCACGTCCCCGTCAGATAAAGAACATCGTACACAGATCTAGAATAATTCACACACAGGCGTTCAAAGGTCACACACACAAAAATATCAGTGCGTTAGTCATGTGAATAAGACGCACATTTTCAGTGGCGCGGGACCTGGCGCACCGAGAGGGGCTGTTTGCTGCGGTGAATGAGAACACATCGGTTATTGTGCATGCCTCTTATTGGTTCTCCTGCAGGTACAGTAATAGTATTACAGGTTGGGTACCCCTTACCCGAATATCCCATATCCGAAATATTCCCAAAACCATAGGTTTTCAGAATATTTCAGGTTTTTTGTTTTTTGTTGTTGTACCTGTAGCGTAGGTTGTTCAAAATAAAAATTAAACATAATAATATATCCATTTGCATAATATGTAAAATAACTTTGCATCATTCACTGTAATCCCCTAAATGTCATCGTTCTGTGTTATGGATGATTCATGACTGTCAGCACATTATTCGGGGTGTTGGAGATAGAAGTATAGGGACAATTGTGACATGTGACCCCTTAACCTGCATTAATCTGCTAATATTAGACCATGATGAAAGCCTTAGGGTGGGGGGCACAGAGGAGAGTTTGGGGTCATAAAGCCGTTACCATCTGCCAGTTATTCTGAGTGAGCACTCCCCTGAGATTAGCAGGTGTCAGAGCAAGGGCCAGACTGCCGCAGGATTGGAGGGTTTGAATATAGCCCTGACTGCTGATTGGCTGAATGACAAAGGGTCATGGCTACTAGAGTTATAGCACAGGTTCCAAAAGTCATTCAGCTGGAGCTGAAGATTAAGTCCAGGGGTCACACCGGGGACCTATGGCTTCATTGTGATTCATAATGTCTTCCTGTTTCATTACTTATGAACATAGATAGATGGATGGATAGATAACATGCCATATATGAGACAGATAGACAGACAGACAGACAGACAGACAGACAGACAGACAGACAGATAGATAGATAGATATTTGATAGAGATAGATAGATATTAGATAGATAGATAGATAGATAGAGAGATAGAAAGATAGATAGATAGATATTAGATAGATAGATAGATAGATAGATAAATAGATAGATAGATATTAGATAGATAGATAGATAGATAGATAGATAGATAGATAGATAAATAGATAGATAGATATTAGATAGATAGATAGATAGATAGATAGATAGATATTAGATACTGTAGATAGATAGATAGATATTAGATATATAGATAGATATTAGATAGATAGATATTAGATAGATAGATAGATAGATAGATAGATAGATAGATAGATAGATAGATAGATATTAGATACATAGATAGATAGATATTAAGGGGTGTACACACGGAGCGAATTTGTGCTATTTTCTAAGCAATCTGACTAGATTGCTTAGAAAGTAAGCACAGATCTCTCCGTGTGTATGCTCTGAGAGATTTAATATCTCTTGCTAACTAAGTCAGTGCATGCAGTCACAATCTAGTCAGATTGCTTAGCAACTGACTGCAAATCTCTCTGTGTGTACAGAATGAGAGATACTGATCACAATCTCTCATTCTGAACCATTACCCGGACTTTTTTTGCTTAAGCAAAATTGCTTAGCAAAATCGCTGAGCAAAATCACTTAGCACAAATCTCTGCATGTGTATGTGCTCCCTATGGGAGATCTTGACACCAGCAAAATAGCTTAGCAAAATAGCTTAGCAAAATTGCTTAGCACAGATCTCTACGTGTGTATGCCCCTTTAGATAGATAGATAGATAGATAAATAGATAGATAGATAGAGAGATCGATCGATCGATCGATCGATAGATAGATAGATAGATAGATATTAGATAGATAGACAGACAGACAGACAGACAGACAGACAGACAGACAGACAGACAGACAGATAGATAGATAGATAGATAGATAGACAGACAGACAGACAGACAGACAGACAGACAGACAGACAGACAGACAGACAGATAGATAGATAGATAGATAGATAGATAGATAGACAGATAGACAGACAGACAAAGGGTCATGACTGGTCGGCTACTAGAGTTATAGCACAGGTTCCAAAAGTCATTCAGCTGGAGCTGAAGATTAAGTCCAGGGGTCACAATGTCAGACAGACAGACAGACATTAGATAGATATACAGACAGACAGATAGATATTAGATAGATATACAGATAGATAGATAGATAGATAGACAGACAGACAGACAGACAGACAGATAGATAGATAGATAGATAGATAGATAGATATTAGATAGATAGATAGATAGACAGACAGATAGATAGATAGATAGATAGATAGATAGATAGATATTAGATAGATAAATATTAGATAGATAGATAGACAGACAGACAGACAGACAGACAGACAGACAGACAGACAGACAGACAGACAGATAGATAGATAGATAGATAGATAGATAGATAGACAGACAGACAGACAGACAGACAGACAGACAGACAGACAGACAGACAGATAGATAGATAGATAGATAGATAGATAGACAGATAGATAGATAGATAGATACGCTGCAGTATCACAAGCCACAGGTGATACACGCCATAGAAGACGAGGCTGTTATAACAGGTGTAATAGCTGAAACCACTGGTGGTTTTATTTCCTATATTTCCTAAGGGGCCGATGTACTAAGCATTGGAGAGTGACAAAGTGGAGAGAGATAAACTACCAACCAATCAGCTCATAACTGCCATTTTTTTTTTCAAACTCAGGGCCTGATTCAGAGGTGATCGCTGAACAGAGAATTATCAGATCGAGCAATTATCACATGACTCATGCATACTGTACACATTGCACAGCACAAGCCCAAAATGTGACAGGAAATGCGGCCGGAGAGTGTCAGAAAAACGCAGGAGTGCCGAGGTGTTTTACCGATAGGTGGTCGCCAGACGGCCAGATTTGTGGAAGGGTCCGACTTACTGATCATTGTACGTACTGGGAAAATCATCTGATGGTTCTGGAATCACGTATAGCGATCTGCGACCCATTCGCAATTCACCCACATGTTCGCTCCGTCTAAGTGGTGGATCTCTATGTGCAGTCATCTACAACTCTGAAAATCAGCGATCAAGTTTGAATGAGGCCCACATGGCAGTTAGGACCTGATTGGCTGGTACTTTATCTCTCTCCAGTTTATTTCCATTCAAGGCTAAGTACATTTCATCCTAAGCGTACAAAGAAAAATGTTAAATAAAATGCTCCGTTTCCAACAGTAGCTAATAGTCACACTTCTCCAGGGAGTCTTCATGCCCTATCCCAAGATGGCCACCAAGATCTCTACTGAGCATGTGCCAAGGTCTTCTTACTTCCTTTATGTGTGATACTGTGGAAGACACATGCGCCCCTCCTGTGTTCAGCAAATTAATAAATGTTATGGGACCCTGACTGCGAGAACCTACATTTTGGCGTTGGGCTCTGTACGAGGGGGTACAACACAAATTGGAGATATCTGCTGCAATCTATAGTTTTTGACCTTAAAAGCACCCCCCATTTTATTTTAGTTTCATTTCTATGGGCGTTGCTTAATTGCTGAATTTGCCAGGTATTTCCTAGCTAATGCCATACGTATAGTACTATGCAATTTTCTGCACAATTTATACCGTATATTTTATTTCTATCAAACACTAAAACTACATAACTGCAAAGTAATAAAACAGGAAAATGATCTGAACCTGCAATAGAGTTCTAGGTCCTCGTTATTCCCCATGGCCTTTGTATAGGGCTCCAGCTGAATGAAATTAGGCTGCTGTGCTTTAGTACTTTAACCATTCATGACCCCTCGTCATTTAGCCAATCAGCAGTCAGGGCTGCATTCAAACTCACCAATCCTGATCCAGTGTGACACCTGCTAACCTCAGGGGAGTGCTCACTCAGAGTAACTGGCAGATGGTTTGTCCCCAAACTCTCCTCTCTTCGCACCACAAGGCATTCCTAATAGTCCAATAGTGGCATATAGGGGTCACGTGTCAGCTAATGGTCCCTTTATGGTCCTATATCCAACGAGGCTAACACTGCGCTGATAGTCATTAGTGTGTTATATGTAAATATAAATAACACCGTATCATTCAGGAGATAAAGCAGAAGGTAAATGCTACTGTGTTATCTTTATCAACATACAGCGCAGGTATAACAGCTGCAACGTGGCCACTAACAGCCACATGTCTGGGCACATGCCGGGCTGCCATCACTGTGTTACTGTATAACAGGTGCAACGTGGCCACTAATAGCCACAAGTCTGGGCAAATGCCGGGCTGCCACCACTGTGTTACTGTATAACAGGTGCAAAGTGTCCACTAATAGCCGAAAGTCTGGGCACATGCCGGGCTGCCACCACTGTGTTACTGTATAACAGGTGCAACGTGGCCACTAATAGCCACAAGTCTGGGCACATGCCGGGCTGCCACCACTGTGTTACTGTATAACAGTTGCAATGTGTCCACTAATAGCCTAAAGTCTGGGCACATGCCGGGCTGCCACCACGGTGTTACTGTATAACAGGTGCAACGTGGCCACTAATAGCCAAAAGCCTGGGCACATGCCGGGCTACCACCACTGTGTTACTGTATAACAGGAGCAACGTGGCCACTAATAGCCGCAAGTCTGGGCACATGCCAGGCTGCCACCACTGGGTTACTGTATAAAAGGTGCAACGTGGCCACTAATAGCCGCAAGTCTGGGCACATGCCGGGCTGCCACCACTGTGTTACTGTATAACAGGTGCAACGTGGCCACTAATAGCCAAAAGCCTGGGCACATGCCGGGCTGCCACCACTGTGTTACTGTATAACAGGTGCAATGTGGCCACTAATAGCCGCAAGTCTGGGCACATGCCAGCCTGCCACCACTGTGTTACTGTATAACAGGTGTAACGTGACCACTAATAGCCACAGTTCTGGTCACATGCCGGGCTGCCACCACTGTGTTACTGTATAACGGGTGTAACGTGGCCACTAATAGCCGCAAGTCTGGTCACATGCCAGGCTGCCACCACTGTGATACTGTGTAACAGGTGTAACGTGACCACTAATAGCCGCATCTTTGGGCACAGGCCGGGCTACCACCAGCGTGTTACTGCATAACAGGTGTAATGTGGCCACTAATACCCACAAGTCTGGTCACATGTCAGGCTGCCACCACTGTGTTAATGTATAACAGGTGCAACATGACCACTAACACCTGCAAGTCTGGGCACATGCCAGGCTGCCACCACTGGGTTACTGTATAACAGGTGCAACGTGTCCACTAATAGCCGAAAGTCTGGGCACATGCCGGGCTGCCACCACTGTGTTACTGTATAACAGGTGCAACGTGGCCACTAATAGCCAAAAGCCTGGGCACATGCCGGGCTGCCACCACTGTGTTACTGTATAACAGGTGCAACGTGGCCACTAATAGCCGCAAGTCTGGGCACATGCCAGGCTGCCACCACTGGGTTACTGTATAACAGGTGCAACGTGGCCACTAATAGCCGCAAGTCTGGGCACATGCCGGGCTGCCACCACTGTGTTACTGTATAACAGGTGCAACGTGGCCACTAATAGCCAAAAGCCTGGGCACATGCCGGGCTGCCACCCCTGTGTTACTGTATAACAGGTGCAATGTGGCCACTAATAGCCGCAAGTCTGGGCACATGCCAGCCTGCCACCACTGTGTTACTGTATAACAGGTGTAACGTGACCACTAATAGCCACAGTTCTGGTCACATGCCGGGCTGCCACCACTGTGTTACTGTATAACGGGTGTAACGTGGCCACTAATAGCCGCAAGTCTGGTCACATGCCAGGCTGCCACCACTGTGATACTGTGTAACAGGTGTAACGTGACCACTAATAGCCGCACCTCTGGGCACATGTCGGGCTGCCACCACTGGGTTACTGTATAACAGGTGCAACGTGACCACTAATAGCCACAAGTCTGGGCACATGCCGAGCTGCCACCACTGGGTTAATGTATAACAGGTGCAACATGACCACTAACACCTGCAAGTCTGGGCACATGCCAGGCTGCCACCACTGGGTTACTGTATAACAGGTGTAACGTGGCCACTAATAGCCACAAGTCTGGTCACATGCCGGGATGCCACCACTGTGTTGCTGTATAACAGGTGCAACGTGGCCACTAATAGCCGCAAGTCTGCACACATGCCAGGCTGCCACGACTGAGTTACGGTATTACAGGTGTAATGTGACCACTAATAGCCGCACCTCTGGGCACATGCTGGGCTGCCACCACTGGGTTACGGTATAACAGGTGCAACGTGACCACTAATAGCTGCACCTCTGGGCACATGCCGAGCTGCCACCACTGGGTTACAGTATAACAGGTGTAATGTGACCACTAATGGACACAATTCGTGGCACATGCCGGGATGCCACCACTGGGTTACTGTATAACAGGTGCAGCGTGACCACTAATAGCCACAAGTCTGGGCACATGCCGGGCTGCCTTCACTGTGTTACGGTATAACAGGGGCAACGTGACCACTAATAGCCGCAAGTCTGGGCACATGCCGGGCTACCACCACTGTGTTACTTTATAACAGGTGCTACGTGGCCAATAATAGCCACAAGTCTGGGCACATGCCAGCCTGCCACCATTGGGTTATGGTATAACATGGGCAACTTGACCACTAATAGCCACAAGTCTGGGCACATGCCGTGCTGCCACCACTGGGTTACTGTATAACAGGTGTAATGTGACCACTAATAGCCACATGTCTGGGCACATGCCAAGCTGCCACAAATGGGTTAATGTATAACAGACGCAACATGACCACTAATACCTGCAAGTCTCTGCACATGCCAGGCTGCCACCTCTGTATGACTGTATAACAGGTGTAACGTGGCCACTAATAGCCACAAGTCTGGTCACATGCCCTGATTCCAGCACTGTGTTGCTGTATAACAGGTGTAATGTGGCCCCTAATAGCGTGCGACTCTGGGCAAATGCCGGATGCTACCACAGGGTTACTGTATAACAGGTGTAACGTGGCCAATAATAGCCACAAGTCTGGGCACATGCCAGCCTGCCACCATTGTGTTATGGTATAACATGGGCAACTTGACCACTAATAGCCACAAGTCTGGGCACATGCCGTGCTGCCACCACTGGGTTACTGTATAACAGGTGTAATGTGACCACTAATAGCCACATGTCTGGGCACATGCCAAGCTGCCACAAATGGGTTAATGTATAACAGACACAACGTGACCACTAATACCTGCAAGTCTCTGCACATGCCAGGCTGCCACCTCTGTATGACTGTATAACAGGTGTAACGTGGCCACTAATAGCCACAAGTCTGGTCACATGCCCTGATTCCAGCACTGTGTTGCTGTATAACAGGTGTAATGTGGCCCCTAATAGCCGCGAGTCTGGGCAAATGCCGGATGCTACCACAGGGTTACTGTATAACAGGTGTAACGTGGCCAATAATAGCCACAAGTCTGGGCACATGCCAGCCTGCCACCTTTGGGTTATGGTATAACATGGGCAACTTGACCACTAATAGCCACAAGTCTGGGCACATGCCGTGCTGCCACCACTGGGTTACTGTATAACAGGTGTAATGTGACCACTAATAGCCACATGTCTGGGCACATGCCAAGCTGCCACAAATGGGTTAATGTATAACAGACGCAACGTGACCACTAATACCTGCAAGTCTCTGCACATGCCAGGCTGCCACCTCTGTATGACTGTATAACAGGTGTAACGTGGCCACTAATAGCCACAAGTCTGGTCACATGCCCTGATTCCAGCACTGTGTTGCTGTATAACAGGTGTAATGTGGCCCCTAATAGCCGCGAGTCTGGGCAAATGCCGGATGCTACCACAGGGTTACTGTATAACAGGTGTAACGTGGCCAATAATAGCCACAAGTCTGGGCACATGCCAGCCTGCCACCATTGGGTTATGGTATAACATGGGCAACTTGACCACTAATAGCCACAAGTCTGGGGACATGCCGTGCTTCCACCACTGGGTTACTGTATAACAGGTGTAATGTGACCACTAATAGCCACAAGTCTGGGCACATGCCAAGCTGCCACAAATAAGTTAATGTATAACAGGTGCAACATGACCACTAATACCTACAAGTCTGGGCACATGCCAGGCTGCCACCACTGTGTTACTGTATAACAGGTGTACCGTGACCACTAATAGCCACACCTCTGGGCACATGCCGGGCTGCCACCACTGGGTTACTGTATAACAGGTGCAACATGGCCACTAATAGCCGCACGTCTGGGCACATGCCAGGCAGCCACCACCACTGGTTACTGTATTTCAGGTGCAACTTGGCCACTAATACCCACAAGTCTGGTCACATGTCAGGCTGCCACCACTGTGTTACTGTATAACAGGTGTACCGTGACCACTAATAGCCGCACCTCTGGGCACATGCCGGGCTGCCACCACTGGGTTACTGGATAACAGGTGCAATGTGACCATTAATAGCCACAAGTCTGGGCACATGCCAAGCTGCCACCACTGGGTTAATATATAACAGGTGCAACATGACCACTAACACCTGCAAGTCTGGGCACATGCCAGGCTGCCACCACTGGGTTACTGTATAACAGGTGTAACGTGGCCACTAATAGCCACAGTTCTGGTCACATGCCGGGCTGCCACCACTGTGTTACTGTATAACAGGTGTAACGTGACCACTAATAGCCACAGTTCTGTTCACATGCCGGGCTGCCACCACTGTGTTACTGTATAACGGGTGTAACGTGGCCACTAATAGCCGCAAGTCTGGTCACATGCCAGGCTGCCACCACTGTGATACTGTGTAACAGGTGTAACGTGACCACTAATAGCCGCACCTTTGGGCACAGGCCGGGCTACCACCAGCGTGTTACTGTATAACAGGTGTAATGTGGCCACTAATACCCACAAGTCTGGTCACATGTCAGGCTGCCACCACTGTGTTACTGTATAACAGGTGTACCGTGACCACTAATAGCCGCACCTCTGGGCACATGCCGGGCTGCCAACACTGGGTTACTGTATAACAGGTGCAACGTGACCACTAATAGCCACAAGTCTGGGCACATGCCGAGCTGCCACCACTGGGTTAATGTATAACAGGTGCAACATGACCACTAACACCTGCAAGTCTGGGCACATGCCAGGCTGCCACCACTGGGTTACTGTATAACAGGTGCAACGTGTCCACTAATAGCCGAAAGTCTGGGAACATGCCGGGCTGCCACCACTGTGTTACTGTATAACAGGTGCAACGTGGCCACTAATAGCCAAAAGCCTGGGCACATGCCGGGCTGCCACCACTGTGTTACTGTATAACAGGTGCAATGTGGCCAATAATAGCCGCAAGTCTGGGCACATGCCAGGCTGCCACCACTGGGTTACTGTATAACAGGTGCAACGTGGCCACTAATAGCCGCAAGTCTGGGCACATGCCGGGCTGCCACCACTGTGTTACTGTATAACAGGTGCAACGTGGCCACTAATAGCCAAAAGCCTGGGCACATGCCGGGCTGCCACCACTGTGTTACTGTATAACAGGTGCAATGTGGCCACCAATAGCCGCAAGTCTGGGCACATGCCAGCCTGCCACCACTGTGTTACTGTATAACAGGTGTAACGTGACCACTAATAGCCACAGTTCTGGTCACATGCCGGGCTGCCACCACTGTGTTACTGTATAACGGTTTTAACGTGGCCACTAATAGCCGCAAGTCTGGTCACATGCCAGGCTGCCACCACTGTGATACTGTGTAACAGGTGTAACGTGACCACTAATAGCCGCACCTCTGGGCACATGCCGGGCTGCCACCACTGGGTTACTGTATAACAGGTGCAACGTGACCACTAATAGCCACAAGTCTGGGCACATGCCGAGCTGCCACCACTGGGTTAATGTATAACAGGTGCAAAATGACCACTAACACCTGCAAGTCTGGGCACATGCCAGGCTGCCACCACTGGGTTACTGTATAACAGGTGTAACGTGGCCACTAATAGCCACAAGTCTGGTCACATGCCGGGATGCCACCACTGTGTTGCTGTATAACAGGTGCAACGTGGCCACTAATAGCCGCAAGTCTGCACACATGCCAGGCTGCCACGACTGAGTTACGGTATTACAGGTGTAATGTGACCACTAATAGCCGCACCTCTGGGCACATGCCGGGCTGCCACCACTGGGTTACGGTATAACAGGTGCAACGTGACCACTAATAGCTGCACCTCTGGGCACATGCCGGGATGCCACCACTGGGTTACTGTATAACAGGTGCAGCGTGACCACTAATAGCCACAAGTCTGGGCACATGCCGGGCTGCCATCACTGTGTTACGGTATAACAGGGGCAACGTGACCACTAATAGCCGCAAGTCTGGGCACATGCCGGGCTACCACCACTGTGTTACTTTATAACAGGTGTAACGTGGCCAATAATAGCCACAAGTCTGGGCACATGCCAGCCTGCCACCATTGGGTTATGATAAAACATGGGCAACTTGACCACTAATAGCCACAAGTCTGGGCACATGCCGTGCTGCCACCACTGGGTTACTGTATAACAGGTGTAATGTGACCACTAATAGCCACATGTCTGGGCATATGCCAAGCTGCCACAAATGGGTTAATGTATAACAGACGCAACGTGACCACTAATACCTGCAAGTCTCTGCACATGCCAGGCTGCCACCTCTGTATGACTGTATAACAGGTGTAACGTGGCCACTAATAGCCACAAGTCTGGTCACATGCCCTGATTCCAGCACTGTGTTGCTGTATAACAGGTGTAATGTGGCCCCTAATAGCCGCGAGTCTGGGCAAATGCCGGATGCTACCACAGGGTTACTGTATAACAGGTGTAACGTGGCCAATAATAGCCACAAGTCTGGGCACATGCCAGCCTGCCACCATTGGGTTATGGTATAACATGGGCAACTTGACCACTAATAGCCACAAGTCTGGGGACATGCCGTGCTTCCACCACTGGGTTACTGTATAACAGGTGTAATGTGACCACTAATAGCCACAAGTCTGGGCACATGCCAAGCTGCCACAAATATGTTAATGTATAACAGGTGCAACATGACCACTAATACCTACAAGTCTGGGCACATGCCAGGCTGCCACCACTGTGTTACTGTATAACAGGTGTACCGTGACCACTAATAGCCGCACCTCTGGGCACATGCCGGGCTGCCACCACTGGGTTACTGTATAACAGGTGCAACATGGCCACTAATAGCCGCACGTCTGGGCACATGCCAGGCAGCCACCACCACTGGTTACTGTATTTCAGGTGCAACTTGGCCACTAATACCCACAAGTCTGGTCACATGTCAGGCTGCCACCACTGTGTTACTGTATAACAGGTGTACCGTGACCACTAATAGCCGCACCTCTGGGCACATGCCGGGCTGCCACCACTGGGTTACTGTATAACAGGTGCAATGTGACCACTAATAGCCACAAGTCTGGGCACATGCCAAGCTGCCACCACTGGGTTAATATATAACAGGTGCAACATGACCACTAACACCTGCAAGTCTGGGCACATGCCAGGCTGCCACCACTGGGTTACTGTATAACAGGTGTAACGTGGCCACTAATAGCCACAAGTCTGGTCACATGCCGGGATGCCACCACTGTGTTGCTGTATAACAGGTGGAACGTGGCCACTAATAGCCGCAAGTCTGCACACATGCCAGGCTGCCACGACTGAGTTACGGTATTACAGGTGTAATGTGACCACTAATAGCCGCACCTCTGGGCACATGCCAGGCTGCCACCACTGGGTTACAGTATAACAGGTGTAATGTGACCACTAATGGACACAATTCGTGGCACATGCCGGGATGCCACCACTGGGTTACTGTATAACAGGTGCAGCGTGACCACTAATAGCCACAAGTCTGGGCACATGCCGGGCTGCCACCACTGGGTTACTGTATAACAGGTGCAATGCGGCCACTAATAACCTCAAGTCTGGGCACATGCTGGGCTGCCACCACTAGGTTACTGTATAACAGGTGTAACGTGACCACTAATAGCAACAAGTCTGGGCACATGTCGAGCTGCCTCCACTGGGTTACTGTATAACAGGTGTAAGGTGACCACTAACAGCCATATGTCTGGGCACATGCCAGGCTGCCACGACTGGGTTACTGTATAACAGGTATAACGTGGCCACTAATAACCAAAAGTCTGGTCAAATACCGGGATGCCACCACTGTGTTGCTGTACAACAGATGTAAGGTGGCCACTAATAGCCACAAGTCTGGGCACATGCCAGGCTGCCACCACTGGGTTACTGTATATCAGTTGTAACGTGGCCACTAATAGCCACAAGTCTGGTCACATGCCAGCCGCCAACACTGGGTTACTGTATATTAGGTGAAACGTGGCCACTAATAGCCGCAAGTCTGCGCACATGCCAGGCTGCTACCACTGGGTTACTGTATACCAGGTGCAGCATTACCACTAATAGCCACAAGTCTGGGCACATGCCAGGCTACCACCACTGGGTTACTGTTTATCAGGTGTAACGTGGCCAATAATAGCCACAAGTCTGGGCACATGCTGGGCTGCCACCACTGGGTTACTGTAGAACAGGTGCAACGTGGCCAGTAATAGCTGTAAGTCTGGGCACATGCTGGGCTGCCACCACTGTGTTGCTGTAAAACAGGTGTAACGTGACCACTAATAGCCACAAGTCTGGGCACATGCCGGACTGCCACCTCTGGGTTACTGTATAACAGGTGTAACTTGACCACTAACAGCCACATGTCTGGGCACATGCCGGGCTGCCACCCCTGGGTTACTGTTTATCAGGTGTAACATGGCCACTAATAGCCGCAAGTCTGGGCACATGCCAGGTTGCCACCACTGGGTTACTGTAGAACAGTTGCAACGTGACCATTAATAGCCACAAGTCTGGGCACATGCCGGGCTGCCACCACTGGGTTACTGTAGAACAGTTGCGACGTGACCACTAATAGCCACAAGTCTGGGAACATGCCGGGCTGCCACCACTGGGTTACTGTATAACAGGTGTAACGTGGCCAATAATAGACACAAGTCTGGGCACATGCCGAGCTGCCACCACTGGGTTACAGTATAACAGTAGTAACGTGACCACTAATAGCCACAAGTCTGGGAACATGCCAGGCTGCCACCACTGGGTTACTGTATAACAGGTGCAACGTGGCTACTAAAAGCCACAAGTCTGTGCACATGCCGGGCTGCCACCACTGGGTTACGGTATGACAGATAATTCAGGTAGACAGTCACTAAGTCGACCCCTAATGGTCAACAGTGACTAGTTTGACACATTGAAATGGTCAACACCCGCAAGGCCGACATGATTTCTTTTTTGTCAGTATCAATATATGTTGACATGGACATTAGCCTGCATTAACCTGCTAATATTAGACCATGATGAAAGCCTTAGGGTGGGGGGCACAGAGGAGAGTTTGGGGTCATATAGCCGTTACCATCTGCCAGTTATTCTGAGTGAGCACTCCCCTGAGATTAGCAGGTGTCAGAGCAAGGGCCAGACTGCTGCAGGATTGGGGGGTTTGAATATAGCCCTGACTGCTGATTGGCTGAATGACAAAGGGTCATGACTGGTCGGCACAGCTTCCCTAAATCATTCATCTGGAGCCCAGGATTAAGTCCAGGGGTCACACCATGTCTGAACATGCAAAATCCCTGCAAAAGTGCCATTTTCTAGACCAACGTGTTACAAACCTCAGTCCCTATATTTTACATGTACAAAGGATAAAGCATCAGATAGATGACACAAAGCCCAGCACAGGTGATACACGCCATAGAAGACGAGGCTGAGAGGTGTCATAGCTGAAACTGTCGGTGGTTATATTTCCTTTATTGCCTGTCACTAAGGGGCCGATGTACTAAGTCTTGGAGAGTGACAAAGTGGAGAGAGATAAACTACCAACCAATCAGCTCCCAACTGTACTTTTTTCCAAACTCAGGGCCTGTTAATTGCTGATCAGAGAATTAGCAGATCGATCAATTATCAAATGACTACATGCAGGGGCGAATTTAGGGGTCAGGTCGCCCCTAGGCACAACATTTTTGTCCCCCTCCTATTTTAATGTAATCATATATGTATATACAATGTTATTTATATATTTCATTAAAATTTAACTGTAGCCCACCTCACTGTACGGAGGATCTGGAGGGAGGCACTTATTAGTACAGTGTTTTACAGACTGTGTGTGTGTAGAGTAGCTAATGGGGGGCGCCGGCAGCAGTGAGTGAGACATTTTCGGACGCGCAGGGGGACCATCGGACCCAGCCACTAAGCGCTGATGTAATGTGCATGGCACAGCGGGTGGGCAGTGGCAGGTGATGAGTGGCGCTGCCGCCTACACATGATAATACATGTCTGCGGCGGCGGCGCTCGTCACTCGCTGCTGCCCACCCGCTGTGCCATGCTGCTATTTAACAGAATGTCAGCCTGCCTGCCACCCTTATTTGGTGTCGCCCTGAGGCCGGTGCCTCACGGGCCTAGGCACAAATCCGGCCCTGACTACATGCCTACAGTACACATTGCAAGGGGGTACAACAAAAACTGGAGATATCTACAGCAATGTTCAGTTTTTGACCTTAAAAGCAGCCCCTATTTTATTTTTGACTTATTTGAGTTGTTTGGGGATTGCCTAACTTAGGGTTGCCAACCCTCCCGGAATGGCCTGGGAGGCTCCTGGAAAGCTATCTGACCCCAGGAACCCTCCCCCTCGACGGTGGGGTCAGATGATGCGTATCGCGTCATTTTAGCGCTGCCCACTGCAGTGTAACCAGCATCATTAACCCTAAATGACGTGGCCGCTTTGGACACGCCCACAAGGCAGCCTGCCTCTGCCCCAACCACGCCCCTTTTCCACTTGCAGCAGCGCCCCCCCCTGCCTCACTGAGCTGGCTGCCTTCTCCCATTAAAGGCAGCCAACAAGTAGGCAAGTATGGCTTAACTGCTGAATTTGCCAGGTATTCCCGAGCTAATACCATACATAATACGCAATTCTCTGCACAATTTATACTGTATGTTTTATTTCTATAACTGCAAAGTAATAAAACAGGAAAATGCTATGAACCTGCAATGGAGTTATAGGTCCCCGGTATACCCCATGGCCTTCATATAAGGCTCCAGCTGAAAGAAATTAGGCTGCTGTGCGACATATTCCCCCTCTATGCCCACTTGGATAGTAACGTATGAACAAAGTCTGTCTACACCAAAAAAAACTACATGTTGACCTTAAGCTTGTGTTGTCAATGCTGACCTATGGTATGTCAACCATGTCAAAGTGTCGACCTAGTGACTGCCAACCATTACTGGTCAATCTAGAACAGATAGATTTGAGTATCAGGTGTCCTGCGCTCCGTCTTAGGCAGCCTTTTTTGTTATCACTTTTAAGGTCTCCCTCAGACATTGAATGAATATTGGAAAGAGAATGGGTGTGATAATTTCAACAGGTGCCCAGAGTTTAAAAACCCACACTCCCTTGGAAGAAGAGCACTAGAGGCTCGAAACGCGTCGGTAACAGTGACTGACTGACTGATCTTGGGTGAACCTACCAAGTGCTTAGGTATTTGGGACCACTGCAGGGTGCACTTCCAGACTGCATCCCTGCCTTATTCCATCCCTTGCTGGCTCCAAATACCCTTAGGGGTAAGGATTCATCTTGTTCTGTTTTAAAAGGAAAATTTTTGTGTTTTTATTTACGGTTTATGTACAAATAAAATGGAATTTATTTTTAAACTCTGGGCGCCTGTTGAAATGATCACACCCATTCTTTTTCCATTACTGGTCAATCTATTGACTGTCGACCTAGACATTGTCGACGGGTTGGGATCATTTGGTCTACAGCATTATGGTCGTCAGTTATTATGTCAACACCATTAGGTCGACATGGGAAAAGGTCGACATGGGTCTAGGTCGAAAGGTCATTAGTTCGACAGGTTGTTAGTTCGACAGGTCATTAGTTCGACATGGGTTTATCACTGTTTTGTTCGTCTAGTTCGACAGTCAAAAGGTCGACATGGGGTTTATTACTGTTTTTTTACCTGAATGTCAACACAGTCGACATGGACACAGTTTAAAGTGCACCGCATCCCCTCGCATTGCTTGCTGCGCTCGGCACACTATTTTATTCTCCCTCCACGCCTTAGTGGATGGTAGGGCATGAAATACCGCCTATCGGCACATGTCGGCTCAAAAAACTGTGAAAACCCCATGTCGACCTTTTGACTGTCGACCTAGACATTGTAGAACTAATGACCTGTTGAATTAACGACCAGTCTAACTAATGACCTTTCGACCTAGAACCATGTTGATCTTATTCCATGTCGACCTAGACCCATGTCGACCTTATGACTGTCGACCATAATGCTGTAGACCAAATGACGCATCCCATTGTCGACCCAGGGACCGTATAACCATCTACTGTAGGATGGCACCAGTCACACCAGTAATAGGTTTTCCAGGTTCCGGCCAGCAATACGTCACAGTAGATGTTCTGCCCGTGTCTCCTGCATCATCCCCCAAATATTTTCGCATGCTCCACTATGTACCCAGACAATTCTAAAATACAGCGTCACATTGAACGTCCAGGTGACTCTATAATAAATGATATACTTACTTCCCAGGTTATACCTAGCGGTGGCTCCAGAGGAGGGGGCGGGGGGGGGGGGGGGGGGGGTGCTGCAGTGCAATTCAAAATTCAACTTGGGAAGGCACACTAACTGCTACCAACTGCCATTCCAAACTGACTCACTGGCAGTAGAATGGCTTCATATTTGAATTTCGAACTGTGCTGCCCAAGCTTCAAAAAGTGGTAATTAGAGAGTGATAAACAACCAGCCAATCATAAAATCATCAGTCAAATTTTCAAACCCATCCTGTAGCATGACAGTTAAGAGCTGATTGGCTGGTGCATTACCAATTTCCACTTTATTAAACTGGGTGCATCTAGCCCATTGTATCTAACTGATATCTATTTAACTCATTAGCTGCTATCTGTCTATGTGCATTTGTGTGCAGAGTGGTATCCCTGCAGGGGCGTGAATGGGGCACACTGCTGAGGGCTGGCAGAACCATCTGTCAGGACCTGTGGGTGAGAGGGGAACATTATATCAGCAGCTGGTGACAGGGGGCAGAATTAGACACTTTGAATATGGCACTGCCATCTGATTGGCTGCACAGAATGCCTTCTGCATCCATATGGGGAGGGCCTGGACAGGCTGCAGTGTAATTAGGCAGCAGCAGAGTCATTGTAAACAGCTTAATTAATCTGCCCATTTATTACCTCCATTGTTGTCACCCTCCGCGCTAATTACCAGCCAGGTTATGTTTAATGATCATATTAGCGTTTTGTTATATTCATTTCCACATACATTAGACCAGGATCACAGCTAAGATTATATTGCCAGTTCCACAGAAGCTCAATGATCACCTACTGGTTTTCCTACTGTATTTTCTAATTGTGTCAACTTGGTCTAAAGAAATGTTGGTCAGTGAAATATTTAACCAGGAACAGATCATAGGTCAGACATAAATGAGTTTTTTACATATATACTGTATATTGCGTTTACATAGAACCAGACTTCTGTACGTGGAAAATACAGCACCCTCCAAATAAACATCAAAGGTGATATAGCAAAGGGAATACAGTCATAAGGTCGACATGCTTCAAGGTCGACGCGCCTGAATGTCGAAATGGGGTTAGTTCAACATGTCATTAGGTCGACGCATGCATTAGGTCGACATGGGCTAGGTAGACAGTGAAAAGTCCGAAATGGGGTTTTTGTTTTCAGCCGACGTGCCGACAGGCAGTATTTCATGCTCTACCATCCCACTAGGGCATGATGGGAGAATAAAATGGTGTTCTCAAATGCATGGCGAGTGCAGTGATTTATACAAGGGGATGCGGTGCAATAAAATTTCCAGCGTTTCATGGGCGCAGCTTAGTCAACTAGAATGACCCCCAAAGTACCAACCAATCAGCTCTTAACACTCGTTTTGATTTTTCAAACACAGCCTGTATCATGGCAGTTAAAAGCTGATTGGTTGGTTCGGTACTTGTGAGTTATCCGGGCGCCCGATTTCAAAATCGGGTCGGATCGGGACATCGCATCGCATCGCATGCGACCATCGGATGCGATGCGATGCGATGCGATGACCCGATTTTTCCATAGGAATCAATGTTAAAATGGACTGAGTCCATTTTAACATGGAATTCAGTGGGAAAAAGGGGTCCTTTTCATACCCCTACTATCCAAGTGGGCATGGAGTTGGATATAAACCTGTGGCGAGCGTAGCGAGCCACCGAGCCCGAAGCGTGGCGAGCGTAGCGAGCCCCGCGAGGGGACACGGAATACCGTCCCCTCGCGGGGCTCGCTTCGCTCGCCACGCTTCGGGCTCGGTGGCTCGCTACGCTCGCCACAGGTTTATATCCAACTCCATGCCCACTTGGATAGTAGGGGTATGAAAAGGACCCCTTTTTCCATAGGAATCATTTTAACATTGATTCCTATGGAAAAATCGGGTCATCGCATCCGATGGTCGCATGCGATGCGATGCGATGCGATGCGATATCGCATCGCATCGCATCTGATTGTATGCCTTAACTTAAGGCATACAATTAAAAAATCGGGCGCCCGGATAACTCACAAGTACCGTTGGTTCTTTATTCTCACCACATTATCTCTCATCGATGTTTGATACGTCTCCCCGATGATGTTCGACTCTTATTTTCTGACAGTCTGCCAGGAATGTGTCTGCAGTGATACAATAAAACAACCCCCTAGTTTCCCTCTTTGTCCATTTGAAAATGTCGGAGCTGTGACAGTCCCATCTGGCACGTATAATAACCCCCTAGATGTGTCAGCTGCAGCTGGTAAGAATATTGCTGGGGGGGGGGGGTCAGTAAGTTTGAATATAGCACTGTCACTGATTGGCCGCAGGGACTGGCTCATCCACCTGGATTGGGGACAAAGGATGCTATTTCTGCAATGTATCGTTATCTACTATAATCAGCGCAGTGATAGCGTGCGTGCATTGTTGTGTATTCGATGGTATGAATGGTGAATTGTAGGACTACAGATTAAATGAAGCATTTCCCTAAACTCACTGTCAATAATTACAGATTGGTGCAAACAATTGAGAAAACTGGGTCCATGTACTAAGCTATAGAGAGAGATAAAGTAAACAGTAAACTACCGGCCACTCAGCTCCAAACTGCCATATTACAGCAGGTATGGCTAGTAAAAGGGTCAACTGAATAAAGGTTGACATGCATTAAGTCGACCACTGAAGTTGACACCTGAATAGGTTGACATGGCTAAAGTCGACCCTGTCAAAAGGACGACACAAGCATTAGGTCAGCTTGCGCTCCCCAAAAAATCCGGCCTTACGCCTCCAAACGCCCGTCACCTGTCAGTCACCTTGCAAGGGGCTAGCAAAGGCTAGTTCTTCCCATCGTCCGTTCAAAAGGGGACCCCGCCAATGTGCACAGCGTACCGTGATCATGAGCGGTCTTTCGATAATCGGTAGTGCCAGCCATTCTCCACTTTATCTCATGCCGAATATTTACAAAAATAAAGAAAAGGTCCATATGCAGATAAATACACAAACGCAAACCAGAGCGGCGTCTATATTTAACCCATTGAGGGGGGAATTTACAAAGATGGGATGGTTGCCCATAGCAACTAAACAGATTCTATCTACTTATTTATTTGTCACTTTCTAGAAGATAATAGAATCTGATTGGTTGCCCATACCAGCATCCCACCTTCAGTAGAACTCCCGTCTTAGTAAATCAATCCCTAAGTTCCAAGCTATATAATATTAGCTGTATCTGTTTCGTCAGTACGGATCCCGTGTGATGAAATCCACAGATTAACACCAAAAAAAAAACCTTTGACCATTGTCACGGGCAACCCTTTATAGTGTAACCTGCCGGTATCTACCACCTCTTTCCCAGTAAAGATGTCGGGGGAAATTTACTAAGATGCATATTCTACTTCACATGTGATGCTATGGGCAACCAATCAGAATCTACTTCTTATTTATTTAGCACACTCTGGAAGATACTAAGATAGTAGACAGGATCTGATTGGTTGCCCATAGCAACATCACATGTGAAGTAGAATACACATCTTAGTAAATTTCCCCCGACATCTTTTTGCAACTAGAAATGTATACAATTATAAACCAACTTATAGAGTATCTCTCTATGGCGTTCTCTGTGCGTCAAGCTGAGGGTATATACGCCACCCACTGTGAATATTCAAAAAGTGATGATTCATTGAAAATATCATTGTCATGGTTGGATCATATAGCGCCACCAATCTGCGCAGCGCAGTACAGAGAACATTTGTCATTAACCCTTTGAGTGCCAGTCAAATAAATGTGTAAAACAAGGATGATATTACCTATAAAAGGTTAATATCACAGATCATTATGAATGACGCATGTTCAGACGATTGAACTTATCGTTATCATTAACTATTTGTGGCAGAGCGCATCGTTAACGATATAGTGGGTGCACATTGAACAGTATGTAGGATGATGTTGTTAATCACGCATATCGTTCATTACAATTAGATAGTGTGGGCCCAGCTGAACTAAGGGCCTTATTCAGATCGGAGCTCAGCACAAATTTGTTCGGAAAATTGTCAAAACCATGTGCACTGCAGGTGCAGAGAGAGTTACATTTGGGTGTGGTGTGCTGAAACTGAAATCTAAATTGCAGTGTAAAAATAATGCAGCCAGTATTTACCCTGCACAGAAACAGAATAACTCACCCAAATCTAACTCTCTCTATACATGTTACATCTGCCCCACCTGCAGTGCACATGGTTTGGCCCATTTGTACTTAGCTCATATCTGAATAAGGCCCTAATTGTTCACACTGCCATAATGCAAATCACTTATCACTATCAATTTTGGGGTGGGGAGCTGGAACACCCAGAGAAGAACAACGCACACACAAACTCCACACATATAGGCCATGATGCTGACCACTGTGCTACCGTGGAGGGAATCACTCCTTGTACATGCTGTAAATGTCATCTTAAGGAGCGAGGTAACACTGAAAGCATATTTCAGGGTCCCCAGTTTTGATGCACAATCTGTATCTAGAACAGAACATTCTCTGCATCGTGTAGCACCAGTAGGTGCTGGCAGTACTGCGTCCATGTACAGTACTGCTGGCAGTACTGCGCCCATGTGTGGACTGTATGACAGAGATGTCAGCTGTCAGGGCCAGTGTGATACATCACATGGAACACATCCTTTGTGTACAGCACCAGGCGGCTCTATTGTACAGAATTAGCCCTCTTGAGACCTAGCAGGTGGCAACTCTAATGCCGGGAAGGGGGAGCGAGATTCGAGTTTGAATATTGCACTGAGTACTGATTGGCTGCTGCATGGTCCATGGATACCCATAGAGGAGGGGGTGACGCAGTGTCAGACAGGCACGGGGCAGACTCAATTGGAGCACTTAAATAAATCTGGCAATTTGAAAGCAATAGTAATTACCAGAGCCAGGACCATTGTCTGGTGCTTTGTCCTAACACCAGCCTCCTGTATAGCATTGCTCTGTTATGTTACTTGCACACAGAGAGATACATGTACTACCTGGTTATTATAATGCTACATCAAATACATACATATACATACAGTGAGAGGTGGATCAAATCATGGGGAGATACATAGTAGCATTCAATCAGCAACTGTCATTTTTTTTAAACAAAGCATTTTCAAAAAAGGCAGTTAAAAGCTGATTGGCTGGTGCACCAACCAATTAGCTTCTAGCTTTTGAGACAATAGTCCCCAAAGTAATTTCAGAATTTTTGGACACATATTATGCCATTCTGCGGGGAGGAGATAAAGTGGAGAGAGATAAAGTATTATCATCAGCAGCATTATACATGGTTCAAACCCAAGGGCGGAAAATAAATTATAATGATTATAGTAATAGTATGGCGCCTACAGTAATTTAGCGCAGCTTCACAACTGGGGGTCTATTTACTAAGCTTTGGAGAGAGAGATACGTTACCTGCCAATTGGCCCCCAACTGTCATTTTTTTCAAACATACTGTGACCATTAGGAGCTGATTTGCTGCTGTTTTATCTCTCTCTCTCCACTTTATCACTCTCCAATGATTAGTAAATAGAACCACTTGTTCTTAAAGCACAGTATAGGTATTAAGGATATCCACAAATGAGCACAGGTGACTTAATTAATTAGTACCTTCGCCGTTTTAACCATCTGTGCTTAAGCATGGGTATCCTTAAAACCAGAACTGATAAGGAAGGCTTTCAGGACAGTTGGGAAGATTTATCAAAGCGTGGAGAGAGATATATTGAAGAGAAATCCACGCTGATCTAGAAATAAGCTGATTTCAGCCCCGGAGATCTGCTCTAGAACCCTGTTCTAATCTTATGGCAGCTCCGGAACTCTGCTCTGAAACCCCGTTCTATTTTATTTTCAGCTCCGGGACCCCCAGTCTATCCTGATTTCAGCTCTATAACCAGTGTTCCCACTAAGCTGTGCGCGTGTGCGCGCGCACACAACTCGATGAGCATGCGCACAGACATTACAACAGAGCGCACAAAGCAGCAGTGGTCCCTTTTTGCAGTTGTGCACTCAATTAATGTGTTTCACCCATTAACTACATTGTGTACTGTGTTTTGAATGTTTAATATAATTTTGAAGTAAAGTTAACACAAATGCTGAATGTCATTTTCCAGTTATATATAAGTGACGCACCAAAATTTTAATTTCCTTCCAAAGTTGCACAGCCAAAATCTTTTGCCGCACACAGCCTTCGTAAAATTAGAGGGAACATTGTCTATAACCCTGCTCTAGAACCCCGTTCTATCCTTTCTTCAGCTCTAGAACCCAGCTTCGTTCATAATTAGAGAATTAGAATTCACATTTTATCTGCTGTCTCATTCTTATTTCTATGACAGAACCCTGCTCCGTTTTCGCCCAAGACCCCGCTTACATTTTTGGTCCCGGGACTAGAACTAGAGATGCGGGATGACTCCCGTGTTTTGAATCCAGATTTACCTTCTTTTTGTATTGGATTCTGCAAAACCACCATCACCTGTTTTGGTTTTGGATCAAGGTTTTTTTTTTTGATTAGTGTAAATGTTATTTTTGCCGTCCAAACCGAATCCAAATCACAAAATTTGGATTTAAAAACCTGAATTCCGAATTACGAGAAGATCTGAACTGGGATTCAGTATGGTAAGGAAACACTCGTGAGTTACAGACTGGTTTTTGGCTTGAATTTATACAATTAACGTAGATATGGATTTCAGGAGAACCGATACACATATCTCTAACTATTCTTCTTCTTCTTCTTCTTCTTATTATTATTATTATTATTATTATTATTATTATTATTATTATCCTAATATATGGGATCCAGGAACTGGTCATCGGATCAACCCAATATAGTTACATTAGGTTGATCACTGAAGGTCGACATCTAAAATAGGTTGACATGGCTAAGGTCGACAGGTTGGAAGGTGGACACAAGCATTCGGTCGTCAATGGCAAGGTCGACAGTCAAAATTTAGACATAAGGTTTTTGAATTTTTTTTGGCTCAAATGTCGACATTGTCAAAGTCAAAGTGTACCCCCATGTACCCCCATGTTTCGAACACGGTGCCTTGCTGCGCTCGGCACACCATTCTAATTTACCTCATTGCCCTAGTGCAGGGATGGGGAACCTTTTGCCCTCCAGCTGTTGTTGAACTACACATCCCAGCATGCCCTGCTGCTGTTTTGCTATTTAGCTATGTAAAACTGTTGCAGGGCATGCTGGGATGTGTAGTTCAACAACAGCTGGAGGGCCAATGGTTCTCCATCCCTGCCCTAGTGGCATACCCTCCAACATGGCCCATTCCATTAGGTACAAAATGCTCTGTTTCTGGCTTTCCCTGCCAGTGCAGAGGTGAGGCTGCAGCACAGTCCAATAATCAAAAAGGGGAGCCACACCTACTGCCACCCCAAACATCACTGTCCTGGACTCACTGACAGTTGATATGACCCCTCCCCCTCTTTGAATTATGGACTGTGCTGGAGTCCATCCTCTGTAACTGCCACTGGCAGGGAAGTCCAGGAACAGAGCATTTTGTACCTAATGGAATGGGTCATGTTGGAGGGTATGTAGTGGATGGTAGGGCATAAAATACCACCTGTCAGCTCATGTCGGTTAAAAAAAAAAAAAAATTGGAAAAACACGTCGACCCTGCCATTATCGACCTAATGCTTGTGTCGTCTTTCCAACCCTGTTAACCTTAGTCGACCCATATGCGATGACCAAGTAGGAATACCTCTGCCCCCTCGGTCTGATGACGAATGTCACAAGCTGCCCCTCCAGTCCGTACCTACAGACCATCTGTCCGGAGATGATCAGACAGCTCTGACGCCTGCTCTCGTGGAAAGAAAAAAAAAAAGTGTTTTTGTTCTGACGATAATTAACACCATGTAAGAGTGACAGGTGACTCCAAAAATTTCTATTGTGTTCCCCCTAAAGTCAATCCCTGTTGAGCGTTCCAGGCACACCCTGCCTTGTAATCCTGTAACAAGCCGGAGGGTGCGAGGAAGTTTGATGTGAGGCCTCTGACAATACAAATTTGTTTTCTTTTGAAAATAATGAGCTTCCAGAAGGGGGGGGGGGGGGGGCGATGATGAAGGACGTGGTGGTCGGGGGAGCTTGCTGTAAGAAACACTCATTTTATGGAACCATCACTGAAACTGAACACACATATCAATTTGTGCGCTCGTTTCCTGGAGGGATCTATTTGTCAGGAACGTAATCTGAATACAATATGTCATGATAACTCCAACAAAATTAATCACTTTATAAACAATACGTTGTCGCTGCCTATATTTATCATGCGCATCAACCAGGCAAAGGGCCCTATTCAGATCTGCTCGCTGGGCTGCGTATATTTGCTGCTTAGTTAGCATATTAACGACACCCCGGCGAACGCACGCCCTCCTCCGCTCGAATCCCCTTGCTACGCTGGCATCCGTTCGCATGCACCCGCACATAGAAAAAATCATTCGCTGGTTACTCACCTCTGTAAAAACTAGAACTACAGGTCTGAATCGGCCCCAAAGTGAGAAATAAAACACATTCCCAGAATGCACTGAGCACACGGAGAACCCTCATTACATAAAGCTGGCACAATCAGGGGTCCACTTCGTTGTCCGCAGGGCACGCAGGGACACAATGCTGCAGAGATGAATGTGTCATTTGGGCACAAGGGCCTAATTCAGACCTGACCGCAGGTCATATTTGTTTTCAAAATAGACAAAACCATGCTGCACTGCAGGTGGGGCAGATGTAACAGGTGCAGAGAGAGTTAGATTTGGGTGGGGGGTGTGAAAACTGAAATCTAAAGAATAAAGCATCCAGTGTTTACCCTGCACAACAACAAAATAACTCCGCCAAATCTAACTCTCTCTGCACCTGTTACATCTGCCCCACCTGCAGTGCAGCATGGTTTTGCCCATTTTGAGAACAAATTTGTCCTGCAAGAGCCAGACAGCTTTGCGGGAGGGTTGCCCTTCTTTCTCGGGGGGCCGAGAGGGGGACCCTATTTCGGAGACCCTCCCGGCCATTCCGGGAGGGTAGGCAACCCTGTTGCAACAGCATAGCTATGTTCTAGTATACAATGCTCTGTCTCCACTCTGACAATGTCTTCCTCCTGCAGGAACTGAGGCCTCATATAATGAGGGGTATTCAAT
The DNA here is from genome assembly GCF_055691185.1 of Crinia signifera. Taxonomy (NCBI): domain Eukaryota; kingdom Metazoa; phylum Chordata; class Amphibia; order Anura; family Myobatrachidae; genus Crinia; species Crinia signifera. The sequence goes on along the minus strand of NC_139225.1, from coordinate 156,983,161 downwards.
GCCGCAGCGAGCGGCCGGCGAGGGGGTTAAACAGCGAGGATTGCTGAAAACCAGCGATCCTCGCTGTTTAACCCCCGCGCCGGCCGCTCGCTCTATTCAACGTACTGGGGAAATCCTCGCCGTCACAGGACGGCGAGAATTCCCCAAAACAGCGAGATCCGCGGCTGCTGCAGAAAACTCGCAGTTTTTAGCAGCGGGTCTCGCTGCTTCTGGAGCCGCATCCGCCAATTCCCCCTCGCTCAAAAAACGGAGCGAGGGGGAATTGGCGGATGCGGAGGCTGTGTTGAATGCTGTCAGCGTGAGTGGTGACAGCGAGCAGGAAGACCTGCCAATGAATTCATGTGAAATATGAAGAGGACTATTTCTATTGGTTCAGTCAGGTCCCTCGCAAGTCCCCAGTTCTCCCAACACAGTGTGTAAAGCCCTGTAAATAAAGAATTCAATTAAAGGTTATTATTCTTAATATTATTGTGACTTAAAATAACAGTAACAACTATATATAATATCATTTTCACAGGTAAACTAAGTATCTGACTTAATACAGAAAATAAAGAGAGCGCACTGTGTTGATCTTTGTTACTAAATTTTTATTTGATAATTATTTTTAATACAATAGGTACACCTTAAAATACAAAATTATAAATACATACATTTACACAGTAAAAATAAATTTAAAATTGCATTCCGACTAGCACCAATATTGGCCCAAGTTCATATTGAGTTGCCAACCTTATATATTGCTCCCAAATAAGGTATAGTGGATGTCACTTCCAAGTGAAGTTATTGTGGTTATCCAATTTAATTAGGAAACAGTATTTGTATGAAGGTATATTACCGGCTGATGACCTAATTAAATTGGATAACCACAATAACTTCACTTGGAAGTGAAATCCACTATACCTTATTTGGGAGCAATATATAAGGTTGGCAACTCAGTCTATATTCAAAGCTCCTATGTCGCCGTAAATAACGGTGAGTGTGCATGTTTTTTGGAGAGTAGTGAAGTTTTCTCTCATATTTTGTGCTTCCCTGTATTCAACTCTGTTGCTTCTCCAAAAATATTTTGCGAAGCTAACTCGGTTCACCCTGCACTTCTCCCCATGTCTGTTCAATGGGGATTTTAGTGTCTCTCTCAAAAAGTGTATTCAATGCACAAATTGCGAGTCCTGCTGGTTTCTTTTTTTAGAGATGTTCTCCATTTTTCCCTCGGCATCTTTTTAAGTTGAACTGTAGGGTTATCTTTGTTAAAGTTGTTATTTTTTTTTTTTTTTATGGCTTATAAATTAAAAAAAATGTACTCTAATGTATTTATTGCAAGTGCCATAATGCTGTACTTCTATATTAATTTATTTGGAATTTAATAAGTTATTTTAATGGTAACCAATAAGAAATCATTTTGGAATGCTCCAAGTAATTTCCCATGCTTCCTCTCTTCTACCTCACCTAACCCCCAAACAGGCTTTTAAACACGCTAACAATTATAAAATAAATTAAATAAAAACACAGGGCAAAGAAACAATGCCATAAGCACAACACAAGGATAAAGGCCAAACAGAACAAAATACACCCGTCTGCACAAACCCAATTAAAATAGTCACACAGCCATTTGTTGTAAAATAAATACTGAACAAAACATTAACCTTTCTAAACCTTTGTAAAAAAAATACAAGTCCACAAATGCGAGGAACACGCTGCTGAGATGAACACCCTGCTCAGGAATATCCCAGTGGAGAGCAGGAGAAAATAGGGATGGCCATCGACCATCGATGATTCAAAATCATCGATGGTTCATGGCCGATGTCGAATACTTTTGCCATCGATGGGGGAGAACCAGATGGTTTCCCTCCATCGATGGAATAGAAAAACAATGTTTTTCTTTTTTTCTTTTTTTTTTTTTTAAGTGCCGGGACACTGAGCATAGCTCCGCCCCGACACCTGCGAAGCCCCGCCCCTGCGTTTTGATTGGCCCATCAATCACTATCGATGGCCAGTTGCAGAATTGCAGTTGCAACAGTTGGAGGGCTGCTTATTGCCCACCCCTGCTCTGGAAGATAATAGATAGAACTCCCACATTAGTTATTAAGCCCCTAATTGTCCAATTTACAAGAATATTCATGCTTGAAAAGAGGTGACTTATAGTAACTAAAGGAGATTATTCACAAAGATGGGAGTTCTGTTTCAGATGGGATGTTGCTATTGGCAACCAATCAGATTTAATCTATTATCTTCTAGAAGGTGGTCAATAAATAAGTAGATTCTGCTTGGTTGCCCATAACAACGTTCCAGCATTCCCTAAAGGTCTATTTACTAAGTGTTGGAGAGAGATAAAGTGGACAGAGATACAGTACCAACCAATTAGGGGCTGATTGGCTGGTTCTTTCTCCACTTTCTCTCCCCAAGACAAAGTACATTGTTAATTTGACAGTTTTACGTTTTAATTACAAAAAAAATTTGCTGCTCCCGCCACATACTGTACCGCTTACTCCATACCCTCCAACATGACCCATTCCATTAGGTACAAAATGCTTTGTTCCTGGACTTCCCTGCCAGTGGCAGTTAGAGGTTTGCCTCCAGCACAGTCCAAAATTCAAAGAGGGGAGTCACATCATCTGACAGTGAGTCCAGGACAGTGATGTTTAAGGTGGCATTAGGTGTGGCTCCCCTTTTTGAATATTGGACTATGCTGCAGCCCCACCTCTGTAACTGCCACTGGTAAGGAAGTCCAGAAACAGAGCATCTTGTACCTAATGGACTGGGCCATGTTGGAGGGTATGTTACTGTGTATCCCCTCCTTCATATGGTATGCTGCCCCCCAGATTACTGCCACCCCAAGACTCAATGACAGGTCACATAATATACATTATAGTGTTGGCTGGTGTTGGCTTCAAGTGCCCCCTCTTCTGTTTGGAACACACACACAAACTGCCCAGCATGACTAATAGGGCGTACACACGGTTTGATGTAGTCCAGTGGTTACCAAACGTTTTAGAATTATTGCGCCCTAGAGTATCAGAATTTTTTTCATGGCACCCCTAATCCAAAAGTTGCCTATTAAATATTTGTAAAAAAAAATGTAATTAAGTAAATTGTGTTTATATATCATCCTTGTGTTCAGTTATGTAATGAGGGACGGGATTCGCTTGTGTTTGCATTTTTTGTTATTGGAAGCCACAATCTCTGGTTTCCCCTATTACATTGACCATTAATAATTAGAATTGGTCCTGGACCACCAACCCAGGGCACCCCTGCCAGATTTCTAAGTCCCCACAGGGCCCAGGGTGCCAAGGCCAGTGCTGGTGCGCTCCGGTGCTCACCCGCCCCCCGGACGCTGTATGGGAGGGGTGCCAGTGATTGCGGCGGCAGGCCAGGGGGGTGGTAGGCAGGGGGTGTAGGCCACGGCACACGGTTTGGGAACCACTGATGTAGCTATTTTTCTATTTTCTATTTCACACACTGGTCTCCCTGTAATACAGACAGATCCTCACAATTTCCTCTTACCAAATACTCAGCGGACCTGGGCGAAGTGTAAACAAGCAACTGATTGACAGATCCTGACCTTGTACTCTCCTGTGGGATTATAACAGCCGGACAATAGCCTGTAACGAGTAACACGACCCGTAGGGCGAGACATTCTCCTAATTCTTCACCTTTTCAGACACCACACAAAGAGATGTTCATGGATGATAATTTAAAGGGTACTTGTTTCCTAGCACGGCGCCCCCGATTTTGATTGTAGTACATCTTATACAATCGCATCACATGCAATATAGCGGCATGTGATGCGATCCGATTTTTTATTGTACAAGCACTTTGATGGGTGCTTTTAATGTTAAATGGACCCCCATTGGCAACGCCACCCCCACTATCAACGCCAACCCGAAGCGTGGCGAGTGCAGCGAGCCCGCGATGGGCGGCGGTACATGTCCTCCGACCTTTTCATACCCCCACTATCCACGACGGCGTGGAGTTGATTTTAGATAGTGTGGCGAGCGCAGCGAGCCAACGAGCCCGAAGCGTGGTGAGCGCAGCGAGTCCTGCGAGGGGACATGGATTACTTTACATGTATTGCGCTCGCCACGCTTCGGGCTCATATTCCGCGTGCGCTCGCCACGCTTCGGTCTCGGTGGCTCGCCACACTATGTGAAAAATCAACTCCGCGCCGACGTGGATAGTGGGGGTATGAAAAGGTCGGAGGACGCGTACCGACGCCCCTCACGGGCTTGCTGCGCTCGCCACGCTTCGGGTTGCCGTTGATCCTGGGGGTGGCATTGACTATGTGGGGCCATTTAACATTGTAAGGACCCATCAGGGTGCATCGCATACCATCGTATACCTTATTTAGTGTAATGGTATACAATGCGATGGGCGCCGTGCTAGGAAACAAGTAGATGAAACATCCATTCATGTGGGGAATTGCCTAAATAATGTCTGATGCACTAGAATGTGGATAAAACTTCTAGGCCGCTATAAAACTGCTACGGAGCCGGCCGCGTGGCAGCAGTGATATGTCGGGGTGTTGGGAAGAGCCCCTCCTGGCCATGCTTAAACCAGGACAATATACAGTATGCCCAGGGCCATCTTTACGTATTGACACATTGGGCAGCTGCTCAGTGCCTCATAACTCTATGGGCCTACGTGCGGGGATGGGCTGGTGCCTCCAGAGTCCTGGCCTATTAGCCTGCAGCAAGACAGTGAATGGCTGTCAGCATGGTGATTGGTGGATGGCTGGAGTATTCCCCAATCAGAGTGCAGCATTCTCAACCAGCCTATCTGCCTGCAGCAAGACAGTGAATGGCTGTTAGCATGCTGATTGGGGGATGGCCGGAGCTATCTACTAGTCAGAGTGCTGACAGACAGTCACGGCATTGAAGCATGCAGAGAGAGACAGTGGGTCTGATTCAGCAAGGCTCGCTAAGCAGCGGTCGTTTGCTTGTATATATATATATATATATATATCTCTTATATATTTGGCTACATCTGTCACTCAAAGTGTGTCTGGAGCTGTAACGCTGGGTTGTGGACATCCATCTTAATTTATGATTGTCATCACCTGTTTTAAACAGGGTAATTGATAAGAAAGGTGTTTAAGCACAGGTGATGGTAATCCATAAATTAAGAAGAAAGTCCAGAAACAGAGCAATGTGTCCCTCCTGGAGAGGGTCATGTTGGGAGGTATGCACCTCCCTCCCTTCCCCCCCCCCCCTCCCATTCACGGCATCCCCACGATTAAATGGCACATGCAAAACACTGACATGGCTATGGTCGACAATGAAAAAGGTTGACAAGATTTATTTTTCACTTTTTCAATGTTTTCATATTCATTCTCATGTGTCGACATGGACACCAATGAAGTGCCACACTTATGTCAACATTTACATGTGTTGACCTTTCTGTGTTGATTTTTTCTTGTGGCAATTCGCGGCACCCCCGCGACCCCCCTCCTGCGATTTGCAGCACACCCCCCGCAATTCGCGGCACCCCCGGTGACTCCCGCGATTCACGGCCCCACCCCGTGACACCCCCCCCTCCTGCGATTCGCGGCACCCCGCGACCCCCCCTCCCACGATTCGCGCCAACCCCCCGGGCCCCCCCTCCCGCGGTTCACGGTGCCCCCCACGACCCCCCCTACCGCGATTCCCCACCCCTGACCCCCCCTCCTGTCATTGCGGCAACCCCCCGCCCCCGCGACCCACCCTCCCGCGATTCACTGCAACCCCCCGCGCCCCCCCTCCCACAATTCGCGGCACCCCCCCCCCCCCGCGACCCCCCCACAATGAAAAAGGTTGACATGAGTTTTTGAAGATTTATTTTTCTTTTTTTTAATGTTTTAATATTCATTCTCATGTGTCGACATGGACACCGATGAAGTGCCACACTTATGTCAACATTTACATGTGTTGAACTTTCTGTGTTGATTTTTTCTTGTGGCGATTGGCGGCACCCCCCGCGACCCCCCTCCCGCGATTTGCAGCACACCCCCCGCAATTCGCGGCACCCCCGGTGACTCCCGCGATTCACGGCCCCCCACGACCCCCCCTACCGCGATTCCCCACCCCTGACCCCCCCTCCTGTCATTGCGGCAACCCCCCGCCCCCGCGACCCACCCTCCCGTGATTCACTGCAACCCCCCGCGCCCCCCCCCCTCCCACAATTCGCGGTACCCACACCCCCCCCCGCGACCCCCCCTCCCGCAATTCATGGCATCCACCCACGGCAGCACCCCTAAGCCCCTATTTAGTCCCCCGTATACTCACACACCCCTATCACTACCCAGCTTCCTGCTCTCCTGAACCGTAACTTCCACCACTGGGGAGTCGCTGACGCTGTGTTGCCCACATACCCCTATCATGCCTCATATCCCAGCCTCCTGCTCTCATGCACCCTAACTCCCACCCAGTAGGAGGAGACACTGACTAAGGGCCACCGTCCTGTACTCCTGTACTGCCACGCTGGACCCTCACCCACTGCCAGAAGCTGCAATACAGGCATCTTTCATACAATTCTAACCATCTTTCTCATATGCAAATGTTCACAAATTAAGGGGGCGCAGCCCCTTACGACGGTGTGAAGAGCGCCCGTAGGGCGCGATGAATCACCTAGTATATATATATATATATATATATATATATATATATATATATATATATATATATATATACAGAGTCTCTTAGAAAAAACAGCACTCAATTTAAATGGAAGAACTTAGTTTGGTGCAGGGTCCAGAAGGTATCATAAAAAGCACTTACCCAGCCTAGGTGAATAGGACAGGAAAAGACCAGCACTCAAGGTTTTTAGAAGGAAAAAATTGTATTAGAAAAAAAGCATGTTAATACATGTACAAGGTGGCTGACCCAACAGCCGTTTCGACTGGACTCCAACCAGTCTTCAACAGGGGAGGAGACACTGACTAAGGGCCACCGTCCTGTACTCCTGTCTTCAGCTGAGCAGAACGGGAGGTGCCGGCATCTCCGATCACTGCAGATCAGGCTGTCAGCGTATACTGGATGCCAGGAGCTTGAGACACGTCACGTTGGCCATACCCCTAGGAGGCCTTATTCCCGTGAGTGATTGGGAAATGACCCCAATTGCTTTACCCAGAGCCTACAATGCTGTAAAGGCGGCAGTTTCACTTGCTAGCATCAGCAGTTCTGTATTATAGAGAATCACAATTGCAATTTGTGGCAATCCCTACTCCTCAGCTTTAGTGGGTGCAGGTAACGTGCTCACGGAACCTGGGGCTACGGCAGTTTTATTAGTTAGGGTATACAGTAGGGACAAATATTCTGGTTTACTTGGTAAGCAGTTACTTTAGTGCGCCTTTATTTTTGCTTGACTGCTGGCCATTTTCATGTACTGTTTTAAGTAAGACCAAATCAGATACTGGAGCGGATTGATATACAGTACATGTTTATGTAATGTAGTGGTCACAGTGCAGTTCTGTATTGGTGTGTGTGTGTGTGTGTGTGTGTGTGTAGACTTACCATTGATGCACCACCGAAATGTGCACCAGCCCCGTGGCAGATGCAGTTCCTCCATCTGACCACAGCTCGTGTGTTAGTGGCCTTTGGACACAGATGCTTACAGTAACACACCCACAATACGTTAGCCACCCCTCTTAGTTCTAGGAACGTCAACTAAATTCCACAGACTGTGAATCCAATTTTATTGTGCGTCTGTGAGTGCTAACAATCAGGGCACACGTGCTGTGTGGCTTGTATACATGTGCAGACTTAAAATATTGGCCAACTGCGTGCAGCGAGTGACATCATTACCTCTGTAGATACCCTGTGCTGCTAGATATGCTGTCAGAAGAGGGTGTGACCTTGCGAGCAGGGCATGTCCTCATGATGTTGGGAAGTGGTCTGGTCCAGAAGAAATGGGCTGTCCCTACACTCTGATAGGAGACAGGTTGTACCTGTTCTGTGACAGTGCAGCACCATGATGTTATCAGTGAGGAGCGCCAAGAGAGGTGAGGCTGTGTAGGTAGAGGTAGAGCACCTGTGGGGCCCATAATTCTGTTAAGCTGGTCCTGTGCCCCCATCCCCCTTGTATTGCCACTACCTGCAACATCAACCCTACATCCAGACCCACTAAGAGGATGATTATAGTATATTTTATATCAGCGGTGGCCAGACTAGTCTGTGAGATGTCCCAACGGTCCTGGTGTTCCAAATCCCCTGGCTGGTGCACAAGTGCAGTCATTACTAACTGTCACATTCCCTAGACCACCTAGCTGGTGCACAAGTGCAGTCATTACTAACTGTCACATTCCCCAGATCACCTAGCTGGTGCACAAGTGCAGTCATTACTGTCACACAGGGGCGAATTTAGGGGTCAGGCCGCCCCTAGGCACAACATTTTTGTGCCCCCCCCTCCCCCTATTTTAATGTAATCATATATGTATATACATTGTTATTTATATATATTTCATAAAAATGTAACTGTAGCCCACCTTAATATTTTTTTAAGCACTCTAGACTGCTCACGGTACGGAGGACCCGGAGGGAGGAAGGCACTTATTAGTACAGTGATTAGCACAGTGTCTCCGTCAGTCTCTCTCACACTGTGACTGACTGAGCACAGGGAGGATCTGCGCGCCGCTCAGCTCAGCTGCTGGATACGCAGCAGCCAATAGACTGTGTGTGTGTGTAGAGTAGCCAATGGGCGGGAGCCGGCAGCAGTGAGCCTGAGCCATTTCTGGACGCGCAGGGGGGCCGTCGGATCCAGCCACTAAGCGGTGATGTAATGTGCATGACAGAGTGGGTGGGCAGTGGCGGGTGACGAGCAGCGCTGCCGCCTACATATGATAATTCATGTCTGCGGCGATGGCACTCGTCAATCGCCGCTGCCCACCCACTGTGCCATTTAACAGAATGTCAGCCTGCCTTCCGCCCTTAATTGGTGCCGCCCTGAAGCCGGTGCCTCACGGGCCTAGGCACAAATTCGGCCCTGCTGTCACATCCCCCAGATCACCTAGCTGGTGCACAACTGCAGTCATTACTAACTGTCACATCCCCCAGATCACTTAGCTGGTGCACAACTGCAGTCATTACTAACTGTCACATTCCCCAAACCACCTAGCTGGTGAACAAGTGCAGTCATTAATAACTGTCACATTTTCAAACCTGCTGTATTCATTCCTTTTTTTTTTTATTGAGTGATTTTTATTAAATTTTCTGATACACAGATTAACATAGCAAACAACCAAATTTATCGACTGAAATTTTGAGAAGATGAAGTAGAAAAAATAATAAATAAATAGATAAATAAATAATTAAAAATAAATAAATAAACAAATTATTCATTCCTACTATAGATCCGCAGGCTGCCTGATATACATGAACTGTTTCTACAGTAGATGTTGAGGACAGGTTTGACCATACCTGCCTTAAATACAGTACTTACCTGCCATCATTTGAAACCCCACCAGCAAGTGCATTAACTGAACATGGGCCCAAACTGTGCGACCAACGTTTGGCTCCCAGAAGAGAATCTCCCTGCAGCTGTCACTCACAGGGGAACCTCTCTTGGCACTGAGCAGGATACATACATTGTATTGACTTTATGATGTGCAAATTTGGACAAAGACAAACAAAATCCAGTTTTTGCATCTTGGACAAGTTTGTGATTTTTTTGGAAGTATCACAGAAAAATAACCCACTTCATATTTTTCTAATTAATACTTTAAACTGTCACATTAACATGTAGGCGGATGTATTTGTATTATAGAAAGTAACACATTGTCGACACAATCTCAATACTGTGTTATACAGTATGTATAAAAAAAAAAATAAGTGCAATTATATTTTTAGATTAATTAACTCACATTGTTAGTTTAGAAACAGTATATTACTAAGAGCATTTATATATTTTAATCACAAAAATCCACCACCACCACCACCACCACGTAATTTCGATATACTTTGTATTTAGCAGTGCGGACGCGCTGCGGCAGAATAACAAATTTTTATTTGCAATGTACTTTCCGTTCCCGCTGTATAAAATCACTCCCTCTGAATTTTTTTTATTTTTTTTATCGCCTCTTTTAATAATCCCAGATTGGGAAAAAATATATTATTTGAAGTTAAACTGACAATACATTTTAAAATACCTAGTAGCTACAAACCACTTAATATGTAGGTCATAAAATGTGGAGCACAGTCAGATTAATCAGAGGGAATCTGATAAACACGAAACTATGAATCTTTAACAGAGAACTGCTGAAACAGTCATTCCCGAGATGTGCGCTCATTTTCCGCTCTCACACTTACAGATAAAAGAAGCCATCTATCTCTTGTATATTAGGATATATACTGGAGGTAGGGCGGCCATCTTTGTGCAATTAAAATCTAGGACTACGGTGGAAACTTAAATTTGCCCAGGCTGTAAAAGTCTTGCTATCCTTTTATCGGTCTGAGGTAGGGATGGCCATTGACTATCGATGATTCAAAATCATCGATGGTTTATGGCGGATGTTGAATAGTTTTGCCATTGATGAGGGAGATCCAGATGGTTTCCCACCATCGATGTCACAGCGTAACTAAATAGTTTTTTTTTTTTTTTTCAGGTGTCGGGACATGTAGCATAGCTCCACCCGTACACCCAATAAGCCCCGCCCCCAGGCTCTGATTGGCTCACAGGCCAGTCAGTCAGAGAAAATAGATGACCATCGATAGTTTCAAACATCGATGGTCATCTATCAAATGTTATGCTACCATCAATAACTTCTATAATTTCACCATCGATGGCATTGAACATTGAACTTCAAAGTGAGATCTATATTGCAGTGTAGAAATAAAGCCGTCAGAAAAATGTTGGAACCTTACAATCACCCTATTAACTTTACATGTCATACACACGTCACATACACTTGGACAGACCCCCCCCCCCCATCCCACCTGAAGAGAGCATTGTTTTGGTCACCAATTGAGTGAATTCCCGCGTCTTTGTATTTCACCTTTCTTTTACTCACTTTAATCTTTAGACTGTTTTCTAGGACAAAGTCTTTTCTCCGATGTCATCGTAATCCAATAATGGTACGGTTGTTCTATCTGTAGATTTCCAGATTAGGATCAAGGTTGAGCCTCTACCAGCATTTTTCACAGTGAGATGGTCCATTGTTATGCTGGAAATGGAAAAAGGTGAATAAAGGGATCTTGCTCGAGTACATATACAGTAAACATCTTGTGAGACAATGGCAAAAAGAAACTAATTAGTTTAAAAGGCAGAGCAATCATACTTACAGAGGAAAGGTTTCCACAAATGTAATATCTGTCCAGATCAGGAAACAGGTAATGTGTTTATGTTACACTTATAGTAACCAGGCTTCCTATAAGAAGTACGTGGCTGTTGCCACGTTGTTGGTTTTTTTGTTTATTTATTTGTTTAGTTTAAATGTTATCGCAAAGGAAGAAGAACGCAGTATTGCGTTACATTGTATCTCTAGGCGGTATACAATAACCACCGGGACCAGAGGGGTGGAGCCTGGGGAGGAAGGGAAATTATTTTATTTTTAATTTTTTTTATTCTTTATATTTAAAGTGAAGGAACATTCCGTAAAGTTTGTTTGAGTGAATTCTTATACTGTATTTTATAAATGAAATATGGAATATTTAATATATTAAATGGTTAATGTTATTATAGACTGTTAAGGGGTCTATGCACTAAGCCTTAAACAGACATAATGTGGAAAAAGATAAAGTAGCCAATCAGCAACTAGCTGCCATTTTACAAGCTGGCTTAGAAAAATTACAGATAGGAGCTGGTTGGCTGGTTCTCTATATCTCTTCACTATATCTCTTGCCTAGCCTTAGTATGTAGGGCCCAAATCAGATCTGATTGAATTTAGGGGTCAGGCCACCCCTAGGCACAACATTTTTGCCCCTCCCCCCACTATTTTAACATATTCAGCCACCACAACGCACCTCAACATCGACTGGAGTGACCCGGAGGGAAGGAGCCTGGAGGAAGAGGAACAGCACATTGGGCTAAGCGAAGGGCGCAACGTTCGGCAGCTCAGCTGTCCCCGCCCCTGCACGCCCATTCTATACACAGCAGCCAATAGGCTGTGTGTATAGCATATTCAATGGGTGCCAGGCGGCAGTGCTTCAGCTCATCCTGAGCCAGTGAGTAGCGGAGCCCCTGGGATGCTGGACCGACTGTGATTAATGTGCATGGCCTAGGGGGCAGCAGCGAGTGATGAGTGTCCGCGCCGCCAACAAGCACATGCGCCGCTCGTCACTCTCCACTGCCCGCTCGGCCATTCTACTGTGGCTGCCTGGTCAGGTCACTCAATCTAGTCACAGGCAGCTTGCCACCCATAATAGGTGCCGCCCTTAGGCCCATGCCTCATGGGCCTAGTGACAAATCCGGCCTTGGCTGTGAATTTGCCCAGCAGTCGATTATTGATACACTGCGTCCGGACCGCTATAGGCTTTCAGGAGACAATCCTGCGATGAAGTCCTGCAACTTCCGAGACATTATTGCACCAAACTTGCCTAATGGGATGAAACTACACCCCCGTGGCTACGATATTTGAGCTGATAATTGCATACTTTTTGGCCCTGGAATAATTTCTAGAATAAATAAAATTTTTATTGTTAAATCCGTCATTCAGATGTGATCTCATCAGCTTGGAACAACCTTGGATGATCGTTTTGTTAGAGTGTCCTTTATTTTGGTATGTAGCAAATTCAATACAATCTCCTTCACAGATGAATCCATCAAACAATCTTAGTAAATTTAAATGATTGTGCAGTGAGCAGGGGTCAGGTACATTGCACGACAATGGGATTTGTGGTGTTGACAATAGCCGGATAGCGACAATGCAAAATCTTACCAGACCTTCGTTTTACGCTTTCTGATTCTTTTGGTGTTTATAAGTTTCTTTATTAATTGAATACAATTCCATTCTCTGGAATGTCATGTTGAGATCATCAGACACAGAATAATGAGGATTTTATTTCTATTACTCCTGTAGGGAATGTCCTTCAAAGTAACTGACAGCTCCAACCTGAAGTTAAATAAAAATTGACCCTCTTTTCAATATTAAGCCAGATCTTTGTTATCATTCATGTGAAACGTTACTGTGGCACCTTCAAAACTCTCTTGTACTGTATCAACGTCATTCAAATGAATTTCTAATACGCTCAATGAACCGTGTTCTGACTGTAAGCTCTGCAATATTGTTACCCGCCAAGGAGATAACCTTATACTCTCAGATGAATTTTATAATTCCATTATGATATTCTTTAACCTGGCTTGTTTGTAAACTCTTAAACGCCTCCGTTATCATTTATAAGCCGTACCCAGGAGTTTTGTCTGACCAAAATCGTATCTCTATTGGAGGGGGTGTAAGTAGTGTAAGGTGCCTACAATTTAATACCAAAATCAGTTTGGTAAATCAGTTCTAAAAGTGTCAGGCTCAGTATTTTAAAATGTTGCAGTCCATTTTAAATAAAAACGGACAGAGTCAGATGTTCAGATCAATTTGAGAACGTCCAAGGATGTTTGGTCTGGCTTGCACTTGTGAATAGTTCACCCCCAAATGCGCAGGTCACATTGCGACCTACAAACACATAACTGTTTAAATACTTATAAAATACAAACCTCGAACAAGATATGAGCTGTTATTGTAATATCAGTAATTAATGATATAATATTAGTATATTGTTATTAAAATTATATAACAGAGCTTATCCAGAGCTAGGCTTCCTTCCAGCGACGTCCCGAAGACTACATGGCCAATTGCCATGTACTGTAGTCTTCAAGTTTACTGTCAACTCTAAATTTTGTGCAGTTGTACTCAATGGTTCCCAAACTCAGTCCTCAGGGAGCATACAGGTCACGTTTTCCAGGTCAACCAGCAGGGGCGCTGTGTATCACCAACTGTCATATTTTAAAAATCCACAGGTGTCCTGAAAGCTTGAACTGTTAGAGCTCCTTGACGACCGGGAGGCTCAAATGGTTTCTCCTGCCTTCGCTAAGAAAAGTCAGCCTGGACTGACTTTGCCAGCACCCGCCATTGTCTGAATTAGGGACGGGCGCTGATGAATTTGATCCATTATGAGAAGATCTGAAATATTCCCTTTATCTCCAACCAAGGCTTAGTAAATAGACCACCAAATTTGCAACAGGCCATCCAGTCACTGAAGATCCCCGATGCATGTTGCTTCCACCCTTGTGCTACACGATTAAGGTAGGCTTCTTGGGATGGTGAATTGTATTAGGCTTGTACCCATGGTACAGTCACTAAAGTCACAAAAACAAAATCTTCATTTGTTTGGTTATGAAAAGTTGCCTACGTACCTGTTTCTGGTGGTCACTGATTTCTGATATATCAATTGAAAATATTTTCAGTTTGGAAGGACAGACTGTTCTAGATAAATTCATAGTTATGGCTAGCATGGAGCGGAGATTGGGACCCCATCAGCTGTCTCAGTCCTGTACACCCCGGCACCCCCATGCATTGGCGTAACTAGATACATGTGGGCCCCATAGCAAAAGTTTGTAAGGGCCCCTATTCATCAACTAATGCTGAAAAATGTATACAGCACATGATACTTTCTCAGGCAAAGTGGGCCCCTCTCAGCTCTGGGCCCCATAGCAGCTGCACCCCCTGCACCTATGGTAATTATTCCCTTGCCCCCATGCTTCAGATAGTTAGCTGGAGTGGGCAGTTGGCACACACAATTATAATCTTGGTCCTCTTTTAAAATGCACGGGCTGAGTGATCTTCTAATCTGTCCTTCGCCCCCCTTTGCAGAGCATTTCCTAGCCATGCATACGTACCACCAAGTCCTGCAGGCATCTTATCCTTAACACAGCAGAGGTTAATAATTCATTGACTGAATTCTGTAGCTTTTGTTTTTCTCTTTGCATAGATGTTGCTTTACAAGATTATGTTCATGAAGCAGTAATCTAGTCTTCCCAGTCGTGTTTGTAGAAGGCCTCGGGGGACCAGCGTTAAACCCACCTACTGTTGTGACCAGATGACTCCAGGAAAAGGTCACTGTGCATACAAGACGCACACCGCCTAGGCACATGATAAGCATTAATTAGCTACAACGTCTATCAAGGCCTGGGCGGCCTGGCCCCTATACTAACGCACAACAGATGTGCATGTTCTCCGATAATATTTTAGCTGACGCCCTGCGGTGTCAACCTAGGAAAAAAAAACATCATTGGTGCATTCTACATAATACTGTATTTATACTTGTGCTGTACCCGTTTTACTAGTAATGGATATTAATGTACGGAAAGGAAGATAAAGTCATATCTCACACCTTCGCCACTTCACCAACGTCAACCAGTCTCAGTAAAACTTCAGGCAGGCCTGATGGTGTGCCTCAGGGCCTGGGCAAGGAACAGGGGTGAGCTTTATAAAATATAGCCCTCCATAGGATATGTAATATACCATTTCATTATTTCAGTTGCTGTGCAAAGTCAATTGGACTCCCGTGTCCCAGACTTCTCTTGGGCTGCCCCCCTGCACTGGAACAACCTCCCGCCACCCATCAGGCTTTCTGGTTCCCTTACCTCCTTCAAGCGCTCCCTCAAAACCCACTTCTTCTGACTATCCTATGCCTCCTAACCTCTTTTGCTCCTCCTATCTTGCCTCCCCTACCCCTCCATCCGTTCCCATCCATTCCTACTTATCCTATTGTTTTTCTTTCGTCCACCCTCCTTATTTTAGTCTGTTAACTCTTATGAGTAGGGCCCTCCTTCCTCACGTACTCACCCTACCTCTTTACCTCACCAGTGCTCCTGTCCTGTTCTTCCCTTCCTCTACTTCATCTTCGGTCTCCTCGACAAGTTTGACACCTACTTCAGAACTGATGCTGATTTTAGTTCTACCAGCTATACCCCTATTTATGCTGTATTTTATCAACACACCCTGTACGTTACCTTGTAATTTGTTTTTTGTTTGCTATGTACGGCGCTGCGGACACTTTGTGGCGCCTTATAAATAAACAAACTACTACTACTAATTATGGATGGTGCTCTAGAATTTTTCTTTTTTAAAATACATTACATGAATGCCTTGTAGGATGAGTGTTAATTAGAAGAACCCCATTTGTGTCCTAAGAATGGGATTTTGCCTTGGGTCAATGGGACAGTTTAACCAAAGAGGGAATAGAATGTGAGCATTTACAAAAGCAACCTCCCCATGCTGTAGTAGAACTAGGACTCCATTGATCCACAGATCTGTCCTGCCAGGGTTCATGAAGGTCAAAAGAATGACCTGGACCAGCGTTGGCCACTCAAACCTTCAATACGGGATGCATAAGGGCAACCAGCCACAGAACCTTGGCCATTCATGTATGTTCTCTGCTAGAGAGACAGGTTATCAACCTTAGTGCTGTAAACAAGCCTCTAAGCTGATATTGAGGAAAGAACTCCAAGCAAAATACGATCTTATTGCCTTGTTACTTATGTCTTTGTGGGTGGTAATAACTGGAACCAAGACCCTGAGTAGAAGATGAGTCCGCAGCTCAGGTGGATGATAAACACATCACTCCCCACATCGAGCGCAAATGTCTTTCACTTACAACTCTCCGTTATGTCAATCAGCAAAGCCCTGGGTTGTAAGAGAAACTCAAGTCCAAGTAATCGATGTAGCATTTTATAAAGACATCCAGCAATGACACCTGATGCGTTTCATCATAGACTTGTTGATTCAGGATAGGAATATGATGTCATTAGCTGTCCCTGATGAAATCACATTGGAGAATGATTACGCCCAAAACAGTGGGACATATTTCAGTCCCAAATAAGAGTTTTTCTACAGAGCATGGAAGAAAAACTTCAAAGCATCTTCAAATGTCTGTTCACTCTAGTGATCTGATATGATTTCCTTATTTTTAAAGAGATGACAGTTAAATGAATATGATTTCGATATTATTATTATTATTATTATTGTTTATTTGTATGGTGCAACAAGGGTTCAAGGGGTCTAGTGTCTGTTTGTGTGTCTCCAAAACACTGGCATCTGTTGACAGTGAGTGAAACTACATCTTTTTCTATCTCACACATGCACAAACACAGAGACATTCACAAGGTAGCAGACTAGCTTTCGAAGCATTTGCTTCGAGTGGGCTTACTGATAAATAAAAACAATTGCATCAGGGGACAGGACACTGAAGAAATTACTAGGCTGGCAGAGACATAGGGTGCCGTTAAATGGAGTAAGGAGTAAAAAAATGATACATATTGTAAGAAAAGCACATGAGGGCAGAGGGCCCTGCTCCTGGGGTGACAGAGACACTTGCACCAACCTATACAGTACACTGTATGTTGATATTGACTGATAATTAGGGTAGACCTCCGCTGCGTCTATTTGCTGACACCAGGGCTGTATGTGCACAATTTCAAAAGAGTTTTCCAAACATAAATAAATGATTTGTAGGTAATGCTGTTTGGCATTATATATTTATGGACGATTGCTTTACTGTTGTCGCGCATTGTTTAACAAGGATTAAAAGACGTATACGGTACATTACAGTATATTAGCGATGCTCGCTCCTCTTTGGGTGCTTGGAACATAAATGGGATAGCAGTTACCTTGAACCAACATCTGTAAATGCTTCTTTGTGAATACTTATTGTGGCTTTCACTTGTATTTACACTGCCTAGCCTCTGTTGTATATTGCCATTACTGTAATGAAAGACGATTCACGGTGAGAATATCCACTTGTGTCTAACAAGGGGATGACGTGGGGATGTATAATTGAGAATCTGAAGAGGTAATGCTGCAATAGATTAGGTAACATGTTCTGTGTGATATATTGTTGTAAAGTAGTAATACGAGTACCTGAAGACCCTGAAGCATGAAATATATACAACATATTACATAAGTAAAACATGGCTGTTACAAAGCCTCCTTGAACATTCCTAGGGTGAACTTACGCCCCATGGAGTGCAGCTGGTGGGGGATCATGTTAACAGGGAGCGGCCAAACTATACTCCCACTGCAGCTGCCTGTTACTGACCTGTTTCTCTAGGTGTCCTGGGAGGTGTCAGCGATAGAATGAGTAATGGTCATTGTTCAATGTGATATATAGATAGATAGATAGATAGATAGATAGATAGATAGATAGATAGATAGATAGATAGATAGATAGATAGATAGATAGATAGATACACAGGTAGATAGGTACAGTGGCAAATGCCATCTACACTCTCCCACTCTGCGGAACACTGGAGCAAGTGCGAGAGTCTGGGGGAGCGGTAGACGAACCTAGTAACAACACGGAACTTTAATGTACACATTGGTCTTTTTATACATTGGGTACTGTATGGAACACAGTATTAATATCTAACACTATAGATAGTCTGTAGTATAGACTGTATCACTATATATAAATATAAAAGGCTAACTACTCCTCACCTCTATGAAGTGAAGTACCACCAGTGACCACTTGAGGACACTGCACGGCCCTTATCAGTCCTTTGTGTGCTAAAAGATGTCATAACAGTAAGTGAAAGCAATTTTGTCAGGGACACTGATCTGTTTCAAACTTGCTGGATATGGAGGGTGGGACTGGGGATGGGGTGGGGAGTTTGTGGGCTAAAAACTGTCACAGCTCACAGTGAAAATACATTGCAGAAGCCGTCATTTTGGTGGACTATTAACTAGTTTTAAATAATATAAAGAAGTGGTCAGGAATAAGTTATACATACCTTAATAAATAAAAATACAAATATAATAGAACCAGTACTGCACCTTCTAAGCTCACAATCTCGCACTTCATGGTAAGGCTCCTGTCTCTTCTTCCTGGCAGCTGCTCTCTGGTCCAGGGCACTGATTGAGGACTCAGATCTAAAAACAGAGCAGACTTGGTAGAAGAAGCAGGTACACTGCAGCCGCTCCGCTCTGTCCCTTACACTGCATGATGTGGGGGGAGCTCTAGTAATTCCACTATATACCATCGCTATTGTCATAATTTGAGCCACTTTTCAAGAGCAGGGGGGTTTCCGCACAAGTGGACCCCCCTCATCCCACCCTGCATTTACCCATGAGAAAGATAGATATTTCTTCTGTTAAAGTGAGATTGAGCTGCCTGTACAGATGACAGAGGACATCTCCATCGACCCACGGGAGCGCACATCTCTAGCACCTGATCATCCTGCTCCGAATCTGAAGGCTGGGTGATTATCGATAGACTGCACATGCGTACAGTTAGTAGTACGCATGTGCGAAGCCGTCTTGAAGAAAATCGATTGTGCCATCGGTAATCCCTCTGTAACGCTGGTGCTTAACTGCAGTCATCATTAAACAGCACCTTATTTTCAGTAACGCAAAGCAGGGAAGTACAATAGAATCCATGCAAACAAAGAAATCGCTAAAGAATAATAACCCTTATTATCCAGTATCCCCCATGAATGCGCCTCATTCAGCCGACACTGGGGTCCTATTTCACTCGCTGCTTTTCAAAGTTCTGCTCCTGTGTATTTTGCTTTTGTGTGTTAAGCTAAAGCCGCAATTCACAACGGTACACTGATATGTGATAGTTCTGTATGGAGCGAGGGATCCGTAACATTGCGGGTTCATGTAGAGTTCATACATCAGAGACACTTATGGAAGCCTGAAATGAAGCCAATTAGCTGTGCAATTTGTGAGAGATTCCTGATGAGTTATTTACTCTTTGCTATGTAAGCGCAGGCCTAAACACGTCCGTCAACACGTAGGAAATCCGTGCCGACGGGTTCACCAGCAACTCAATCACATACAGTGCAATTCCATCTGGTGATCACAGGACCGGTAAGTTGTATACATTATGGCCAGTGGTGGTTCCAGAGGTGAGGCGGTGGCTGCAGCATGGTTCAAAATTGTAAAAGGGGAGAGACACCCACTGTCATTGAGTCAGTTTGGAATGACAGTTGGTGGCAGTTGCTGTGCCTCCCTTTTTGAATTTTGAATGGCGCTGCAGCCCCCCCCCCCCCCCCCCCCCCTCTGGAACCTCCCCTGGTTATGACACTTTTCACACTGTTTATCTGCGCGATGGGTTGAAATCGTGAAAAAAGGGCCCAAATTGTGTAAGTGTATGGG
The DNA here is from genome assembly GCF_055691185.1 of Crinia signifera. Lineage (NCBI taxonomy): Eukaryota > Metazoa > Chordata > Amphibia > Anura > Myobatrachidae > Crinia > Crinia signifera. Next base: position 156,963,111 of record NC_139225.1, on the reverse strand, counting down.
GCCATTTAGTGTGATGATCACGGTTGCCATCAACAGCTGCGGGACCCAGGGACAGATACAATTGGCAGGGACCCCTGCGGTGGCTCCTGATTGGCTGGTGGCCCAGTTGACTTACAGCTGAGCCAATATCAAAATGTCACCTGAACTTTCTCCACCGTCGCCTGCCCATGCGCCCTCAAGCCAGTGGGTGTGAATGAAAAGATCGACATGGCCAAATATATAATCAATAGGTCGACACCAATGGTCAACATGCACAAAGTAGACACATGAAAAGATAGACATGAGATTTTTAAGTTTTTAGAGTCAATGTTTACACATGCAGATATTGACCCCCATTTAGGGTAGCGCGTACCCTCACATGGACCACTTGGCTTGCTATTCTTCGGGCATGCAAAATGTCAACCTTAACAAAAGGTCGACAAAGGCAGAAGCTCGACCTAAAAAAAGGTAGACACGTGAAAAGGTAGACATAAGTTTTTGTTAAGTCTTTTTTATCTCAATGTCAACCGGTGTCAACTTTCGAACCCAATTATAGTAGCACGTGCCCTCACATTGCTCACTTTGCTCGCCATTTTTTCTTTGTGCGTGATTTTACCGTTCCTAAATGGAGTCCATATAGATACTTAGGTACGCAGCCCTTTAGGTCAGGATCTATGTGAATATGCCGCAACAATATTCATTTATTTGTATATATTTAAAATGCATAGGGACAAAACTACAAGTAGATGACGCTAATGAATTTGTTGTGTACATGAAGATGCAGATGCTGTGACTTTTGCCCGCGCCAAATTCCATTGTGTTTCATCTGTAACTTTGTACGTACGCAAAATTAATTCCTGCATGGTGGAAGTAGCAGCCCAGAGTCTCTAGTGCACCGTGAGCGCGGCTTTGCTGCATCTGCCAAGCAAACAAAAGGAGTCCGCCGCTGTTCTATGCTGCTCCCAGATGGTCCCCTGCAGCTGCCTGCACCCCCACTAACCCTGCCCATCTCCCTGAAGCGGAGACAGGGGAATCTGTTCCCCACCGCCGAGTGACTGGGACATGTGAGACGCTCGCGTGTCCCCGTCAGATGCAGCGCCTCTCCACCAGCCTGTGCCAGCTCAGGGAATCTGGCAATTCAATGAGCTGGCTGGCTTCATCTGTATATAAAACTATTACTAGAGCTGCTACCACATCAGGCAGTGTAAGAGACAGAGCGGAGCTGCTGCACATGCCCAGTGGTAGCAGCTTCTACCAAGTTTGCTGTGTGTGGATGAGTTCTTAATCAGTGCACTGGACCAGAGAGCAGCTACCAGGAAGAAGAGACAGGATCCTTACCATGAGTTGGGAGAATGTGAGCTTAGAAAGTGCAGAAATTGTTCTATGATGTTTGCGTATTTATTTATTATGGTATGCATAACATTTTCCTGACCACTTATTTATTATTATAAATGGGTGAAACAGCCTATACTATAGACTAGATATTAATACTGTATTCCATATAGTATCCAATGTATTAAATGACCAATATGTACATTAATGACCGGGAGAGTTACAAGGTTCTTCTACGGCTCCCCCAGACTCCCGCACTAGCTCAAGTGTTACGCTGATTGTGAAATTGTGGAATGCATTTAGCCCCCCACCCAAAATCCTGCATTATATACCATTGGTAATGCATGCATCATATGATCCACTAGCTAAGAGGAGTGGGGTTTGTGGGCAACCAGAAACCCCACGCCCCCTTCATTTGACCATGGCTGTAAGCTCTAAGTCCCCCCCCCCAAAGAGACTTGTAGACCAGTGATAGCTGATAGCACATACAGTTTAGATATTAACAAAATACAGCGATAGCTAAACCAAGAATTTGTAAACTGAGTGATGAGTCTCTTAAACTAACCCCGAGACAGGAGTCGGAGCTCTGGGCTTTGAATCTGAACTTTCTGCTCCCTATCAGAGATCTCCGGCATTTTTTCCGTTGCCTGCCTTGTATTATTGTCTAATAAGTGCGCTCTTGGCAGCCTTTCAAAAGCCTACATTGGTCGAGGTCTCTTCTTTTATTCCAATTCAATGCATTGTTAAACAATGCATGGGGAACAGAGAATCTCCTGTGTCCTCTAATGATAATTACCTCGGATAACAAATATCTTCATGAAAACTATTGCAGGTAATTACAGAGAATGCCGGAGTAACTGATAGATCATTTTGAACCCGAGGGCCTGGAGGAAATCTATGAAATAAAGACAACACTTCTGAAATATATTCGTTTCTGGCACGCACAACCTATTCTAAATTATATTTAAATAGTTTCAATGGCTCGGTAGGAATCTGGCTCTCTAGAAAAAGATAATGCACCTTACTTTTATGAAGAGAGTAGTTACTTATAAATAATAATGATGACTATAGAGATTTCATTCTGCATTAATACATTACATTGGATCGTATTCTTCCCTTTTCTATAAATAAAAGATGCTGAATATTTAATACCGTTTTTTCACGCCTCCGAAATAAAGTATGCAAATTGCAAAGTGAATTCAGGTTTCATTTGCAAGGTCTTATTTAATTGTTATTATTGCACGACGCTTTAAGGCATTGCTAAGTACACAATGCCATATAGACTAGGAGGCGAAGTTCAACCTCATGAAATTGCTTTTAACTTCCATTCAATATATTGCCGGAGATAAGAGTCTTGTGAATCTCTTGTTGAAAGTGGATTGGAAATGGAAGATGGTGCTACCGCATTAATATACATGTGCCTCGCGGCCCAGGATTCCTATCTGCACCTTCCATGAGCTCCTGTATTTCTTAGTAACCATGGACATGGAATTTCAGCATTAACCCACTGGCTACCGGCAGAGGTGGATTTAGACATCATGGGCCCCAGGCAAGATACAGGTTTGGGGCCTTCTCCAACAATCCACAGTACAACATTTTTGCTGCTGATTGCAGGTGGCATCGATAGAGTACCTTGGCGCGGGTACCGTCTACCGGTAAAAGCTCAGCTGCGTGACCATCGGCATTGTCTACAAATCTGAATCGGCTCTAGATCATTTGGAAGTAGCTTAACACCTGTGTCACATTTTTAAATGACCCTCTATTATGTTGGTTTTTCAAATCTTATTACTAATGCCCTTTGGTGTGCTGGGGGTTAAATCCCCCTCCCTTGCAGCACCTGGGGGCATTACTAGTTTGATTAAGCAGCTCTCACCACTGTTTCCACATATAAAGTAAACTGATTGCCCATGTACAGGGGATGAGACTATGTTGTGTGTTCAACGATGACATCTCAGGTACCTGTGATGTCATGACGTCCCGCTGAGTACACTTTGGACATCTAGGATATCTCTATGGGCCCCCTTAGGACCTGCTAGGCAAATAGGTAGGCACGTAGGTTGTTTTGTGGAAAATCCATCTCTGGCTTCCAGTGCTATGTCAAAAATTTGGGGTGCTCCACTGTTTTCTGTATTCAACTGAAAAATAGTAGAAGATGATAAAAAAAAAAAAAAAGAGCGAGGTAACATCAGCTTCCCATAATAGGTCACTTCCATTCGTAAATTTGCGTGAGGAAAGGGCAAAAGGGTCATTTATTAATATTCCATTTAATGAAAGGAAATCTGCAGGGAGCGGAGCCACACCTACAATAAGACCATATGCAACATGTAGAGTCACTTCCCACTTTGTGTTACTACTGCCCATTCGATATGAGTGAGGAGTCTCAAAAATGTTCTTCTAGGTCAGATCTGCAAATGATCTTCTCCAGAGTAACGTTGACATAGCCTAAATTCTTCTGTTTTCCTGTCATGTTTTACCGCAATATTAAAGTAAACTGTGACACATAAGCAACCTTTTCCATTTTCTCAGGTGTTGCTATGCTGACGTGTTCTAGGAAATGAAGGATCTGACAAGAAGATAATTGTGATGTTACGCCATTTTTATTCCAGCCAGACTTCCTTGTGAAATCCACCAGATAACAGCATTTATGATTTTTTTTTAATGGGCACAGAATGTTAATAAACATTTGCAATGTGTTTTTTTTTCGTTTGCCGGTCATTCATTTTATAATTAAGGGTGAGATTGATTAAGCATGTGTTTTTGTGCTGGAGGCCTCAGAGAGGAGACAGACAACCAAGGTGAAAGCACAAGGGGCCCAGAAACCATTGGTTCCAACTAAAAGGAAGGCACAGAGAATGGCTTGCTGCAGGTATTATATCCCACTGAGGAGGAAATGGTGGGGCATCTGTTAAAACGTAATGGGATAGCAAACATGCCCTGGAATCCTATACGGTAGCCCCTCGTGAGGACTGGGGCCACTGAAATCTCTGAAGACAACGTGGAATATTCCAAGATGGAAAATCCAAAATTTGACAGATTATAGTCCATGCCCCAATTTCCAAATCTCCATCTGCCGCATGCCCTGTGAAATACATCCACTGTCACCTCTACAGATTTCTCTTTCCTGACATCAGATCCCTTATTGCCCATTCGCCAACCTTTCATGTGTAGTACCTTTCCAATCATCCTTCATAAATTCCCTCATCTTCCCAATTTTAATGAAACCTTCTCTGGACCCTTTAGCTCTGTCCAATCATCATACTAACTCTATACCCACTAGGCCTCCAAGCTACTTAGGCTTCTTGTGTACCACTGCCTCATGTCCTTACCTCTTATGCTCTCCTAGACCTTCTAGATTTTCAGTCTTTTCACTTCCCTGAAACTGCCCTTACCGAGGACACCAACATCCTCCTCAGGGGTACTATAGGGTTACAGGTTTAAACTTACTTTCTTGAACCACATGGCACTTATTAACCCTGTCAACCACCCTATCTTCTTGAAGTTCCAATAGTCCATTGGCTGCTTCTCTGTGTTTATGTCTTTCTTTATGTCTCCAGCATCTTTACTGGATCGTCTTTTCTTCATCCACTACTCTGCTTCTTTATGAGTACTCATTAGATCTGTTGGTCTCCATTACCACCTGTATATCTTCTTGGGTGATACAACACTTCCTTAAAATTGACGTCTCTAAAACAGAACCCATATGGGTAAATTCACTAAGATGGGAGTTCTAACAAAAATGGAATCTATTGTCTTCTAGAAGGTGCAAAATACAGAATATGACCCCATAGTATTTACCTCTTCATAATTATCTTTCCTTCAAATGAGTGTCATACTTGACTTTGACCTTGACCTCTTCCTCTCTCTGTACATTGAGACACTCTTCTAATTCTTCCACTTTAAATATCATAATGTGCATAGTACCATGCCCTTTGTTGCCATCAAACCAATATAAATATTTCCTCTCTTCTCTGCCTACCTCAATGCAATCATGATCCTCACTAATAAATCCTCAATATAAACTGGGGGCACTTTAATGTTGTACAGTATGCAATGGAGGCACTACTATGTGCCACAATGGGAACTGTAGGCACCGTGTGGTATAATGTGAACTAGGACATTACCAGGAGGCATACAATTAATAAGGCACTAATACTGTGGGGCATAAAATACACAACCGATGTGGAGAGACATATTTTTCTGGAAACATTGGTGCAATGGCTTCTTCAAAATGTTATTTAGGTGCCCAAAAAGCTCTTTTCTCCCACGCACTTCATGTGGCTTGCAAGCAAACTGCATCATACATTACACCATTAACATGTTTCAAATGTCTGAGTACCAGAATTGTGGATTCAGTAACTAGCATTTATTTAATCACATGGGCCCTTATTCTGAATCGTGCGGTACGGGCCGCGTGCGGCCGTACCGCCGATGTTTTCAGTCTGCACATGCGCAGAGGTCAATCTGCGCATGTGCAGCCGAATTCGCCGCAGACGTATTTCGTCCGCCGCAAAGGGGGCGTATAGGGGCGTGAGGGGCTTCATACCCTCATTTCCCTATGCATACGCCCCGCGTTTCATGGGCGTTCCCATGCAAACGCGGGGCGTATGCATGGTAATGAGGGTATGACGCCAGTGATGGGGGCGGAAAGCTGACGTCGCCGGATGTCAGTTCTCCGGCCCCATACAAGCTATCACACGGACGATTGTCCGTGTGGTCTCAGCTTGCGGGAGCTGCTGGGGCGTGCGGCCCTGCCTTCGATGGTCGCCGACCATCGAATGCAGGGGGCAGCTCCCACCATGGTGGAGGCGTACGCCCCACCATTTTCATGCGGATCGCCAGCCGTCCGTGTACGGACGGCCGTGGCGATCCGTAGTGTGGGCGGGGATTGGTATGTGCGGCCGGAGCACCGTGTGCGGCTCCGGCCGCACGATTCAGAATAAGGGCCATGGTCTACAAACCACCTATTAGATAACAACATAAAGGGTGAATTGCTGAAACCATAACTAGTAGTTATCCGGTGGGGTTGCAGCACAGTTCAGAATTCAAACAGGGTGCTGCCTCAACTGCCAGTGACAGTCGATGTGTTTTTTTTTGTATTTTTGGACTGTGCTGCAATGTAGACCCACCCCTGGATTACGCCAATAGTAGTTACCCTATGCCTTAATCGTCATTAAAAAAATGATTTTATCCTTTGCTCATTTAAGACAATATTGCTTTAATTTAATATGCATAGATTTACAGTATTTCCTTATTTACATTTTTTAAGTACAGTAGAATTGTCAGTTGTAGTATTGTCATTATAATTTTAGAAAAATACAGCGCCAATTATCTGAACTGGGATTTCAATTCAGTCTCTATGAACATCATGATCTACTGTACATTTTATTGTTTCAGCTAAAAAAAAAAAATTACAATAGGAATAAATAGCGTTTCCTACATTCAGGCTTCTCTCCAGAGACTGTGTGAGAAGCGTATGAAACAAATGCAGAATATATATAAATAGTTTAATTTCCTCATCTGAATACAGTTTTATGAAGGGAGTTTTGACTGCACTATTACAGCAAATACACAATGAACTGGAAGCAATAAAACAGACGTGTTTTGGTTCATCAGCAGAATTGTAAAAAGATTTCAATTTGTTTTTGGAATTTTTGTTAGGTATAATTTTGTTTTATATAAAAGCTGTGACTTTAAGCTTTAATAGAAATTATAGATGTCAATTTTCCAAACATATCTTCTATGTGGTTAAGTATTAAGTATTTAATGTCTGGAAGCTTCAGAACTTAGTACAGCCTCTTCTTATAGCCTCCCCCAGATTGTAGCAATAACTGGTCCTGCTTATTGGGCCTAGGAGGTGTGTGACCGCTCTGACCACTAGGAAGCTGCTGGCTGACACCGTAAACTTTTCCCCAGGCAAAATCCCCCAGGTAATATCAGAGATACCCCCACCTCACCATCATCACCACCACCTTCTGGGGCAACAACAACAAAAAACCTGTAATTAGAATTTCTGTGATTACATTTGAAATTGGAATGCTCTACTGTGCAGTCTAAATGGGAAGCTTCATTCCTTGTACCAAGATGGCCGCCAAGGCTGCTAAGGAACATGTGCAGAGCCATTGCCTGCATTAATTCCAACAATGATGCATCTGTTAGAGACATTCTTAACTCAGACTGGATCCTGGTGCCCTAGGCCACTACCAACCCTTTTAAACCACCTGGCAACTTGTGATTTCAGCCAAGGCTCTGGCGCAGATAGATACTCGTTGCAACATTGGCGATAAAGAAGCTCCAATCCGATTCACACGGGACCATTCATTGGATCGGACTGGAGCTTAAACACATCCAATTCATCATTTATCATCCAATTTATCGGCCTGATGCATCAGAATCGAATTAAATCGGGCAAAATCGGACAGGAATATGGTCAGCTTAAGATGCAATTTATAGATGAGCCGTATTGATTCATGTACAGAATTAGGAAATACCAACCACCCCAAAACTTCAAAGAAAAGGGTTGACCAAAATGTCAATCAGGGAAATTCAGGTGTGGTATGACTGTCTGACAATCGGGATCCCGACAGTCAGTATACCAACATCGTAATGCTGACTGATGGTGCTCCGACAGGGGGGCGAGCGCAAAGAAGCCCCTTGCGGGCTCGGTGACTCACTTTGCTCACCACAGGCTCTATTCTCCCTCTATGGGGGTCGTGGACCCCCACAAAGGAGAATAGCCCCTGCCAGTTAGGATCCCCCATGTTGAAGCACCGGCACTCGGGATTCCGAAGTCGGTATACTGACTGTCGGGATCCCGATTGTGGCCAGTTATCTGGGAAATTCACATAATTAAAATAATTGAGTGGAACATGGTGCAGAGAACACTGAAAATATGGGGGGGGGGGGGCTTAATCTAATCAGATGGAGCATAATTATTATCCAATTGTAAATCAATAAAAAATGGATCATAGTTGTAACTAAAATTGTGTCCATTGTCCATTGCTAAATACTATAATATCACTATACACCTTGACAACTGGAGTAATACCCTGAAGCGTTGGCTTGATATGACAATACATTTATAACTTTATTAGCCTACAAACACTACAAGTGCCGCCATTTGTTTATTGCTATATATATATATATATATATATATATATATATATTAAATGGCAAAAAACCCCTAAGGTGGTTTAATGTGACATACAGCAACGTTTAGGGGCTGCGCCCCTTTCTCAAGCAAAGTCAAACAACAAGTCTTGTTGTTTGACTTTGCTTGAGAAAGGGGCGCAGCCCAGAAATGTTGCTGTATGTCACATTAAACCACCTTAGGGGTTTTTTGCCATTTGCCATTTACTACCGTCTCCGAGTGCCGCCTTTCTGTATATGTATATATATATATATATATATATATATATATATATATATATGCGAGGGGGGGTTTAGCGGCACTCCAAGCTCCTTGGCAGAATGTACAGGTGAAACACAATGATGCGGTGCCCGTCCAGGGTCAGCGCTAGGCTGGCGGTATACACAGGGGGGGTTGCGGCGGCACTCGCGAGGAAAAAAGAGACCACACCAGGCGGATAACTTCACCAACGTTTCGAGGCTAAGTTGCCTCTTTATCAAGGTGCTCACGAAAACTTCAAACAAGTGTATAAGTGCAAAATAAACAGTTTAAATACCTGATCCGGTCCTGTCGGAGCTCACGGCGCGGTCCAGCGTCTTCGGCGTCTAATGGTGACGTCACACGAGTTGCGTCCCGGCCGGGAGCCCGAGGGGCGGATACCACATCTGCAAAACAACAATCAAAGAAAAAAGTGTAAACTTTCTGGACAGAAACGATCTGTCTAATGTACTAATACTGTGCTGTAATAAGAGTGTTATTTAAACACAATAAAGTGCTGGATGTGCGTTGCCAACTTGCTGCTAATAAATCCAATATGGCGACGCAATTAAAGTGACAGTGCATTAATTAAGAAAGCATGAAAAAACATGAAAAAATACACAGTGACAGGGTACAAAATACATAAAACAAACAGTTAAAAACACAACAAGTCTGAAAAATACTATCCACGGGATGAAAAGATCCACTAATAGAAAATGGTGTCTATTGGGCATCTAACCCTATGAAGGAACTATCTAGATGCCTACTGGGACCTTTCGGATAGACGGAGGAAGTACCGTGGGTGTTTGAATGCCTCATCAGAGATAAGTGCTGCCTCTACAAGGAATGGGTTGTCATTACAAAAAATGGGATAAGCCAGCCTGTTCGTTTAGACCCCTGGGTGCCAGGGTGTCCAACCGATGTATCCAGCGGCTTTCTAACTGCAGGAGCCGCAAAGATCTGTCACCCCCTCTAGATAGTGGGGGGACATGATCAATAATGCGGTACCTTAAGGTATTCAAATTGTGGCGGGCCTCTGCAAAGTGCCTGGCGACCGGTTGATCGCTATGGCCCAAGGAGATGGCAGTTTTAATAGCCGAACGATGAGCTGTGGCCCTCTCCTTAAAAGTGCGGTCAGTTTTCCCCACATAGTGGAGGCCACAGGGGCAACTGATGAGGTAGATGACCGATTTGGTGTTACATCCCACTCTATGTTTAATTTTGAACTTTTTCCCTGAATAGGGGTGATGGAATGAGTCCCCGGGAATCATGTGACCACAGGTGATGCATCCACAACACCTGTAGCACCCTAGTTTGGGAGTACCCAAGAAAGTGGGAGCTTTGGGGAGGGGGAATACCACATCATTACGCACCAAATAATCCTTCAAGTTCTTCCCCCGTGTGTACGAATTCATGACCCTTTTATTGCGCAGCGCTGGTAGGCTGGCATCTGATGTCAGGATGGGCCAATGTGAATTCACCACCTTTTTGATTTGTTGGCTAGCTGGAGTGAATTTATTTACCCAAATGATTTTGTCATCCATTTGGCGTTCCTCAGTTCGGGGGGCCAAGGCCTCCTCCCTGGTCATATCAAGCACCCTCTTTTTGGTGGCTTCAAGTTCATTAATTAAGTAACCCCTCTCCACAAATTTACTACACATTTTCGTGAGAGAATTTTCAAGATCTTCTTGTTTGCTGCAGATGCGGCGAGCCCGCAGCATCTGTGAAAAAGGGAGTCCTTTTTTGAGGGGTGTGGGGTGAAAGCTGTGGGCCAGAAGGGTGTTGTTCCTGTCTGTCGGTTTGGTGTAGAGGGTGGTCACAATGGTCCCGGCTTGGATGCTGATGTCAACATCTAGATATTGCACTGACTCTTTGCTCAGTACATATGTTAATTTTACCGGGGAATCGGATGCATTGTGATTCAAAATGAGATTCTCCAGAACACATTGATCACCTGACCACAGTATCAGGAGATCATCTATGTATCTGAGATATACAACTAGATAATCTTTAACTTGTTCATTTTTAGTGAACAGCTGCTGCTCTACTCCGAACATGTAAGAGTTAGCGAGCGATGGGGCCACTGAGGACCCCATCGCACACCCTCTTAGCTGCAGGAAAAATTTTCCATTGAACCGGAAATAATTACGCTTTAGCGTAAGTTCCAACAATTGCATGAAAAAAGGGATGGAAGGGCCTCTGTATTTATCACTGTTGGAAATCAAAGACTCTTTGATTTCCAACAGTGATAAATACAGAGGCCCTTCCATCCCTTTTTTCATGCAATTGTTGGAACTTACGCTAAAGCGTAATTATTTCCGGTTCAATGGAAAATTTTTCCTGCAGCTAAGAGGGTGTGCGATGGGGTCCTCAGTGGCCCCATCGCTCGCTAACTCTTACATGTTCGGAGTAGAGCAGCAGCTGTTCACTAAAAATGAACAAGTTAAAGATTATCTAGTTGTATATCTCAGATACATAGATGATCTCCTGATACTGTGGTCAGGTGATCAATGTGTTCTGGAGAATCTCATTTTGAATCACAATGCATCCGATTCCCCGGTAAAATTAACATATGTACTGAGCAAAGAGTCAGTGCAATATCTAGATGTTGACATCAGCATCCAAGCCGGGACCATTGTGACCACCCTCTACACCAAACCGACAGACAGGAACAACACCCTTCTGGCCCACAGCTTTCACCCCACACCCCTCAAAAAAGGACTCCCTTTTTCACAGATGCTGCGGGCTCGCCGCATCTGCAGCAAACAAGAAGATCTTGAAAATTCTCTCACGAAAATGTGTAGTAAATTTGTGGAGAGGGGTTACTTAATTAATGAACTTGAAGCCACCAAAAAGAGGGTGCTTGATATGACCAGGGAGGAGGCCTTGGCCCCCCGGACTGAGGAACGCCAAATGGATGACAAAATCATTTGGGTAAATAAATTCACTCCAGCTAGCCAACAAATCAAAAAGGTGGTGAATTCACATTGGCCCATCCTGACATCAGATGCCAGCCTACCAGCGCTGCGCAATAAAAGGGTCATGAATTCGTACACACGGGGGAAGAACTTGAAGGATTATTTGGTGCGTAATGATGTGGTATTCCCCCTCCCCAAAGCTCCCACTTTCTTGGGTACTCCCAAACTAGGGTGCTACAGGTGTTGTGGATGCATCACCTGTGGTCACATGATTCCCGGGGACTCATTCCATCACCCCTATTCAGGGAAAAAGTTCAAAATTAAACATAAAGTGGGATGTAACACCAAATCGGTAATCTACCTCATCAGTTGCCCCTGTGGCCTCCACTATGTGGGGAAAACTGACCGCACTTTTAAGGAGAGGGCCACAGCTCATCGTTCGGCTATTAAAACTGCCATCTCCTTGGGCCATAGCGATCAACCGGTCGCCAGGCACTTTGCAGAGGCCCGCCACAATTTGAATACCTTAAGGTACCGCATTATTGATCATGTCCCCCCACTATCTAGAGGGGGTGACAGATCTTTGCGGCTCCTGCAGTTAGAAAGCCGCTGGATACATCGGTTGGACACCCTGGCACCCAGGGGTCTAAACGAACAGGCTGGCTTATCCCATTTTTTGTAATGACAACCCATTCCTTGTAGAGGCAGCACTTATCTCTGATGAGGCATTCAAACACCCACGGTACTTCCTCCGTCTATCCGACAGGTCCCAGTAGGCATCTAGATAGTTCCTTCATAGGGTTAGATGCCCAATAGACACCATTTTCTATTAGTGGATCTTTTCATCCCGTGGATAGTATTTTTCAGACTTGTTGTGTTTTTAACTGTTTGTTTTATGTATTTTGTACCCTGTCACTGTGTATTTTTTCATGTTTTTTCATGCTTTCTTAATTAATGCACTGTCACTTTAATTGCGTCGCCATATTGGATTTATTAGCAGCAAGTTGGCAACGCACATCCAGCACTTTATTGTGTTTAAATAACACTCTTATTACAGCACAGTATTAGTACATTAGACAGATCGTTTCTGTCCAGAAAGTTTACACTTTTTTCTTTGATTGTTGTTTTGCAGATGTGGTATCCGCCCCTCGGGCTCCCGGCCGGGACGCAACTCGTGTGACGTCACCATTAGACGCCGGAGACGCTGGACCGCGCCGTGAGCTCCGACAGGACCGGATCAGGTATTTAAACTGTTTATTTTGCACTTATACACTTGTTTGAAGTTTTCGTGAGCACCTTGATAAAGAGGCAACTTAGCCTCGAAACGTTGGTGAAGTTATCCGCCTGGTGTGGTCTCTTTTTTCCTCGCGAGTGCCGCCGCAACCCCCCCTGTATATATATATATATATATATATATATATATATGGTGTTGCAGTGCATGAATATCCAGAACAAGTTTTATGCTGTTTAATAAAGAAAAAAAAAATCATCTAATGGACTTTATGGTCAATTATTTGTCAATTATTTGTGATATCAAGAGTATTACGTAAAGGACTTTTGTGCACTTGGGGCCCCAGTCCATTATTGGTACTGTATATATAGATTTGTTGTTCTTTCTCTTGCCAACTCCAACAGGGAATTTGTGGAAAAAGCTTTTTTATTTTATCTTATTTTAGTCATTTTAAATTTATACAGATTAAGCATGAGTATATATATATATATATATATATATATATATATATATATATATATATATATATATATATATATATATGGTATGAGTAAATATATGATACAGTATATATATATATGGTATAGCCGTTGTTCGTTCAGAACGTCTCTCTCCTTAGCTGAGAGATGTTATTCTAACTTGAGAACCATTCGGCTTTTAGACGAGATATCACAGTATGAGACAGCGTTGGTGACAACTTAATTCTTCCCTAACACATCGCATCAGACCATTCACACTTGAAAGTGTCTACTTCAAAACCGTGAAAGAAAATAAGAGACAAAACAGAAAATAAATAAATAAACATAGCAAATCTCATTGCTGCTGTAGCTGGTGGTGGTTGTCACCAATGTGAACATTTTTTTCGGCTAGGCGGCCCTTATACCCTGCTAAGTGGAACCCCAATCTTTCTCAAGGCTTAATCCTTAAGATTAAGCCTTGAGATAGACCCCTGCCTCAAGGTTGAAACGCGTTGGAAATTTGTGGGACCATTAATCAATGCCAGGAGGACCTAAGGACGAGCTCTGTTCCAGCCTGACTGGTGATAATAACACACTAAGGGGCAAATTTATTAAGCTTGGTGAAGTGATAAAGTTTCTGTTTTTTATCACCTGCCAATCAGTTCCTACCTGTTATTATTCAAACCAAGCCTGTAACTTCACAGGTAGGAGCTGATTGGTCAGTGATAAAAACCAGACACTTTGGCCCTTATTCTGGTTGGTGCGGTAATATCCGCGTGCGTTCGTGCCGCCGATGTTTTGTGTCCGCGCATGTGCAGAGGTGTCTCTGCGCATGTGCGAGCGGGGCGTACGGCCAAATCCCGCATGAAATGTGAACATTTCGAACAGGGGGTGGAGAGGGGCGTGAAGGGCTATTTGGGCTCATTACCATATGCATACGCCCCGCGTTTCATGGGCGTTCCCATGCAAACACTGGGCGTACGTATGGTAATGCGGCCGTGACGCACGTGTAGGGGGCGGACATATGACATCGCCGGATGTCAGCTGCCCGCCCAGATCCCTGCTTTTGCACGGAAAAATGTCCGTGTGGTCTGAGGTTGCGGGAGCTGGTGGACCACTCGGTCCTGCATTCGATGGTCTGCGACCATCGAATGATGGGGGAGGATTCCCTGAGATGGAGGAGGCGTATTCCGTGAAAAATACACATGCGGTCCGTTCAGCCAGCTTCTTACCGCGTACGGACAGAGTTGGCGATCCGTATGGAAGGCGGGGTTTCGCACGCACGGTCCTGGCCGCATATTCGGATCCGGCCGCACCGATCAGAATAAGGGCCTTTATCACTTCACTGAGCTTAATAAATCTGCCCTTAACTGCTTAACAATCAGCTCTTTACCATCGGCTCGTTACTGCCTCCTGGATACTTTTGGAATTTTATTGATATTATTGTTTGTTTACATTGTTTGTAATGTCCTACTTTTATTAAAACTGGCTTCACCAGTTTAAGCTCCTTTTCCTCCTGTATATGTATGTACAGTATTTCAACTGGGTTGGATTCCCATACAACTGAGGAAAGTGGTCAAAGCAGGATGGAATGACAACCATTTGAATGGAAGTATATTTCATTGCTTTTCACCCTACAATCTATGTATAATAACTGAATGAAAATCAGTCACTCTATTGGCACTGTATAATCTATATCACTGATTCTCAAAGTCGGTCCTCAGGACCCCACATGGTGCATGTTTTGCAGGTCTCCTCACAGTGAAATCATTAGCTCCACCTGTGGATCTTTTAAAATGTGTCACTGAGTATTGAATGCACCTGTGCACTTGCCGGGTGACCTGGATAAAGTGAAACGTGTAGGGGCCTGAGGACCGAGTTTGAGAACCACTGATCTATATTATCTTTGTTTCATTGTTGTAATATTTCCGGAGTGTTTTGCAATACCATCCATATTTATGTTCTGTGGCAGCCATTAGAAGCGCAGAACCAGGGATATTATCTTTTGTTTTTACAAATCGTTTGCCTTATTTCTGATTTTGGACCAGATGTACCAAGCTTCAAAAAGGTGATAAAGTTGAGAGTGATAAACAGCCAGCCAATCAGCTCCTATCTACCATGTCACAGACTGTGGCCCCTATTCTAGTTGAATCGGACGGATGCGTATTTTTGGATAGGAACCAAGTGTTCTTAGCCCGGAGTACGGATCGCTCACACCGTCCGAATGCAGTAAGACGCCGACCGAACGGACCGCAAGTGGATTTTTCATGTGAACACCTCCTCCATCTGTGGGAACCTCCCCCATCCTCCGATGGTCGCCGAACATCGAATGCTGGACCGAGCGGTCAGGCAGCACCGAGTGCTCCAGACCACTTGGGCATTTCTCCTTGCAAAACCAGGGATATGGGCGGCAGGCTGGCATCCGGCTATGTCATATGTCCGTACCCCACACGTGCGTCACGGCTGGATTACCATACGCACGCTCAGCAATTTCATGGGAACGCCCATGAAACATGGGGCGTACGCATATGGTAATGAGCAAAATCAGCCCGTCATGCCCCTCTCCACCCCCTGCTCGGATGGTTCCGTACGATCATTTTCTGCACGGATCTCACGCCGTGTTCAGACGTAGATACGCCTCTGCAAACACCTATCGGCCTTCCGTCTGCATTCCAACTCAATCAGAATAAGGGCCTGTGTTTGAAAAATGTCAGGTAGGAGCTGACTGGTTGGTTGTTTATCACTCTCCATTTTATCACTTATGAAGCTTAGGGCCTCTGTCACTTTCATTGCAGATTTGCCCCAAATGATTGCTGATTTATTGGATCCATAGTAGGTGCACTTACCCTGACTTCAGTGGCATAACAATACCACTGCAGCCCGAGCGGTGGTGGGGGAAGGGAGTCGGCATCACAGATTCCCTGCGGTCTGGCTGTCCAGGTGGAATCTGCTGAAATAAGCCCTCCAAAAATGGCCACCGCCTTGGGGGAGACAGATTCTACCTCTACCATCTGTCAGGGGAGTGCAGCGTGTACTTTGCTACCCAGAAGTGAAGGGTTGTGGGAGTGGCACGTTGTGAGCACTAAACGCCTGGCAATGAGCAAGGAGCCCCTGGTAATGACTTACAAGCACGTACAGTAGATAAAAATTATAATTAATGGGGAGGGGGTGCCAGAAACTTTTTGGGCAGGGGTGCAAAATTTCTTGTTTTACGCCACTGCCTGACTTATTTCTATTTGGATCTGGGAACGTTCCCAGTTATTAAATGCCTATTTATTGTTTCACAGATTCTTGGGCACTAATGCATCATTTGAGACTTATGATGTTCATCAAAATTATATATCTGGGACAGCGAGGTTAAACTCTGTTCACATATAATGCTAAATAAAATTAGATGAGGCCGGCAAAGCCGTCTTGACACTTTTGAAATTTCTACTTTCAAGCGACCAAAGAGGAAGGGAAAATGTTGAAGCATTTGAGAAAGATTAAATGACGGGAACCACAGATTTATAAACTTTAATGATTTTTCGCTACAAGATCTAGGCTGCGCTTTGTTCCCACAAGATGGTTTATATTATTGTGGCACAGTCGTAAAAGATGAAAGGTTCTTTAAATAAAATAAAAAAAAGAGGATAAAAGGAAAAAAGGAAGTGAGCACTTGTCACTAAATGACAGGAGAGATGAATAACAGGTCAGGCATAAGACTGGAATGTACATGACTGCCACCGCTACCGTTACAGGTCGACATGGGCTTATGGTGCATCTGCAAGATGAAGCAGGCGGAGCCTATTTATGGGGCCTATTTATCAAACACACCCGTTTTGCAATTAGAAAGCTGACCAAGAGGGCGAAGGCCTTTCTGAGGACTTCGGTTTGCAGGGTATGTGCAAGACAACCATCAGGAGGGACTCGGACTCAGAGGGGGCCCACCTCTGTAGCTGCAAATGAGGATATCTTCTATAAATGTCCTCAACAAAATGGCCACCTCCATAGACTAGACAAAAATGACAGTAAGGACAGCACATATATTAGGGTTGTCTACTTTACATGTCTCATCTCTGGGAGAAGCCCAGAGAGGAGACTCTCTGCAACATTATCAGTGGTGGTCCTGTAGTTTGATGTCATCAAGCCCCACCCCCAGCACAGTAAATGCCATTCGCGGATCTTTGGGAAGGGGAAAGGGCTGTAAGGGGGAGACAGCTGAATGCGGGAGGCTTGCCCATCCTTCTGGGAGGCCAGCAAGCGTACCCGATTTTTGGGAACCTCATGGCCATTCCGGGAGGGTAGGCAACCTTGAAATATATAGAAACACAAACAAAGCATCACATTTAACATAAGTCAGAATAAAGCAACCCCTAGGAGGCTCCTTCTATGTTATCATCCTGGGCCCCGCCCTGGGTAGGTGTAACCATATGCACAAAACGGCAAGGCCGTGCCACCCCTCAGCAGTTGCCATAGCAGCTATCTGGTGATACCCACCCAAACCTGAATCCACCAGAATTTTGAATTAGAAACAAAATCAAAACATGGCGGTCTGCTGTGCACATACTTATATACATTCATGGGCCATTATTCTGGTTCACTCGCAAAGAAGTGAACCGCCTGCAGTGCACCATGTGCACTGCAGGTGGGGCAGATGTAACTTGTGCAGAGAGAATTAGATTTGGGTGGGGTTTTACTTCAAATTAAGATCTATACTGCAATGTAAAAATAAAGCAGCCAGTATTTACCCTGCACAGAAACAAAATAACCTCACGAAAATCTAACTCTCTCTGCACATGTTACATCTGCCCCACCTGCAGTGCACATGGTTCTGCCCATTTGAGAAGGAATTTGCCTTTGCGAGTGAACCAGAATAAGGGTCATAGTCTCCATATAGAGGCCGATCATCTTGAAGCTTCTCTTCCTTCAGTGGCCTTTATGCTGCTTAACGGGAAACATACAGATGACCGGTGTTTGGGTTCCCGGCAATCAGAATACAGATGCTGGCATCCTGATGGAGGGAATCCCGACAGGGGTCAGGTGACCAGAATACAGAGAGAAATGTGAAGGCTCAGCTGCAGGCTAATTCCCCTTGTCCTGGTGAGCATTCCTTCCCTGTCCTTAACCCTAATTCCTCCTTCTAACCTTCCCCATAATCTCCCTTCTCCTATATCCTAACCCTAACCTGTCCAGCAGCCAAACCCTAACTCCAATGTTGACATTCTGGCAATGTTGACATTTAACATGTTGATACTCTTGAGAATTTCAGTGCATTGCCTGTTGACATGTGAGCAGTGAAGACATCATAACTTCTGTCATTGTGGTGTCAACATCATTGTCAATGTCGCCCTACTGTAATGACTATCTATTTGAGGAAACTGTGGTCCTCTTATTTAAAGGGAGAGGATCCCTAAATCCAGTTGCGTTTTGCCGGATGTAGGTATTTCGCCGTTGATGACATCAGGTTAACAGTCTGACATCACCAATGTTGCCCACGGCAAGTACGGTCTTGTTGCTGCTAGCACATATGTAAGTAGGGCAGTGGCGATAACTATGCTTACGGATGCCGGTCAGTATCACCAGGGAGTAGCATTTTTTTTACTAGGCAGCCCCAAAAATTATCTTCTGGAAGGTGCTGTATTGCAAATCTAGTGAAAGAACAGAAGGACTTCTTCTACAGTGTATGGCCTGTCTAGGCACTAAGGACGGACGCCATGGAGTTACTTGTAGCCTACAGCACTGATATGTACAGTAAGTAAGATATTGTTGTATAAACTGTTAGTGTTATAAGACACAACTTTTAGCATTTATTCTATAATTTTCCCCATTACAGATACTTTCACAGCTGGTTTATGTACGGATGGTTTCACTCCATCGCTGATCACTTCAGCTGCTAATTAATCCAGGTGTGCCCAGTACCGAGAAGCTGATGTATCCAGGGGAGACGTGGGACAGCAGAGAAGTTGCCCCTAGCAACCAGTTGGCTCTGAGGTATCGTTTATCAAATCCATTCTATGAAGGTTAACGTAAAAGCTGATTGGCTGCTTCCAGAAGATCCTCTACTGCCCCATTTCTTCTCTGTTCACTGCTCGATACATGAACCCGTCTATTCTGGTTCCTCTATAAAAGGTATAATGGGAGAACTTCCAGTTTGGCCCCTAATTAGTCCAATGAACCTCTCTTGGGGACGTCAGCGCTCAGAAATCTATCGGCCTCTATTAGGCGTCAACTATTGATGGAGTCACCTGTCGGTAATAAGCTGCAGAAAGCTTCGTTCTTATTCTGGTCCGTTCGCACAGGGCCAATGTTTTTGCTCTAAGCAACCTTACATCTGCGTGCACGTTCCACATCATTCGATGGTCGGGGTGTTACCCTGCAGGCTGCCAATGGATGTTTATGTAAAACATCCATTCACAGAACAGACATCCTCATGGTGAGGTTATGCATGCAGTTTTTCTAGATTTGGTCCCATTCCTCTACATGACCAGGGGCGGGATACACTAAAGGCCACCGATGCATCCCGCCACATATCGCATCTTAATACCCGCCTATGCACTGACATAAAGTATGTGATTCTTAACGCAAAGGACAGCTCTTCCAATAATCTCCGTCGCTGGACTTCTGGGCAGGGCCGGCGCCACCACTAGGCAGGTCTAGGCATTTGCCTAGGGCGCCGGCCACTGGAGGGCGGTAGTGAGCTGGAAAGCTCTACGACCGCTTCAGCAGCAGCAGAGGAGCAGGAGAGAGAGCCGGAGGAAGGAGCAGGTGTTCGGTGAGTGAACACTCCCTCCCTCCCTCACCTCCCCCCCCCAGCAGCACAGCGGCCACATCGCGCACCCCTCCCCCCCCCCCCCGGTGACTGGGTAGCCACATCGCGGACACCCCCTTGCCCCCCCACGGCCGGGCAAACACATCGTGCAAAACCCCCCCCCCGGCGGCTGGGGGGACACATCGAGCACCCCCCCCCCCCCAGCAGTTGAGTGCCGGGGCACCCCTCCCGCCTTGGGCGCTCCGGTGCTTAGCACCGGCCCTGCTTCTGGGTCTGCAACTTTAGTGCGTCCCGCCCAATGACTTGCGCTGAATCATCCGGTGACACCTAGGAGACACCGATGTCACTTGGGAATGCGCTTCGTTCGGGATTTGGGATGTATAGGACCTTTCCATGGTCTTTTATTTGCCTTAATGAATCAATAGCACAGTAACTTTTCTTCATGAAAATGCTTCGAACGTGGGCTGCGGTTTAGGCCACCGACGGACACTTCTGAGAGAATGAAGCTGTGAAGTGCGGCAGCTGAAATCGAGAGCAATTACATCCCAAGCAATTTTCTCTTGACTGCTTTCATGCCCGTGGATGTGATTGGCGGAGACAAAAGTGACTGCAATATTTGAGTTGATATTAGGCCAATTCTTATTCACAGTGTGCGGCGTTCCAGCATTAGTCACTGTGTAACACTGACATTACAGTTATTGTGTATTCATCGCAGCTAAATACTTCATAAAGGAGATCCCATTCTTCCCCCGATCTATGCCATTAAGCACTTGACTTTGCATTATAAAGTTACAAAATCCCCAGTAGCCTTAAGTACTCACATCCCCTGGGCCAATATGAAAATGTACAACTTCATAATGTAGTAAGTGCCTCGTGCCTCGTGCCTCAGTACCTCTATGTCTCACAACATCAGAAAATGTGAAATCATGGCACACAATGGGCGGTGTTCAATCTGTGCCGATTTTCCCCACAATATCATTATACAGTAGTGCTCATAACAGGCATGTCAAAATTATGGCCCTCCGGCTGTTGTGAAACTACAATCCCCTTCATGCCTTGCCACTGTTTTGCTATTAGGGAATGCTAAAACTATTGCAAGGCATGCTGGGATGTGTAGTTTCACAACAGCTGGAGGGCCATAGTTTGGACATGCCTGTGTACGTGCCTTTATATTCAGGACTACTACAGAGTTCCCAAAAATCGACATTGGTCTAAAGCTCCCGTACACACTAGATGATACACTCCATCGCTGATACTGTTAACGATATCGGTGGTAATCCCAGGCGAATGATATAGCTCCTACACACTGAATGATATAATTAACTATTTTATTTAGTGATGTCATCTGCCCCCCATGCATGACGTCACCCGCTCCTAGCAGGCATTGATGACAATATAGTCAACATTGAGCTTGCAGAACAGATGACAGGGGTGGGGGTCATTAACGACTGTTGGGAGCGCACATCAAGTAAGGTAGACATGGATGGTGTAAGGGTTAGTATTACTGCCTCACAGCACTGAGGTCATGGGTTCTATTCCCACCATGTGTTATATATACGGGGCAGTACGGACGGTGTAATGGTTACATTACTGCCTCACAGCGCTGAGGTCATGGGTTCTATCCCCACCATGTGTTAAGTATACGGAGCAGTACAGATGGTGCAATGGTTAGTATTACTGCCTCACAGCACTGAGGTCATGGGTTCTATCCCCACCATGTGTTATATATAGGGGGCAGTACAGATGGTGTAATGGTTAGCATTACTGCCTCACAGCATTGAGGTCATGGGTTCCATACCCACCATGTGCTATATATAGGGGGCAGTACAGATGGTGTAATGGTTAGTATTACTGCCTCACAGCACTGAGGTCATGGGTTCTATTCCCACCATGTGTTATATATACGGGGCAGTATGGACGGTGTAATGGTTACATTACTGCCTCACAGCGCTGAGGTCATGGGTTCTATCCCCACCATGTGTTATATATAACAGGGCAGTACGAACAGTGTAATGGTTAGCATTACCGCCTCACAGCGCTGAGGTCATCGGTTCTATTCCCACCATGTGTTTTATATATATATATATACACAGGGCAGTATGGATGGTGTAATGGTTACATTACTGCCTCACAGCGCTGAGGTCATGGGTTCTATCCCCACCATGTGTTATATATACAGGGCAGTACGGACGGTGTAATGGTTAGCATTACTGCCTCACAGCGCTGAGGTCATGGGTTCTATGGCCACCATGTGTTACATATATGGGGCAGTACGGATGGTGTAATGGTTACATTACTGCCTCACAGCGCCGAGGTCATGGGTTCTATCCCCACCATGTGTTATATATACAGGGCAGTACGGACAGTGTAATGGTTAGCATTACTGCCTCACAGCGCTGAGGTCATGGGTTCTATCCCACCATCTGATATATATACGGGCAGTACGGATGGTGTAATGGTTAGCATTACTGACTCACAGCGCTGAGGTCATGGGTTCTATCCCCACCATGTGTTATATATACCGGGCAGTACGGACGGTGTAATGGTTATAGCATTACTGCCTCACAGCACTGAGGCCATGGGTTCTATTCCCACCATGGCCCTAAATGTACAGAGTTTGTATATTATCCCCGTGCTTGTGTGGGTTTCCTCTGGGTACTCCGGTTTCCTCCCACAATCCAAAAATATACTGGTAGGATAATCGGCTCCTAACAAAATTAACCCTAGAATGTCTGTGTGTGCGTGTACATGTGGTAAGGAATATAGATTGTAAGCTCCACTGGGGCAGGGACTGATGTGATTGTTCAATAAATAATGAGAGAGAGAGAAAACGAGATGTAGTTTCACTTGCGGCCAACAGATGGCAGTGTTTCGGTGACACACATACACTAGACATATATATAGATGATATTGTTTATAATGTCTTTTAATGTGTATGGGGCTTTACCTTGACGCAATTTTAGAAATATGGGCCTGGGAAAGAGTTAAAGTGGAGAGAAATAAAGCACCGTCCAATCAGCTCCTAAATGTCATTTAGCATACTGTGTCTGAAAAAAATTACAGTTAGGAGCTGACGAGTACATCATCTCGATCTCTTTTTCAAGGCTTAGTACATGGACACCCTCGTGTTTGCAATCACACAGTTTAATTTAATTAATAAGGAATCCTCGCACAACCAAATACGTCCCCTTCAGGCCGCTAAATATTCCACCACAAAATATGATCTAGCTGTGTAAAATGACTTCCATCCACCGTATTGATTTGTCAGTATATATGACACTTCCTCAGCAGGCAGCACTGTAATGACAATTAAAACACGCCGCCAATGTAATATACATTGTACATTAAATGTAATTCTCTCCACTTTAAGGAACATTAGCCACTTTGGGAACATACAGTAGATTCGCAGACTCAACCTTTAGGAGTGAGAGATGCAGTCAGATCATTAAGAGTGCGTAAATCATTTTCACTGAGACTGTAAATTAAAGGTAATTATTTAATAAACTGTTTGATACAGTATAACACAACCTGAGTACAGAGTGGAGCAGCTCGCACGGTAATATTGATTATAGTAGATCACCTATTGAAAATGATCTGAACTATCTGAATGCAGGTGACAATGAAGCACAGGTGTCATAAGTCAGACTCTATTGATACCTATGGGGTATTTCCTAATTATTTATCTTTCTGAGGTCGAGGTTCCAAAGGAAAGACCAAGACTATTATGGCCATAGTAGCCGTTATGCTGGCATTGTCTCGCCAAATTAATTTAAAGATGTCCTTCTGGAGCTGAAGAGCAAGCCGTCATGCATTTGGCCACTAGTTCCTAGTAAAGTATGGGGGAGTTGAGTTTGATGATGTAATTCACCACCATTGCAGCGATGTAAGCACTAAAACACCCTGATCCACAGCATGCTGCTGCTGCTGATAGTGTGTAGTGACTTAGGATATTAAGTTTTGTTAGTGATCTTTCATTACTTAAACACATTGTTTGATTAGAGTATCAGGTGTCCATATGATTTCTCCAATGCACAATAGGTAGTGCATAAAAGTTGCAGACAATCAGTGTTCACAAAAAAATAACATTTACTACACCAAACACATATTATTCATGTGATGAATTCACGTAGGGTCCAATTGCATTTGGAGTTTATTACATAGGTATTATTTATCATGTATATTGTGCTGAGAGCTAAGAAAATATGTCACAGTGTATGTGTGTGATTGATATATATATATATATATATATATATATACAGTGCAATACGCTGGCACTCCGTGGGTGAATATTACAGGAGACAACTTGCCGGGGTGCACACCGGGGGTAGTAGACAGGGGTTCGGGAAGCGGCACTCTCACGGGCTTGCAATGAAGACGCTACACAAGGTAGGTGGATTGACGTTTCGGATGTAATTCCTTTTTCAAAATCAAAGACCAACAATATACAGAAAGAGTGCTTACCTAAATACCAGTGCACATGTTCGCTCCACCTCCTAGCGTCCGTCCACGGCCCGCCCGGCATCCCAGGCACTTCCGGGGTCGCGTCAGTCGCTCCGGTGACGTCACTGCGTCAGCACGTTGCTGTCTGGTCACCACTATGCACTGGTTGCCTAGCAGCCGCTGTATACAAGACGCTGAGGGAACAAAAAGACATATACATAGAATGAATACATAACATAAACAGAATCAATGACACTGATGCAATCGAAGATTGCTACTTATGAAAAAGACTTCAAACAAGCACTTATTGACGATAAATCGGATGATTGGTTGACAAAATTGGATGTACAAATTGCAACATTCAAAAAGGAACTAGTTACATTCAAACGCAGCAAGTTTGATAAAGTAAATAAAGACTATGCTGAACAGAGAGTCTACATGTGGTCCTCAGGATCTACTAGAGCAACAAGGAGATATGGGAGACAGAGAAACCAACAACAACGTTGGAACAAGGGCACTGATTCCAGCAGTGAGTCCGTGACATCCCAGAATGAATCCAGCAATGAGCCTCAATCGTCAAAAAACTTGCAGCGCCCCCAAACAGGGGTACGCACTCGGGCAGGCAGAGGAAAAACAATCGACCCCAACGCAGGGGTGGGCAGGGGCGAAGGATCAAAAACCAAGAGTCGCAACAAGAAACCTTGATCTTTAACTTGTCACAGAGGATCCTAACAGAGGCTGAGACTGGGGTATTAAACAAGGGATTATCCTTTGTACCGACCCAGAAATTTGATGATTTCAGATGGAAGATTGATTTAAATAGACTTCATAGAAATCTTAAATTGAAAGACTTCTTCAAACACGAGGTGGCATCTTCAACGTCTAAAACCGCCACTCCATTTGACTCATTCAAACGCAAATCTCATTTCGATCCTCCCTCTACTAATGTAGCAATCCAAAGCTTTATCAAAGTCTTGGATGTACAAGTGAATACATCTGCGTCTCTCCTCCAGCCTTACTCTAACCTGTCCAAGACAGAATGGCAAGCCCTCAAGAATTTAAAATCGTATGAGGACATTATGATCCTTCCCGCCGACAAAGGTGGGGGGATCGTTATCTGGGACCTTGAGGCATACAAACAAGAGGTGTATTCCCATATTAATAATCCTGACACTTATGACCGTCTGGCCACGGACCCTACTTTAAACTATAAACGAGAGCTGGATCAAATTCTCAATACAGCAGTACTCAATCAGGAAATTCCATTGAAAACCAAGGAATACCTGACCACTGAATTTCCCAAGACTCCACTGTTATATTGCCTGCCGAAGGTGCATAAAAACTCATCTAAGCCGCCTGGGAGGCCTATAATTTCGGCTCGCGACTCCCTGTATAGCCCGGTCTCAACATTTCTAGACCACTTTCTGCAGCCTTGTGTCCAACGCCTATCGACTTACCTTCAAGACACTACAGACCTCCTTAATAAATTGGAACAGTTTGGAGATGCCATTCCAGAGATGTGGCTATGCTCTTTGGACATCAGTAGCCTCTACACGAGTATACCCCACCAAGAGGGACTGCAGGCTACAGCTCAACTCCTCAATGAGGATGCTCTCTACAATGGTCCTCCTGTGTCTCTATTTATTCGCCTCCTCGAGCTAACATTGACAAGGAATTTTTTCCTTTTCAATAATGAGTTCTTTCAACAGCGAACGGGGTGTGCGATGGGATCTCCTGTCGCACCCTCGTTCGCTAATACCTTTATGTACAGCATTGAGAGAGATCTCTTCCTAAATGATGAATTGGCTCCGTTTGTGAAATTTTACACCCGCTTCATTGACGATATTTTGCTTTTCTGGTGTGGTACTGAACAAGCCTTTAGGGCACTCATGTCGTCCATCAACTCATTGAATTGCCCCATCAAATTTACCTTTGAGATGAGCCAGTCAGCGATCCATTACTTGGATGTTAATATTGCTATCCAAGAATCCAAGATTGTGACCTCTATTTTCTCAAAAGTGACTGATCGTAATACACTTTTAAGTGCCAAGAGTCATCACCCACCAGCCTTGTTGAGAGGCTTACCCTTCTCACAACTGGTGAGAGTGAAACGTATCACGAGCGACGGCAACAAAGTAGCTGCCGACTTGGACAAAATGATGTCCAAATTTGAGTCAAGAGGGTACCAACACAACATCTTGGATAAAGCCAGAGCTAAAATTGATGCTATCCCAAGAGAAGTCCTTTTGAAGAGGAAACCCCCCAATGATGATAAGTGTGCCAACAGACTGGGGTGGGTAAGGGATTACAACATTGCGGATAGATGTATTTCCAACACTTCCCGTGAACTCTGGCCAGTTGTGCAATTGGATAGGGATCTGAAGAAGCTCAAGAATGTGACCTTGATGCCGTGTTATAAACGCGGCCGGAACATTCGGGATTGGGTGGTCAATACCGACATCTCTACCAGACTACCCCCCAATACTAGATCTAAAGCGGGGGGATGTTACAAATGTGTGGGTTGTACCACGTGTGGTGGGATGACACAATCCAAATTCTTTTACCACCCTCAGTTGGGTCATAAAATCATGATCAAACACCCGGTGACGTGTACCTCTACCCACGTAGTGTATCTCATACATTGTCCGTGTGGCTTATGCTACGTGGGTAAGACTATCCGAACTTTCAGAGAACGAATTGCCATTCATCGTCATGCTATTAAATCTGCTTTGATCAAAAAGGAAAATGATCAGCCTGTTGCTAGGCATTTCCTTGAGGCAAAACACAGCCTGGCCAATTTAACATACATTATAATTGACCATGTGCCAGCGAATAAAAGAGGGGGAGACCGTTCAAAAAGACTTCTCCAATTGGAATCCTTTTGGATTCATAAACTTGGAACCATGAGCCCTAGAGGTCTAAATGAGCAAATGTCTTACAATATGTTTCTTTAATTGTACCAGTTCCATCTCTACCTCACCCTATCTGGTTTACTGTTTCACGCGGTTCTTTTGCAGATTATATTATTGTATTGATTCTGTTTATGTTATGTATTCATTCTATGTATATGTCTTTTTGTTCCCTCAGCGTCTTGTATACAGCGGCTGCTAGGCAACCAGTGCATAGTGGTGACCAGACAGCAACGTGCTGACGCAGTGACGTCACCGGAGCGACTGACGCGACCCCGGAAGTGCCTGGGATGCCGGGCGGGCCGTGGACGGACGCTAGGAGGTGGAGCGAACATGTGCACTGGTATTTAGGTAAGCACTCTTTCTGTATATTGTTGGTCTTTGATTTTGAAAAAGGAATTACATCCGAAACGTCAATCCACCTACCTTGTGTAGCGTCTTCATTGCAAGCCCGTGAGAGTGCCGCTTCCCGAACCCCTATATATATATATATATATATATATATATATATATATGCAAACAAGAAACCCCATATTGCAACCAGCAATATTAGTAATGGCAACAGTTCTCAAATATATTGTTACTAATGTTATATATAAATATCTCGCAACAACAAGCATTTAATCACAGACACACCCACAATTGGAGCTAGACATGCCCTTTTGGACAGATTATGACATCACACACCCCCCTATTGGCACATGGCGCATCCTACGGTAATTTCCCTCATTCTAGTTGTAAGTATTCCGGCTTCTATTCTGTCCGGTGAGGGCCGCATGTTCCTTTTTGCAAAGAGGGTCTCCATGCCCCACATTATGGGAATACTTCTATACATGACTTGAAGGGAAGCTAAGAAAGTGAAAGTAGAACTATAATCTCATCACAATCTTCATCCAGAATCAGGGCTTGTTTCCTTAACACGTATCTGAGGCTCCGAGCTCCATTCTTC
This sequence comes from Crinia signifera, assembly GCF_055691185.1. Lineage (NCBI taxonomy): Eukaryota > Metazoa > Chordata > Amphibia > Anura > Myobatrachidae > Crinia > Crinia signifera. The sequence goes on along the minus strand of NC_139225.1, from coordinate 156,934,760 downwards.
AGGCTAGACATGATATACAGTATTACTGCAGATATCATCCTACAGATGAAAGATAAAATGCAGCGACACAATGTGTAACTAATAGGTGATATATACGGCTGCTTAGCGTTGGATTTCCCAGTGTTAGTGGCTCTTTGTTGAAGTTTTAGAAGCGACTTGTGTTCCCGGCTTCATCTGACGCCTCATTACCCGAGCTGCAGTCTGGAGAGCAGGTAAGACGTTCTCTCATTCCATTGCAGCAAAACATTTTATGGTGTCACTTTAAATGTCCTCATTTCAGCATCGTCAAGATCAGATGAAACAGAAACTCAGCTCCTGTAAGAGGTTCATGTATCTGTGACACAAACAGCGCAATAGAACCATAAAAAGAATCTACGGTACAAATAAAACAATATTCATGTATGCATTACTATGATAGACTCTGCATTCTGTGTGTACACAGGGGATGCAGTCACCATGACGCCGATTAGGAAGCTGGCAGTCCAAATACCAGCGCCGGAATCCTGTAAGTATGCCAGGGGAGGTAGTATAGTTACGCCTGGGGAGGGGGTTAGGTTTAGGCACTTGGGGGGTGGGTAAGGGCATACTTGACTACCGTCCCTGAAGGGCCAGGAGGCTTCTGAAAACCAGCTGACTCCCCCAGCCCCCTGGATAGGTAGGCAAGTGTCCCGTATCCCTGCAGACACCCCTTACGAGCAGAAGTGGGCAGACCAAGGGGGACCCGATGATGCGATACGCTCTAAAACGTGCCATGGTAGCTCCGCCCCTGCTAATCAGTGAATGTTTTACAGCACCGGATAAAGGGAAGGTGGAGTCACAATGAGACGTATGCATCACCATACCCCCCCCCCTTCCCCCTAAAACAAATCTTCCTGCTGGCCATGCCTCCATGGTCGGCGCATGGGGGGCGTGTAAATAAGATTAGTAGGGGGAAGTAAAATAATCGCTAACTTGACTTCTTTCTTTCAGGTGGCGGGATTGGCAATGCTACTACACATGTGCAGAAAATGTGGCAGAAATTTGCCCATTTGCTACAATCGTGATACTGTAGCTACCAGGGACAGTTTCTGTAGCAGATGAGGCCACGGTTCATGATAGAATTCGGTGATAGGGAAATAGCTACAACAGGAATCAAACCGGAAACAAGGCAGAGCCAGCACTAAAGGCCCCCATACACGATGCGGTTTTGGACCGATTCCACGCGATTTGAGCACTTGGGTCGATAAATCGCTTGAAATCGGGCCGAAATCGCATGTGTTTGACATTTGATCCGATCCAATGCGCGGTCCCGTGCGCATCGGACTGGATCAGGAGGTCGGACGGGCTACATGTACGATCACGTCCGACCTCCTGCAGTGGGTGCCATGAGGAAGAAGTCCAGCCGCGGCGGACTTAACGGTAACGGGGCTTAAAAATAACGGGGAGCTGCAGAGCAGTGAGGGCGGCTCTCAAATGAGTGGCCGGCTGGGGAAGAAGCAGTGGGGAAGCAGCGTTAATCAGATCAGTGCTGGTGCGGGCGGCAGTGACCAGATCATCCGTCTCCACTGTCCATCGCCGTAGCGGGTGGGCAGCGGCGGCTATTACATCTTTAAATTAATGTGTCAAATGACTCTCCAGCTTTTGATTGGCTGAGATAGAGCACTCTCAGCCAATCAGTGGCCTCCCTCTGCGGCCGCTGATTGGCTGAGAGTGCTCTATCTCAGCCACTCAAAAGCTGGAGAACTGATCTAACTCCCCAGAGTGTAAAACATGAATACTGTACATGCAGTAGTAGTAGTATTATATATATCTATAAGGGTGAAATGTAATAGGATGAGAGAATCAGACAGTTAGAGATTTGGTAAGAATTCTCCAGTTTTTCTTAAAGCGGCAATCATTTACACTGCAAAATCAATCTGATTTTGCAGTGTAAATGATTGCCACTTTAAAAAACTGGACATTTCTTACCAAATCTCTCACTTTCTGATTCTCTCATCCTATTACATTTCACCCTTATAGATATATATAATAATACTACTACTACTGCATGTACAGTATTCATGTTTTACACTCTGGGGAGTTAGATCAGTGCTCCTCCAATCCAGTCCGTGGTGCATGTTTTCCATTTATCTTTGATGTAGCATGTCAGTCATTAGTAAAAAAAAACACCACTGATTTACGGACACATTTGAAAAAGATCAACAGGAGGGTTTATTAAATTCATTTTTTTTTTTTTTACGAGGAAACCTGGAAAACACTTAGATATTTCATGTTAAATCTTTTTTTTTTTATATATATAATATTTTTCTCAAAAGGAGAAAATACAAGATAGTAATAAAATGATAATGCCAATCAAAACCACTTGTGTTCAATAACTCCCCACACTACACATCTCATAAGCAGCGGATGACTGCGCCGGGGAAAGACGCGGTGCGGTGCACTGTGCAGTAGCGCGGCGTCTGCATGTGCAATCAGTGCATCAGAGAGTAGACTGATTGATTCCTTTATACATAGCTCAGTTCTTCATCAAGTGTGGCGGAGGTGTCAATCAGAGGACTGTTTTCATAAGACGCCCATAAATATTCAAAAGACTTTGAGTTACTTCCATACAGTACATCTGATCTCACCTTCATTTTATTTATTGTTTTGTAAGAAATATAGACATTTATGGACATTTCTGCAGTTTGATGTAAGAAATTTACTATGTTTTACTGCTTGGGACTCATTAGAAACTTTTATTTTCCTGGTTAATTATTTGATGACCTTGTTTCATTTGTAGACTCAGGGCAAAGTTACTAAAGAAGTGAAATTGGGGACGTCACCCACAGCAACAGAATCCATCATTTTCTAGGATGCAATAGAGAAATTATATCTAGAATCTTGTTGGTTGCTCAGTGGCGCACGAAGGGGGGGGGGGGTCCGAGTACCCAGAACCCCCCCCCCCCTTACAGACAAAAACATGCCTAAAAGCTATTGTAAGAGGCTTTATTTAGTTAATGTATGCATGAAAGCATGGAATCCCCCTGGCAATGAGATAGAACCCCTGGCAACAAGCATGTAGGTAAGCAGAACCAAAAATGTGATTAATCGCAGAGAAATCATGCGGGTGGGATCCCGACGGTCAGTATACCGATGTGCAAATCCCTATGGTTGAGATTGCCCAACAGTCAGGATCCCATCCAACAGGGGCTATTCTCCCTTGTATGATCCAAGACCCCCATAGAGGTAGAATAAAAATGGTGGTTAGTGCAGTAAGTAGCCCACAAGGGGATTTTTTGTGATTTCCCCTCTGTCGGAGTATCAGCAGTTGGGATTCCAATGTCTGTATATTGACCATCAAGATCACCCCCTCTGGAAACCCCTCCCCCCCTGCAAATACTGCGTTTGCCCCTGTTGCTATGGGCAACATCCCCACAGTTCATTCTTATTAAATAAACCCCCTACAGAACTGACCCCCCACTCTAGAAACCTTCAAGAACAGACTCAAGACTTTTCTGTTTACTCTAGTATTTCCGTAATTCCCTTAAGTATCGTTTCTGAAAAGTTTTCATTTACTTTATTGTTCCTGTACTTTATTATATTTATGCTATCTGTTATGCGCCTTGAGTCCTATTGGAGAAAGAGCGCTATATAAATAAAATTATTATTATAATATGTATCCATTTAAGTACTTTTTAATTCATTGATGATTATTGAAATCGCTATTAGTGGATATAAATAATTTACTGAGCAATCAGCTTCTTTTATTTTTCACTGTAAGTGACAGTCATAATCTGATTGGTTGGTTCTTTTTCTCTCTCCACATTAAATTCTTCCAAAATTCAATACTTCTCTCCTGCCAAGTTCTGCCTCAAACTCTTTATCCTGTCAATGTAAATTGTAAGCTCTCGTGCAAGGCCCTCGTTCCGGGTTGTTCATTCCTCTGCACTATCCTTTGGCGTGTCATCAGACATGTCTTGAGGCGGGTGTGTCATGGGACCATGATGATAGGGGCGAGATGAGGGTGGCATGACAGGGTGCCCTCTTCACTGTGGCCCTGCCTCCACAAAACAATGCCAAGATTTGTGGCATCGTGAGTCAGGAGGTGGGGCCACAATAGCGTGGTTTAGCTCAAATCGCCTCATCAGACTCCCAGTCAGACTGTAACAACTGCTGGGGTGCACGTTGGGCTGAGGTGGAGACTTGTCCATGCTTCCAGGAAAGCGGGAGTGCCACCTGATTTTCAGGAGCCTCCCAGCCGCTCAGGGAGAGAAGGCTAGTATATAGTTGCCACCAGTGCTCATTGTCTCCCCCTCAGACAAACCGAGCTCACAGCTATAGGCCCTTATTCTGGTTCACTCGCAAAGAAAAATTCCTTCTCAAATGGACAATACCATGTGCACTGCAGGTGGGGCAGATGTAACTTGTGCAGAGAGAATTAGATTTGGGTGGGGTTTTACTTCAAAGTGAGATCTATATTGCAGTGTAAAAATTAAGAAGAGTTTTCCCTGCACAGAAACAAAATAACTCACCCAAATCTAATTATCTCTGCACAAGTTACATCTGCCCCACCTGCAGTGCACATGGTTTTGTCCATTTGAAAAGGAATTTGCCTTGTGAGTGAACCAGAAGAAGGGCCATAATCATCAGTCTATTCTTACCATTCCCAACTGCTTCTTGAGATATCTTAAGAGTGTGCCCGCTTTGATGATGTTTTGCCAGGTGAAAACTCCTGAAGGCTACCTTCCGCACCTGCCCGGTGACGGTGGGGGTGGTATTAATGGTATTATTGTAATAATAAAAGCATTGTTAATCTGCATTAATTTTGTATGAGCGCTTTAATTATTAAAATGCTTCAAGACGATCAGATAAGCTTAATGCAGGGCTGGGCAACACTGGCCCTCCAGATGTTAGTGAACAACACATCCCAGGATGCTTTGCATTAGTTTTGCTATGTGGCCATGCTGAAACTGATGCAAGGCATGCTGGGATGTGTAGTTCATCAACATCTGGAGGGCCGGCAGGGCCGGCGCCACCACTAGGCAAACCTAGGCATTTGCCTAGGGCGCCGGCCACTGGAGGGCGGCATTTTGTGCCGCCCGGGTACCTGTCGTTCGGCGCTGTCTATTTAAATCTGGCGGCGGAGGCAGCGGGGGTACCTGCAGTCCATTAAAAATCACGAGCGCTATCCGCCGGGCTATGCGGAAGCGCTTCTAGTGTGAAAACTCTGGCAGCACGGCGCACGCTGATCTCAGCCAATCAGCGTGCTGCCAGTGTTTTCACACTTGAAGCGCTTCCGCATAGCCCGGCGGATAGCGCTCGTGATTTTTAATGGACTGCAGGGACCCCCGCTGCCTCCGCCGCCAGATTTAAATAGACAGCGCTAAACAACAGGTACCCCCCCCCCCGGCACCGTGGCGCCCCCAGCCCGACTCGCCTGGGGCGCTCCGGTGCCTTGCACCGGTGTTACCCAGCCCTGGCTTAATGCAAGCAACATCAACAACCCTCCGACGGAAGACCCCATGTTGTATCACAGATTGCTCTATTAGGAAAGCGTGTTTATTATCTGGTACATTGTGATCTAATTCACATTAAAAAAAATTGTTTTTCGGCAAATTATTTTTCTGGAATTTTTTTTTTTTTTTTTGTAATAAGATCTGCAGTTTTATAGTTTTTTTATAATGAGAATGAACTCTTTTTTTTTTTAACCGTTGAATCCTTTATAATTATTCCCTTGGCAAGTTTCAAAAGCGATAATTATAGAATTGCCATATTGCCTCGGTACCTGTCACTCACCAGGAATATAGAAAGTGCCTAAATCTTATGAATATGTCAGCTCCCTAATTACAAAAAGCTAAGAAGTGAGCTTACTGCACGAGGCGCTCTGATAAGATATTAAAGGGTACGCTGCGGAGGAGACCTTGCGGTTTTTGGCGCCGGCGTTTAAGGGGACTTGGGACATTAAATGGGCAGAAATAAGAAATGTTAATGATAACGAGATTTGAAGTTTCTCTGTTGATGTGTCGTGTTTTTTTACAACATGTCGGTTTGTATTCATCACGGACAATCACGCGACTGGCTGCCGTAAGAAGAAGAATAAAAACGTTGATTGATGTGAGTCACGTAAAGTGTCACAAAAGGAGAAATTAGCTTTAGGCAATTAGAATATTATGTTAATCTGGCAGTGCTGTTATAAAGTGTATGATAATACACTGAGCTATTTTTGTGCTTCGGAGTATTGGGGAAAATGTTTATGACAAAAGATGAAAAAGTCGTCTTTTGAGATGTATTCTCCAATATGTGGGCTGCGGGTGATGCTAATTAAAAAAGAGCAAAAAAAAAATTCATCAAAGCAATTCATTCAAAGGTTTTTCTCTCTTATTTGTAAAGCTCTGGTGACGTAGCTATAAGGGATTCGGTATGAAATAGTGACGGTCAAAATCACGATGGTCAAAATACCGACAGTTATTGACCGACGGTAAAAATCCCAACATGGTCAAAATACCAACATTTAACCCCTTCCTGACACAGCCAGTTTTTGCGTTCCTGACAGAGCCATTTTTTTCAAATCTGACATGTTTCACTTAAGTGGGGATAACTTTTTTTTGCTTTTACTTATCCCAGTGATTTTGAGATTATTTTCTCGTGACACATTGTACTTCAAGTTAGTGGTAAATTTGGGTCGATACAGTCTGTGTTTTTTTGTGAAAAATACCAAAATGTCGTGAAAAAATGGAAAATTTTGCAATTTGCAAAATGTCACATTTTCTGCTTGTGAGACAAATAAACATACCACTCAAAATAGTTAATAACTAACAAAGACCATATGTCTACTTTATGTTGCAATCATTATTTCAACCTCCTTTTCATTTTTTTGGACACTAGGAGGCTTCAAATATGAATAGCAAATTCTCAAATTTTCAAGAAAATTTCAAACACTGATTTTTTTAGGGACCAGTTCAGTTCTGATGTGACTTTGAGGGACTTGTATGTGAGACACCCCCATAAATGATGCCATTTCAAAAACTGCACCCCTCACAGTATTCAAAACAGCATTTTGGAAGTTTGTTAACCCTTTATGTGTTTCACAGGAATTAAAACAAAGTGTAGGTGAAATTTCAAAATTTCTTTTTTTTTTTTTGCAGAGTTTCAATTTGAATACATTTTTCTAACGAATACAGTAGATTTTACTAGAGAAATGTGACTAAAAATTGATTCCCCCAATTCTTTTGTTTTCATAAATATCCTATATGTGGCCCTAGTGTGCACGTTGACCAAACCACAGGCTTCATAATAGAAGGAGCACCTACTTGATTTTGGAGCCTCCTTTTTATGAGATTTTTTTTTAGGTACCATGTAGGTTTCTAGGCACCATAAGTGCTAAAAGTTAGGAACCTCCCCCACAAGTCACCCCATTTTGCAAACTACACCCTTCAGGGAATTCATTTAGGGGTATAGTGTACATTTCAAACCCCCAGGGGTTTCACCAATTTTGATACAACTGGGCTGTGAAAATGAAAAAATTAAATTTTTCATTTTCACAGCTCAGTTGTATCAAAATTGGTGAAACCCCTGGGGGGTTTGAAATGTACACTATACCCCCTGATGAATTCCCTGAAGGGTTTAGTTTGCAAAATGGGGTCACTTCTGGGGGGGTTCCACTGTATGGGTGCTTCAGGGGTCATTCAACCAGAATCTGTGCTGCAAAATCCAAAAATCACTCCTTCCCTTCTGAGTCCTGCCATGCACCCAACTGGTATTTTTTGGTCACATGTGAGGCATTGCCATGCTCGGGAGAAATTGGGGCACAGATTGTGGGGTGCTTTGTCTCCTTCATTCCTTGTGAAAATGAAAAATTTTGAGCCAGATCTGCATTTTTGTGTAAAAAATTTAATTTTTTACACAAAAATGCAGTTCTGGCTCAAAATTTTTCATTTTCGCAAGGAATGAAGGAGACAAAGCACCCCAAAATCTTTGCCCCAATTTCTCCCGAGTACGGCAATGCCTCATATGTGACCCAAAAATACCATTTGGGTGCATGGCAGGACTCAGAAGGGAAGGAGTGATTTTTGGTGGTGGAATGAATGGTGGGTGCTATGTCGCATTAGCAAGACCCCCGAAGCACCAATACAGTGGAACCCCCCCACATGTGACCCCATTTTGCTCACCAGCTTTGGGAGGGGGGCTGGCGCTGCGGCTGGTGGGGTGGGTGGGAGGGGTGCTGGCGCTGCGGCAGCCGGGTGGGTGGGGGGGGGGGCTGGCGATCGGTGGTGATCGGTGCTGTACTTAACAGCACCGATCACTGTATATATATATATATATATATGTGTGTGTGTATAAATATATATATGTGTGTGTGTATATATATATATATATACACACATATATATATATATATATATATATATATATATATATATATATATATATATGTGTATATATATATATACATATATACACACATATATATATATATATATATATATATATATATATATATTTATATATATATATATATATATATATATATAGTTCATCTAAATAAATTTAAACAAATATCAAAGATTTAAGCAGCAGTGCTGCTGCTGGCGGGGGGGTGGGAGGGGGGCTGGCGCTGCGGCTGCTGGCTGGGTGGGAGGGAGGCTGGAGAGAGGCTGCCGGGAGGGAGGGCGGGCTGCCGGGCGGGTGGGAGGGCGGTTTGCCGCTCGGTGGTGATCGGTGCTGTACTTAACAGCACCGATCACCACCGATCTCTGTGTTACCGAGCGGCTTAGCCGCCGGTAACACAGAAAACGCTGCAATTGGCTGTTCACTTTTGAACAGCCAATCGCAGCGATCGCCGACCGGGGGGGGCACCCCTGCCCCCCCTGGGCGGCGAGGGGGGATGTCTGCTGTCAGGGACAGCAGACATCTCCAAACTGTCACCGCGTCTATAGACGCGGTGACAGTTAGAAGTCATGACGTATATATACGTCATGTGTTGGGAAGCACATCCCGGCCATGACGTATATATACGTCAAATGTCGGGAAGGGGTTAAAATCCTGACACGGTCAAAATACCGACATTTAAAACCCGACAAGGTCAAAATACAGACATATAGAATGTAGACAGGTGAAAAAGTCAACATGACTTTCGGTCGACAGGTCGCGAGGTCGACATGGGTTTTTTCACTGTTTTTTTTTACCTGAATGTCGACACAGTCGGATGTCAATCGCAGCCCCTCGCTATGCTTCGGGCACGGTGCCTCGCTGGGCTCATCACACTATTTTATTCTCCCACCGCGCCCTAGTGGATGGTAGAGCATGAAATACCACCTATTGGCACATGTCGGGTCAAAAAACAGTGAAAAAACCTCGCAACCTGTCGACCGAAAGTCATTTTTACCTGTCTACATTTTAAATGTCGGTATTTTGACCTTGTCGGTATTTTGACCGTTTGGATTTTGACTGCATCCCACTATAAGGGGTGCAGCCCGTTGACAGGAGCCAAGTGGAACCCACACTGTACCCATTGTATTGACTTACACCCTGCCCGTTCTGCCACTCAATTATTTTTGTTAGTGTTAGAAATTCAGTGTTGCATTCCTAATAGTGCCCATATAATAGGGCGATATTACATTCAATCCTTCGATTTCGACTGCATCTGTACGATAAGTCGAAGGATTGTATGCACGTCAAATGTGTCCCCCGGTGGGATGTGCGGGCCCACCGGTCAATAGATATTATATGCTGCACATAATATTTATCAAATTGCATGAGCGGTCACATGTGGCAGGAGTGCTGACGGCGGGTTCGGGGGTGGGCGGTAGGAACGCTGGTGGTGGGTGGCACAATAGGAGGGCTGGTGGAAGGTGGGGGCAGAGGCGGCAGCAGAATTAAAAAAAAAATGATTTAAAACACTGGGCTGCCCTCTGGTTGAGTGAGAGCTTCCTCAGCCAATCATCAGACTCCTGAATGTGAGGACTCTGATTGGCTGAGAGCTCTCAGATCAGGTTTGAATAACTTCCTAAAGTGAGTGAGTCAGTAAGATGTAACGGTGAATTTAACATGGAAAGACCAATGAGGATGGAAGAAGATAATTGCTGTCTACTTTTGATGATAGTTCTGTACATCGCTATTGTCCGTCACTCAGCGCAGATCTGCAGCACAGCCTACACAACTGAGCGGGATGCTGAGTCCTACTCATCTCAGACACATGTCCATTTGTGAATGGGGGTTATAGGATCTTATATGGCGCAATGCAGCCCTAGTTTTGTAGTTCCTAAAGTGTCACCAACACCTTACACTTATACAACAACAAAAAACAATTTGGAACTTCTAAACAGTAAGGCGCAGGGTATACTCAATAGTTTTAGTTCTTTTCCTTCAAGGATGTCTCTGATGGTGTTTAATGATTGAGTCCGTTTCTCCGTCAAAAGTGGGTGTCCGTAAGCAGAGAAAAAAAGTAGGAAAAAACGTAAGTTAAACCATGTGTGTGATAATTTTTTATATATATATCTGTGAGATCAACGGAACAGAATTTTCATATGCTCTTTTTCCAATAAAGTGAAGATATATTAAGCGTACCAAACTCACGTTGGACAAGTTGGTACGAAGCATATAAAGGTATCTTTTCCCTTTAGTGGCGATATCTGTGGTTATTTCCTTAATTCAAATGGTGAAGGTATTTTGCCAGTGTGCTCAAAAAGAGAGAAAGGTACAATACATGTGTGGATTCGTCATGTGGAGAGAGTGATTATTACTCTACAAAAGGACCAGTAGTGGATGGCGTACCAGACTCACGTTTAGGTAAGTTGATACGAGGCTCATCAAGGTATCTTTATGTGGTGGTAATCCCTTTCTTTTCTCAGAGTGTGAAGGATGTTTATCCAGTATACTCAAAAGAAGAAAAGAATACAATACATGTGTAGATCCTATGGGATGTGAGGAATTGTTTTGATTTGTGAGGAGCCGAAAGAAAAAGATGGGTGGCGTACCTCACTCACCAAAGTTGTGCAAAAGTTACATATATCAAGGTATCTTTAGTTTTACGGGCGTACCCTTACTCACGGAGTTAATTTGATGTTTACACTCAAAAAGGTTTCTTTAGAGTTCCTCCAGTTCTTACGGATTTCTGTGGAGGTTCACCGTTCAGGATTTGCTCGAAAGAAAAGGGGGAACCATATATCAGAATTTTTCCTGTGAGCAGTTTGGTTTAAAGGGTAAAGGTTCTATCACACCTAATTATGGTGTACCTTACCCTTAAATTAAAATATTTCTTGTATAAGATTAATTGGTGGGCGTACCCCAACTCACACTTGTGTGTTCAGGTGTCCGCTCATCAAGGTTTCTTTTTAGGGAGGTGGATGTTTTCTTTTAGTGGACTTTTTCCATCCAGTTTACATATGGGAAAGAATATTCCAGAATGTAATGACAGTCATATATATGGTTAAAAGTATGGGATGAAACCAAATCACCAAACGGCGTACCTTACTCACCGTTTAATACGGTGGTGCAAAGCCTGTAGCGGTTTCTTTATCACAATTTTGCCATGTAAAAAAACTTTAAATCCAGTCCGTTTTTAGCAAAAATATCAAAAATACAGTCTTTAATCAACAGGGTAAAAAATATCCCATACAGGGAATCAGTACAAAGCAATAGGTTCCAATATAAAATCCAACAGTTGTTTTTAAAAAAACAATGCCCATAGAAGAATCGTGGAAAAAATAAAATAAAGCAACAAAAAATTAAGCAAAAAATATAAAAATGTTTAAAAATCCAATACATACATCTGAGGAATTTGTGGCTGTTCACTCCTCTCCAGTGGCATCGACGCGTTTCGGTCTATGACCTTCTTCAAGATGTACTGGAGCTGAGTGAGCAGCACATATTTAACTGGTGAACAGCCAATCACAGACAGACAGGAAATGAGGTGGATGTACATTGTGTAATGATATTTCTATCCACCAAACCTATCTGTATCTACACATATTTAATCTCAGCATGCATGTATAACATAATGCATGGCATAAGTTCATAAAGTAATAAAGTCTTTGAAGTTTTAATAAGTTTCCTGGAGCCGTTGTCATGGGAACCCGTGTCACTTCCGGTTTGTGGTGATGAGACCCGTCGTTAAACTGTAATATACTGGTGATCAAAAAGGGATAAGAAGAGGCTTTGTGTGCACTTTATCTGGCGGAATCGGGGGAGCCAATTTTCAGTGGCTTTTCTTCCGTTTGTGCAATATATCATTACACAATGTACATCCACCTCATTTCCTGTCTGTCTGTGATTGGCTGTTCACCAGTTAAATATGTGCTGCTCACTCAGCTCCAGTACATCTTGAAGAAGGTCATAGACCGAAACGCGTCGATGCCACTGGAGAGGAGTGAACAGCCACAAATTCCTCAGATGTATGTATTGGATTTTTAAACATTTTTATATTTTTTGCTTAATTTTTTGTTGCTTTATTTTATTTTTTCCACGATTCTTCTATGGGCATTGTTTTTTTAAAAACAACTGTTGGATTTTATATTGGAACCTATTGCTTTGTACTGATTCCCTGTATGGGATATTTTTTACCCTGTTGATTAAAGACTGTATTTTTGATATTTTTGCTAAAAACGGACTGGATTTAAAGTTTTTTTACATGGCAAAATTGTGATAAAGAAACCGCTACAGGCTTTGCACCACCGTATTAAACGGTGAGTAAGGTACGCCGTTTGGTGATTTGGTTTCATCCCATACTTTTAACCATATATATGACTGTCATTACATTCTGGAATATTCTTTCCCATATGTAAACTGGATGGAAAAAGTCCACTAAAAGAAAACATCCACCTCCCTAAAAAGAAACCTTGATGAGCGGACACCTGAACACACAAGTGTGAGTTGGGGTACGCCCACCAATTAATCTTATACAAGAAATATTTTAATTTAAGGGTAAGGTACACCATAATTAGGTGTGATAGAACCTTTACCCTTTAAACCAAACTGGTCACAGGAAAAATTCTGATATATGGTTCCCCCTTTTCTTTCGAGCAAATCCTGAACGGTGAACCTCCACAGAAATCCGTAAGAACTGGAGGAACTCTAAAGAAACCTTTTTGAGTGTAAACATCAAATTAACTCCGTGAGTAAGGGTACGCCCGTAAAACTAAAGATACCTTGATATATGTAACTTTTGCACAACTTTGGTGAGTGAGGTACGCCACCCATCTTTTTCTTTCGGCTCCTCACAAATCAAAACAATTCCTCACATCCCATAGGATCTACACATGTATTGTATTCTTTTCTTCTTTTGAGTATACTGGATAAACATCCTTCACACTCTGAGAAAAGAAAGGGATTACCACCACATAAAGATACCTTGATGAGCCTCGTATCAACTTACCTAAACGTGAGTCTGGTACGCCATCCACTACTGGTCCTTTTGTAGAGTAATAATCACTCTCTCCACATGACGAATCCACACATGTATTGTACCTTTCTCTCTTTTTGAGCACACTGGCAAAGTACCTTCACCATTTGAATTAAGGAAATAACCACAGATATCGCCACTAAAGGGAAAAGATACCTTTATATGCTTCGTACCAACTTGTCCAACGTGAGTTTGGTACGCTTAATATATCTTCACTTTATTGGAAAAAGAGCATATGAAAATTCTGTTCCGTTGATCTCACAGATATATATATAAAAAATTATCACACACATGGTTTAACTTACGTTTTTTCCTACTTTTTTTCTCTGCTTACGGACACCCACTTTTGACGGAGAAACGGACTCAATCATTAAACACCATCAGAGACATCCTTGAAGGAAAAGAACTAAAACTATTGAGTATACCCTGCGCCTTACTGTTTAGAAGTTCCAAATTGTTTTTTGTTGTTGTATAAGTGTAAGGTGTTGGTGACACTTTAGGAACTACAAAACTAGGGCTGCATTGCGCCATATAAGATCCTATAACCCCCATTTGCATCTGTCTATATTGTTCACCCATATAGGATCTGATAGGGCAGCACATCCATCCACGATAATGTTTTCTTTTAGAGAACATAGACAATCCCATCTTGACAAGGTCTTTCTAGATAACATAGAGGACACTGAACTAATAGATGAGGACTTAGAAGGCATTATGGCCAAATTGGAAACCTTACTACTCCGCGAAAGTAAAATCTGGTGGGAAATTGTTACGTTAGAAAAGTACCTATCACACAATATAATCCCTAAGGGACTTAAAATTACAAAAATCTCTACTTTTTCAAATGCTAGTGAAGAATTTAAAGGACACTGGGATACCATAATTGACAATTGTTCAATCAAACTAATGGAGCTTATTATAAGGGAAAGGAAAGAGGAACTTATTAAAATAGAAGGAGACATCAAAATGTACAAATCCTTAGCACAACCATATTCTAAGAATGATGGCTTTAAGGAACTTGAGAACTCCATAGAGTACAATGTGAAAAAAACAGAAAGAGCCCTCATCCAGAGAAAAGTAAAGAAATTTAGAAGAGACAAAGAAAATGCCCTGCTCCCCCCAATAGAAAATCCCCAACCTTTGAAAAGAGAAAGAATTCCCCAATACCAAAAAATGGAGAAAAAGAAACACCCAGGCCCACCCTATCAGGCACCTGTAAGGAACTTTCGGAGGGAAACCAATAAATACCAATATAATCGGAATAGACCGTATAGGTCCCCATCACCCAGAAAGTATGAAAAACCCAGATATAGAGATCATTCAGGAAATAGGGACAAAAGACATTTTAGGCCCAACAAAACTCCAGAATGGAGAATACCGCCAAAACCCTATAGAAGAAGAAATGAAAAATCACGGAGCCCACCAGAAAAATTTACCGTGCAAAATCGCTATTCACCTTTAGAGGATTATGACTTTGAAACCCCAGAAAGATACGAAAAATCCCCAACTCCTTTTTTAGAGAGAGACTACGGACACTCCCCAAACAGATAAATACACCCTATAGAGGCAAAAGGGGGGGGAAAAAGAAACCTCAAAAAAGACACACCAAAAAAAAGAAGAAAAAAGTACTATCCCCAACAGAAAATAATCATAGTGAAAAACTCATGACCACAAAGATATTTAACTTGAGTTCATATACTCTTTCTACGGAAGAAACCAGCTTGCTTGAGAAAGGTTTAAAATATGCCCCCACCAATCACACTGACCCGTTTAATTTTTATATAGATGTGCAAAGGTTTATACGCAAATTAACCTTAAAGCGTTTCTTCTCTAAAGAAGAGGAAACCAATAAAACAGAAGAGGGCAGGACGAGCTTTAAACCAAAGTCCGTCTTCTACCCACAACACTGCAAAGGCCCCTTTCTGGAAACCTTTGCCACTATGGTGCTAGAAGAGGCAAAATACATTGAAATAAATAAAAAACATTCCAATTTGTCTAAAAAAGAAAGAGAGGCTATCAAATCTCTAAAAAATAACGACACCATTACTATCAAGCCTGCAGATAAAGGGGGGGGGGGGGTGGTTATCTTAGATACAAACAAATACGTGGAAGAGGTCATGCGACAACTTAATGATACGTCCACCTATAAAAAACTAAGAAATGATCCAACCACCACCACCCTCCCCAAATTACAAACCCTTATCCAAAAGGCCGTGGAAAATAAAATCATTACCAAAGGAGAAGCTCAATTCCTTGTTAATGACAAACCCCTCACACCGGTTCTATACATTTTACCCAAAGTTCATAAACAACTTATTGACCCTCCGGGTCGCCCCATAATCTCTGGGGTGGACTCTTTAACAGCCAACCTATCCATGCTCATTGATCATCACCTTCAGCCACTAGTACTGTTAAACAAGTCACACCTCAAAGACACAGGAGACTTCCTTAAACTACTGTCCACCATTGAGTGGAAAGATGGATACACCCTTGTTACTGCCGACGTCAGCTCACTCTACACCATCATTGATCACAATGATGGTGTAGAGAGCGTCAAACGCTTTTTAGAACAGTCTGACAAACCTGCAGACCTACAAAACTTTATAATAGAAGGGATCCAATTTATCCTCCAAAACAACTACTTCATCTTTAATAATGAATACTACTTACAGAAGGCGGGCACCGCGATGGGCACCAGATTCGCTCCGAGTTATGCAAACCTTTTTATGGGGGCATGGGAACTCGACAACATCTGGGTTACAAACCCCCTCGGAGCGGATCTGGTGTCCTACGCACGCTACATAGATGACATTTTCTTTATATGGAGGGGTAGCAAGGAAACCCTAGAAACCTTCTGTACATATCTAAATACCAACAATCTAAACATCAAACTAACGTTTGATGTTCAGTCCACAGAAATAAACTTTTTAGACATCACGGTATACATTGAAGAGAACACTCTCAAATTCAAAAACTATGTGAAACCTACCGACTCAGGAACCTACATTCCCCACAATAGTTGTCACCATGACCATTGGTTAAACTCCATACCCACCGGTCAATTTAAAAGGCTTAGGAGGAACTGCAAAGACGACCATGTCTTCACAGAACAGGCAGAAAAAATGAAAAACAAATTCCTGGCCTGTGGCTATGAAGAAGGGTCAATACAGAAAGGCATGGAGGCTGCAACTTTGGACTTATCCCAACTCCAGACCCAAAAGAAACAGCCCAAAAATAAAAATGAAAACAATCCGTTTGCCTACGCCTTTATAACAACGTACTCTGATGAACACAAAAAGATAGAAAATATATTCAAAAAACATTGGAACATCATCCTCAAAGATCCCATCCTGGGGAAAATGGTTCCACAATACCCTAAACATATATATCGTAAAGCACCAAACCTTCGCACCAATCTAGTTGGCAGCAACTTTCCCACAAAAAAGACACCAGCTGGAATCACATCAAAAGGATTCTACCGATGCGGGAGTTGTCTGGGGTGCAAAAACACCAAGAGCACAGGAACAAATAAAATTCAAGAATATTGTATTAACGGGTATGCCATTAAAATAAAAGAATTCATATCCTGTAGCTCTAAAAATGTGATATACATGATCAAGTGCAGTTGTAACAAGTACTATATTGGAAGAACGTCCAGACCGCTTAAAATTCGTCTAGGGGAGCACCTTAGAAATATAAAAAAAGGGATGGAAACCCATGCACTGTCACTACATTTTAAACAGGTCCATCACTGCTCCACCAAAGAAATTATTGAATTTGGCGGTCTTCGAGCTGTGAAAGGAAATTTAAGACAGCCAGACTGTTCATCTTCTTTGGCAAAGGCAGAGATGAACCTGATTTATAACTGCAACACCTTAATACCTAATGGGCTCAATAGTGATTTTGAGCTCAAGTGGTTTTTGTAAATTGTGTGTTTTGCTTAAAATCATGTTTCACATATATATATGTTCAGGTTATAAAATATATTCTTGATTATTGTATATGCTGTACGTCCTGCTCAAAATCTTGTTCTATATATATATATATGTTCCAGTTATGAATCCTTTAATATTGCATATGTTGTAAACTTAACTGTATAGATAATATTATATACAAGAGTGTGCCACAATCATTGAAAATTTCTTCTCTATTATCCCCCTATTATTGCAGTGTAAACAAGTCCCGCTGTCATGGTAACACCATCGCTTCCGGGACACGTCACATGTAGTGGAAACAAGTCCCGCTGCCAAGGTAACACCATCGCTTCTGGGATACGTCACATGCACACACACCCTTCTGTTGGACGAATCGGGCAACCTCCCCGTCGGCGTCACGTTCCATCACGTGCTCCTATACAGCACCGCCGGATACCAGCAGGCTCTCTATGCGTTCCATGCTCCTCCAATAATAGGAGACTTCCGGGCAACACTTCCGGCGGCGTGCGTTCCATGATCAGGAAGCGCATTGCCGTATTGCACAAACGGAAGAAAAGCCACTGAAAATTGGCTCCCCCGATTCCGCCAGATAAAGTGCACACAAAGCCTCTTCTTATCCCTTTTTGATCACCAGTATATTACAGTTTAACGACGGGTCTCATCACCACAAACCGGAAGTGACACGGGTTCCCATGACAACGGCTCCAGGAAACTTATTAAAACTTCAAAGACTTTATTACTTTATGAACTTATGCCATGCATTATGTTATACATGCATGCTGAGATTAAATATGTGTAGATACAGATAGGTTTGGTGGATAGAAATATCATTACACAATGTACATCCACCTCATTTCCTGTCTGTCTGTGATTGGCTGTTCACCAGTTAAATATGTGCTGCTCACTCAGCTCCAGTACATCTTGAAGAAGGTCATAGACCGAAACGCGTCGATGCCACTGGAGAGGAGTGAACAGCCACAAATTCCTCAGATGTATGTATTGGATTTTTAAACATTTTTATATTTTTTGCTTAATTTTTTGTTGCTTTATTTTATTTTTTCCACGATTCTTCTATAGGCATTGTTTTTTTAAAAACAACTGTTGGATTTTATATTGGAACCTATTGCTTTGTACTGATTCCCTGTATGGGATATTTTTTACCCTGTTGATTAAAGATTGTATTTTTGATATTTTTGCTAAAAACGGACTGGATTTAAAGTTTTTTTACATGGCAAAATTGTGATAAAGAAACCGCTACAGGCTTTGCACCACCGTATTAAACAGTGAGTAAGGTACGCCGTTTGGTGATTTGGTTTCATCCCATACTTTTAACCATATATATGACTGTCATTACATTCTGGAATATTCTTTCCCATATGTAAACTGGATGGAAAAAGTCCACTAAAAGAAAACATCCACCTCCCTAAAAAGAAACCTTGATGAGCGGACACCTGAACACACAAGTGTGAGTTGGGGTACGCCCACCAATTAATCTTATACAAGAAATATTTTAATTTAAGGGTAAGGTACACCATAATTAGGTGTGATAGAACCTTTACCCTTTAAACCAAACTGGTCACAGGAAAAATTCTGATATATGGTTCCCCCTTTTCTTTCGAGCAAATCCTGAACGGTGAACCTCCACAGAAATCCGTAAGAACTGGAGGAACTCTAAAGAAACCTTTTTGAGTGTAAACATCAAATTAACTCCGTGAGTAAGGGTACGCCCGTAAAACTAAAGATACCTTGATATATGTAACTTTTGCACAACTTTGGTGAGTGAGGTACGCCACCCATCTTTTTCTTTCGGCTCCTCACAAATCAAAACAATTCCTCACATCCCATAGGATCTACACATGTATTGTATTATTTTCTTCTTTTGAGTATACTGGATAAACATCCTTCACACTCTGAGAAAAGAAAGGGATTACCACCACATAAAGATACCTTGATGAGCCTCGTATCAACTTACCTAAACGTGAGTCTGGTACGCCATCCACTACTGGTCCTTTTGTAGAGTAATAATCACTCTCTCCACATGACGAATCCACACATGTATTGTACCTTTCTCTCTTTTTGAGCACACTGGCAAAATACCTTCACCATTTGAATTAAGGAAATAACCACAGATATCGCCACTAAAGGGAAAAGATACCTTTATATGCTTCGTACCAACTTGTCCAACGTGAGTTTGGTACGCTTAATATATCTTCACTTTATTGGAAAAAGAGCATATGAAAATTCTGTTCCGTTGATCTCACAGATATATATATAAAAAATTATCACACACATGGTTTAACTTACGTTTTTTCCTACTTTTTTTCTCTGCTTACGGACACCCACTTTTGACGGAGAAACGGACTCAATCATTAAACACCATCAGAGACATCCTTGAAGGAAAAGAACTAAAACTATTGAGTATACCCTGCGCCTTACTGTTTACATGTCCATTTGTGCTTACAAAGAAAAGAGAGCCAGTGGGCGCCTTCTGTACACTAAAAAGATTTAATCGATATACACATAGATACAATACACAAAACACAGATTACATATGACAAATAGTATGCATGCATGCAAACAGAATAAAAATGTATATTCTGTATAGAGATATTCTAAAAATTGAAAAAAAATAATAAAAATGAAAAAATGGATATAAAAACTGAACTGCAGCAAATATTTACCAAGTCCTGATTGGATGGTGTAGGGGCCAATATTTATAGTCCCATCACGGGTTCAGACCTCTCCAGAGTTATAATAGGAAGAGCTGTATAATAATGTGCAGAACGAGACGGTTTAATCACCTCTTGCCGCTCACTATTTGGATGCCTGATTGTTGTTAGTGGCACCTGTGTTGTAAATAGCACTTATTCACGCAAGAGTGACACTTCAAATCTTGTGTTAGACAGGGCTGAATAGTTGTCACTACAGCATCCCCTGGTTTTACCTTCCCACTGGAAATAGGCTTGCGCCTCAGTTGTAATCCACCGGCGTCTGCCGTACCACCTCTGTTGCCAGCGTCTGCCGCGCCGCCTCTGTTGTTTGCGGTCGGCTGGGGTGATGTGTATCACAGTGGATGAAGGTACCCACTTGCGGGGATCAGGTCCTTGTAGGGCAGCGTGATTAGAGACCCGGAAACAGGCTTGTACCTCAGTTGGTAAATTACCGGCGTCTATCGTGCCGCTTCTATTGTCGGCGTCTGCCGCACCGCTTCTGATGTCTGCGGACGGCTGCAGTGGTCAGTGTCACAGTAGTGGAAGATACCCTCTTGCGAGGATCAGGTCCTTTATAAGTGAACGTGACTTGGAGGCCGTAGGTTAGTGTCGGTCAAAAAGCGGCAGTGATGTGCCCGTCGGGTCCTAGGCTGCAGTGTTCAGTAAGTGACTCCTCAAGAAAACTAGTTTCACCACACTCAGGTGGCTTTTTCAATTCAGGAATCTGTCCATTTGTGGTTGAGGGAGCGTACTTGTAGCAATGGTCCGTTTGCATGTAAGCTTCCCAATGAGTTACAAGCACCTGGTTATTTACAGTGATTTAACAGCTAAATTCAAAGCAGGGGTCATTTTAAAACCAAAAAATGAATTCAGTTTTGCTTATCAATCTATTGTCACTTTAAATGTAGCATCAAAATGCTTGTGAACTCATGGGCGCACGCACCTTGCACAATGTTACATCTACCCCATAGCACAATGCTTCACATTCCCACTTTGCTTTGAGGCTGTTGCTACTTTTGCAATCTGTGTGCACTTCATTCACAATGAGGAATTGTCTCCACCTGGGGGTTATTCGGTCCTGAATGCAGGGCAGCCCGGCCAATGATTGATCACCTGTGCATGCATTCAGTTCACAGTACGCATTCGCAAGGCCATCCTGTGATACAATACAGCGTCGGCCATCCACATGTTGATTGACAGGAAGATGGTGTTCGTGGGTTGTAACCAGCCATTTTCTGGAAGTGTCAGGTAATATGCAGGTGTGTGACATCAGCTCCGGCCCCGATCAGCCTGTAACCATCGCAGCTGCCGAGTTAGTCCTGGGCTACGCACAGACTGCACACACTGGGGAATCATTACATGGTGAGCGGCTGTTATCTGGGAGTGTCAGGTAATACGCAGGCGTGGCCAGGTGTGTGAGGGGAAGTCATGTGATGTCAGCTCCGCCCCCGATCAGCCTGATTCTATCACAGCCGCTGAGTAACTCCTGGGCTACGCACACACTGCACACGCTGGGGAATCATTACATGGTGAGCGGCTGTTATCTGGGAGTGTCAGGGAATACGCAGGCGTGGCCAGGTGTGTGAGGGGAAGTCATGTGACGTCAGCTCCGCCCCCGATCAGCCTGATTCTATCACAGCCGCTGAGTAAGTCCTGGGCTACGCACACACTGGGGACTCATTACATGGTGAGCGGCTGTTATCTGGGAGTGTCAGGTAATACGCAGGCGTGGCCAGGTGTGTGAGGGGAAGTCATGTGATGTCAGCTCCTCCCCCGATCAGCCTGATTCTATCGCAGCCGCTGAGTAAGTCCTGGGCTACACACACACTGCACACACTGGGGAATCATTACATGGTGAGCGGCTGTTATCTGGGAGTGTCAGGTAATACGCAGGCGTGGCCAGGTGTGTGAGGGGAAGGCATGTGATGTCAGCTCCACCCCCGATCAGCCTGATTCTATCACAGCCGCTGCGTAAGTCCTGGGCTACACACAGACTGCACACACTGGGGAATCATTACATGGTGAGCGGCTGTTATCTGGGAGTGTCAGGTAATACGCAGGCGTGGCCATGTGTGTGAGGGGAAGTCATGTGACGTCAGCTCTGGCCCCGATCAGCATGCTTTCATCGCAGCTGCCGAGTTAGTCCTGGGCTACGCACACACTGGGGAAATCATTTGATGTTAGCGTCTCGCGTATGGATTTACAGCTAATTACTGGCCTATGATATTATTTTCGCCAGTCTTTGCACAGGTCGGGACGGCGTAAACCTCATCGGAGAACTCTGCTATTCGATCAGGTCAGACTAACCCGCTTAGCATCATCACAGACCAATGCAGAAAGCTGGATAAATGCTTGTTAGGTGCGTGCGCAGCGACTGATTTTAACAGCAAGGTTTTATTTTTACATTTTTGTTACCTTTTAGTTGAGTATTCCTAACATTACTTACGTCCTATCTAAGATCAACTACAGTGGTTCCCATAAATAAATGATCCAGTACATGTGTGAGAACATCTACAAGGCTGAGAACGCGGTACGCTAACATGGAGAGAGGATTGCCTGATGGGGCCTCGGGTGGACAAGTAGCTGCCTCTTACAACGCTTCTTATCTCCCGACGTCAGACCTAACAATGCATTAGGACCAAATAACCACAGTCCCTTAAGATCGAACCAGCAATCCTAATGATTTCTCGGAAATGTGCAATCTATTTAGAGGCCGAAGTAACGCTGCAGATAATTAGTCCTCGTATATTGTGTAGTTACTTGGTTGTTGAATGGGACTATTCCACTTATCCACTACCCTTTCTGTGAAGTCATTTTCCCTCAAATGTCCCCTGAATCTTCCTCCCTCTAGTGTCAGTGCATGTCCTCGTGTTCTGCTGCTCCTCTTCCTGAGAGGTACAGAACCACCACTACTGTTAGAATGCTTGCCAGCTGGCTTGTACACCTCTGTTCACTCCATACTTGCCTACTTTTGAAAACTAGTTTCAGGGAGATTATAGTTGGTAGTAGAATTCTGCACAGCGCCTCACTGAGGGGGCGTGTCATGCTCCACCCAAGGAGAGATTGTGAAAAGAGATTGTGAATGTGGCACCTAGAAGCGTGGGTGTGTACTGCTACATCTGAGAGGAATCTATTAAAATGTCTTATATCCAAATGTAGATGAGCCCAAAGCAGTTATTAAGAGATACTGTACGTGGTAAAGTGCTGGGAAATGGTGCTGATGATTCAATGTAAATGTATCTATCTCTCATTCCTTTTTCCTAAAAAAATGTAACAGTGTAATGTCGGCTAGGTGACATGAGGGAGATGGCTAGACTAATAAGGGAGAAAAGGAGATTGCTGCTATTTCAGGGAGTCTCCTGCAGAATGCAGGAGGGGAGGTAACTATGATGTAACAGTGTAATGTGGGCTAGGTGACATGAGGGAGACGGCTAGACTAATAAGGGAGAGAGGGAGATTGCTGCTATTTCAGGGAGTCTCCTGCAGAATGCAGGAGGGGAGGTAACTATGATGTAACAGTGTAATGTGGGCTAGGTGACATGAGGGAGATGGCTAGACTAATAAGGGAGAGAGGGAGATTGCTGCTATTTCAGGGAGTCTCCTGCAGAATGCAGGAGGGGAGGTAACTATGATGTAACAGTGTAATGTGGGCTAGGTGACATGAGGGAGATGACTAGACTAATAAGGGATAGAGGGAGATTGCTGCTATTTCAGGGAGTCTCCTGCAGAATGCAGGAGGGTAGGCAGCTGTGGTTCACTCTAATACATTAATAAATATGGTACTTGTTTCCTAGCACGGCCACAATCGCCGGCATCGTGTGTCATTTTTAGTGGTATACGACGCAACCGACGCGATGCCCCCGATTTTCCCATCGAAATGCATTGAAAATAGTCAAAATTGCGTCGGTCGCGTCGTATGCGGCTAAAAAAGCCTTAAATGGTCCAGACGCGATGCCCACGATTTCCCCATAGGAAACAATGTTAAATGGCTCAATGTACCCGCGATGCCCTCGATTTCTCATAGGGAACAATGTTAAATACCTCAATTTCACCAAATCATCATAGGGAACAATGGTAAATGGGCCAGAAAGCCCCCAAAACACCCCAGAACAGTGAAATGTCCCCCCAAAAGTACTTTACGGCACCCCACGATCAACGCGAACCCGAAGCGTGGCGAGCGCAGCGAGCCCGCGAGGGGCGGCGGTACGCGTCCTCCGACCTTTTCATACCCCCACTATCCACGTCGGCGTGGAGTTGAGAATAGAATAGTGTGGCGAGCGTAGCGAGCCACCGAGCCCGAAGCGTGGCGAGCGCAGCGAGCCCAGCGAGGGGACGCGGATACCTTCACAGGTAAACGCGTCCCTTCGCGGGCTTCACAGGTATCCGCGTCCCCTTGCCACGCTTCGGGCTCGGTGGCTCGCTGCGCTCGCCACACTATTCTATTCTCAACTCCACGCCGACGTGGATAGTGGGGGTATGAAAAGGTTGGAGGGCGCGTACCGCCGCCGCTCGCCACGCTTCGGGTTCGCGTTGATCGTGG
The DNA here is from genome assembly GCF_055691185.1 of Crinia signifera. Lineage (NCBI taxonomy): Eukaryota > Metazoa > Chordata > Amphibia > Anura > Myobatrachidae > Crinia > Crinia signifera. The sequence goes on along the minus strand of NC_139225.1, from coordinate 156,910,217 downwards.
GGTGGCGTAAAGTACTTTTGAGGGGACATTTCACTGTTCAGGGGTGTTTTGGGGGGGTTTATGGCCCATTTAACATTGTTCCCTATGATGATTTGGGTAAATTGGCCCATTTAACATTGTTTCCTATGGGAAATCGGGGGCATCGCGGCTAAATTGAGGCATTTAACATTGTTCCCTATGGGGAAATCGCGGGCATCTCGTCGCGACCATCGCACCCGATTTTTTAGTGCTTGCGTTGGCCGCGATGCCCCCAATTTTTCCTCACAATGCCCACAATCATGATCGTTGTGGCTGTGCTAGGAAACAAGTACCATAAATATTTTAGTACACTTACCTCTTTTTTTAATCTATTTCAAAGCTACTATTCCAATTAACAGCTCTTACCCCTACTATCTGCTGACAACTATTTACAATCAATACATAATAATGTAAGATAAATTGATTATGCTAAATATGGGTATTATCAAATTATTCTTGTTCTCAACTGTACCCCTGGTAAAGTCCATTGACCAGGCCAGTGGAAGGTTAGTGCACTTATTTGACATGTCTAAGGAAACCACAATTTTATTAGAAAACTGAAAGTTAATTTCTAGCCTCAGAAACGGTTGGATAAATAATGCAATATACTGTATAGTCTCAAGAGTAGCTTTTTAGTAATGTTTGCTATAATTGGTAGCAGTGGTGTTCACCAGCAACAACTTTGAGAGGAATCACATCTGTTTGGCACCATCCTAACATCTTGCAGGATGCCTGTAGTCGGCAAGATCAAAAGGTCTTCTGTCCTGAATAAGTTGGAGTCAGTAGCAGCCACCTATACTACTGCTCATAATGTGTGGCTTTTTTGGCTTGTCATACAAGTGGTAGTGGTGGTGGTGGTGGTGGGGGGGGGGGGGGGATGGGGACTGCTAACACTCTCCTCTCTGCTCACCTGATGGTCCGCTCCAGCTCTCTGGTACTTCATGACCAACTGCCAAGCTTCCAACATTCCATTGCCTACTGCCTCCCCACCTGACTCTGGTCATGTGACAGACGTCTGACCTCTTGAGTAGCTGCTGGGAGTTGTGGTCTGCCTGTGTAATAGTTGGCCCTGTGTCAGCCATAATACTTTGCATAGTGGGGTGTTACATAAGTTGTCCAACCAGTTCCCGTATTGTGTAGTGGCCTGGTAAATAGGGGTAAGACATGCCGATAATTCTCCAAATACTTAAATAAATAAATACTTAAATAACATTCTATTCCAACTATGCTCAGAATATATCTTATTGTCAGGTGGTCTATGAATTAACATGCAAAACCTTCACCACCGTTCATCTAAATATACACAGACATTCATTTGGCATTCATTAAAACCAGGGTTATATATGTTAATCTTTTCCTGGTTCCAATGAGTTATCAAATGACAGTTTAGGGACAGGGTGGCCAAACTGGTCCTGGAGTTCTACCAACCGTCCTGGATTTTCCAGACCACCTAGCTGGTGCACAGGTGTAGTCATTACTAACTGTCACATTTTCAAACCTGCTGCATTCATTCCTACTATAGATCCACAGGTGGTCTGAGACACACGAACTGTTGGCAGATCTTAAGGACAGGTTTGACCACCCCTCAATGGCGTAGCTACGTTTTGGGCGCCCCCCCCGCCATTAGGGGTGGGGGCGCCCATACCCACCCCCGCCACCGCCCCGTCGAGCAACCCCCCCGCCGCCCCGCCGCCTATGCTAACCCCCTCCCCCGCAGTCTTACCTATCGCGCTGTGCTAACTATAGCACCGCAGCCCCCGGCGCCCCCACATGCACAGCGCCCCCCCCCCCCCCCCGCGGTGGCGGGGGCTGCGGTGCTATAGTTACGCCCCTGCCACCCCTGGTTTAGGGTATCTCTTGCCCAGAAGTGGCGGCACTAGGACCCCAAAGCAGCTCTCTACTCAGAGTCCCAGAGGGCCCCACGCTGCACACATTTTTTTTTACATACTTACCCTCTGGAGTCCAGCGACGGTGGCAGCAGTGCAGATTTACTTATGTGTAGTAGGGTATGAGTTGTCTAGTGCTCAGACCTGGCTAGCCTCAGTAGAGAGGAGGGGGCCCAGTTAAAGGAGGCTGCACATGGGACTCTGTCTCTCTTAAAACAGATTGAAGACCCAACATCGGGGCACCACCATGACCATCGCCATCACCGTTCTGTACAAGCAGACTAACAGGTTTGCATACAAGTTCGAATCAGCCCGATTGTGATATATCATCACCTTGCCTCACTGTGTCGGCACATTGATGCGGTGCCGACAGGACTTTAGTGATCCTCTGCCACTGGAGTTCTACCTAAAATAATAAGATAGATGTTACTAAACAAATCGCGTGTGACAACCGTGAGTGAAAATTCCCATGTTACCTGCATTAATCCGATATGTACTTACGCCTACAAATTTGAGTGAACACTTGTATAAAACAAACGCTGCTAATTAATGGATATTTTACCTGTAAACAGAACATCGGCGTACACAATGTAACGCAGCCCTTCAGTTATACTGTACGATGCCAGCACTAGACGGATATGCTAATGCGGAGAAGGGGACGCGGGTTGTAAAAACACAAAAGAAAGGAAGATGCGGTGGAGTGAACAATTATGTAATATGAACGACCTTTCTGTTTCCATTTAATTGCTAATTATCCTCCTGCCTGTTAATGGACCTTGAGAATAATATATGCATGTCCCCTAATGTCAAAAAAAGTAAATTGACTTTGAAAAGGTGCGATTTAACCGGTTTTGCTTGCAGCGCGCCGCGCTAGGGGAAGTCCGGAATTGGGTTTGAACTAGCCGGACCTGGCGGTTTATATCCGTAAACAATTCTAATTCAGTTTACTATTCATTAACTGTCATTTTGTTGACACGGACGCTCTCGTAAGCAGACACTGCTGTCATCGGATATGTCTTCTGTTTACCCTGCGTATAGCCGGGACTCCGCTTCAGAGTAAGAGGCTGGCGGGAGACTGACAAAGGCCTTTCAGACTAAACATTCAATTCAATTTTCAGGAATACATTTACTAACGCTTCTATAGCAGCCAATCAGATCCCTGTCTATCATTTTCTAAGGTGCAATAGATAAATGATTCTTATCGGTTGCTAACAATATCGGTCAGTGATATCACAGGGGCTCCAGCTCAGTACATGCATCTTCAACATTGAGCTGTATGTAGAGACGTTGGAGGGGTTAAGGTCATTAACGATATTGAGCATACACACTAGAGGATATGCGTGATATATCGCTGACAATATCAGTATTTTGCATATCATTAACCATATATATTTATTTATTTATTTATTAACAGTTTCTTATATAGTGCACACATATTCCGCAGCGCTTTACAGAGAATATTTGAACAATCACATCAGTCCCTGCCCCGGTGGAGCTTACAATCTATATTCCCTACCACATGTACACACACACATCACATCTGTCCCTGGCCCAGTGGAACTTACAATCTATATACCCTACCACATGTACACGCACACAGACATTCTAGAGTATATTTTTGTTGGGAGCCAAATAACCTACCTGTATATTATTTTTGGACTGTGGGAGGAAACCGGAGTACCTGGAGTAAACCCACGCAAGTATGGGGAGAATATACAAACTTCGCACATTTAGAGCCATGGTGGGAATCGAACCCAAGACCTAAGGGCTCTGAGGAAGTAATGTTAACCATTACACCATCCGTACTGCCAATATATATATATATATATATATATATATATATATATATATATATATATATATATATATATATATACTGTGTATATATATATATATATATATATATATATATATATATATATATATATATATATTGTGTAGTGTGCACCCAGTATAACAGTGTCTAGTTTGAAATCACAGTCTGGAACCTGTTTCTAGAGGAAGAGGATGGCCCACAGGAAGTGGAACCCACCAGAAATATCCCCTGTTGGACCCTGGACAATTACTAGACAATTACTGGACAAGTATTACATTAAGCCTTAATAAGTTATCATTGCTTTCTATGGGCAACTCAGCCACTGGGCCGCACATTTCACTACTTGATACATCAACGCCAAAGTCATTGTTGGTTTCTCCTAAACTCTTGTAACTAATGTGCATGTTTCACTTGTGGTTTGCACACTTGCATCTAATAGGTGTACTTACCACAATCCACATCGCCGATACAGATTCACCAAATTTGCAGTGCGATATTTTAATATATCCCAAGAATAATTTTCAGGAAAAATGCACAGATAGTGTATAGGAAGGAGCCTCATTAAGGGTTTCCGCTGCCCAAGGCTAGTACAAAATGGCCGCCTCCTTCCTTCCCCACCACCAATTTTTCAATTATATTCAGCTAAAAATCTGTACCAGGCCCAGGCCTCAGCTCCGTTCATATTTCCACTTACCACCCTAGCAGTGCTGGCAACAGTAGCATCAATCAAAACCTTGGGGCGGAGCTAGCCCCGGATCTCAAAGGATCTCCTCTTTCCGCACCCCTGCCTCAGAGATACCAGCAATCCCAGCAGGCACTGCTGCTCCCACAGTTCCCGGGGGAGATCGCATGAGACCTCGCTCGACCCAACTTTAGCACTTACAATGACCCAGCACTCCAGACTGCAGTCTAATCAGCCTATTGAGTAATCAGGCACTGGGCCCATTGTAGGACAATAAAAAGTTTAAATATGTGGACAAACTATTTAATATTTCTGATTTATGATGATTGTTTAACACAGTTGGGTATTGAGACCGGGCTGTGCAAGTTTGCCGCAATTTTCGCTATCGCTGCAAAAACTGCCTCCGCTTTTCAACTCCCGCATCAAAGACTTCATCAAACTGAAAGATGAGAAACCAAAGGGCAGATACAACATATGCGCTGTATACCATTACCGCACGCAACGAGGATGGGGCGAGTACACTGCACAACGCTGATTGCCTGGATTGGTGGAAAACCTGGAATAAAGTATATTTTAAAGCAAACATTTGCATTGCTGATTTTGCTACCAGAATCTCACTATATATAAGATATAAATGATAATGAAGTTTTATTATGAAGCTGTTCCTCGCTGTCGTTATTGCAGTTGTGGGTATACAGTACCATATGGCCATTAATGTACGTTGTGCTGAATAAGGATTGCATCTGTTGACTCTGTTCATCTTTTAAGCGAAAGTGAGAAATACTTTATAATTAAAATGAAGATGTACAAGAATTGTAAGCGGGAGGGAAGTATTACATAGGAACAAAATACAGAAGGTTTTTAATGTGCATGATCTTAAGGGAGCACACATTTATTTTACTTATTATTTATTTCTTTGCAAATTAACAGTTGCATTGCCGTATAATGAGGGGAGCAAATAGGACTCGTGTTAGACATGGCGGGATTAAGGGCCTCATTCAGCATTCTTTCACTGGTTGTCGACTGGCTAATTGCCATTCGTTGGGGGAGCGAATGAATGCCGCCCCTGTCGCCGACCGAATGTCCGCACCTACATGCTAATGGATGTGTACATTGACAAATGGCAAAAAATAATTTGATGGTCGCCGACCAGCAAATGTTTTTTTTATTTGTTCACAAATAAAAGTCAATGAAGACTTGGGGGGGGGGGGGGGGGGGGGACACCGCTGCCCTGCTGCAGGTTGTAAATAAATAAATAAAACTAGAGATATACTGTAGGGGGTTATTCTGCGAGTCCACTAAACCCCCCCTGGCGAACGACACACCCCCCCCCCCCGCCGCCGCCCCCTCAAAGTGCGGCTTCGCCCGAACATTGCCTCAGAAATGGCCGAGAACGGGGTGGGATGCTGACGTCATGTGATCATGCTTCACCACGCCTGAATTCCGATGGGGATGCCCAGCGTTTTTCTGGGTGCACCCACCATTTTGGGCATACCCAGGAAATGCTGGGCGTCACCCTATTGTGACAGCCCTGCCTGCCTGCCCACTACCCGCCCCGCTGTGAGTGGGCAGCTCGGCTCACTGACTGAGGAGGATCCATTCTGCTGGTCTTTGGGTGCTCTTGACAGCAGCAGAGCTGCTCAAGGCTTAATCAGGTTCCCAGGTCCGGCGCATGCGCAGTATTGTCCGCAGAAACTGAGCATGCGCAAAACTTGATTTGGGGGCTGCCACACATTTGCGCACAGAGAGGCATCCTGGAGGGTGGGAACACCTCCCAATGGGACTGCCTTGGGTGACTGGCAGGTCAGATTTCCAATAGGAAATCACTGCCAGTCACAGTGAAGCCAGTACAGTCCCACAGACTGCATCTGGCTTCACTTTAGGCAAAGACAGTGGCAGATTTTACCTGGGGGGCTGCAGCCCATAGGTCAAAACCGCCACTGGTCAAAATCGAATAGTGAGTTAGTCAGAATCACTCGCTGAGATGGACGTGGTTATCACACATTGCACCCACAATATTAACTATGTTGTCACAATTTATTGCAGTCACCTGTGTGATGTTATCACAGGTGAAAATTTGCGTTATCACAGCAGGTGACTACAATCAGACATTAAGTGGGATGTACAGGGGCTTTGATGGACCCAGTTATAGGCAACATCAATGATCTAAGCCCTATACAAGGGAGATCCATCAATGGTTTCACCAACCGATGGTCATCTCTGCTTTATAATTCAGTAGGTTGTCAGGGATTGAGTGCCCCAGCACTGTATACTTTATATGTTTTTGCATCATCGATGGTGGGAAACCACGTGGTTCTTCCCCGTCGATGGCAAAATATTCAACATTGTTCATATATCATCAATGTTTTTGAGTGTTCGAAGGCCATCCCTATTATGTATTTTGATCTTAGATTTATACACACCAACCAGCACTAGTGTGAACAGCTTATTGTTAAAGGATCAATGATCCCTATTAATTTAGAAGTTGTGTTTCCTTATCGGAATGTGACAGAAGGAATCTAACAGTTCAGCCAATATAGACAACATAAAGCAAATCCCTGTGAGGTCTCGGGCCAACGCATGGGTCCCCCTGATAGAAGAGGACCCCCATCAGGCTGCCCCAATTAGTGGGAAATCTTATATTGCAGTTTGTATTGTGTGGGACCCGAGTGCCAACGTATCTCGTCACCGTAGAAGACTTGCCCATATCTGGCTCCTTGAAGAAGGAAAACTTTTGTTCTTCTCCAATACATTCACCAATTTGGGTTCCATAGAAGGATGGTGGATATTTAACTGTATTCACAAACCCTGTGGTGGTCTCTTGTAAGGACCATGAGCTGAATACTTACTCTAAGGGAAATTAATTAAAGTTTTAAAGGTCTCTAAACCCTTAAGTGGATGCCGCTATAAAGCCCTTCTCTGGGGTACATCTGAATGAGCACGGACTCAACTGTCCTCCAGAAGCCCAGCAGATGGCGCATTATCGCCCAGTGCATCTTTAGGTTGTACCATGGAAATTCAGTAAAGAGTCCTATGGTATGGCAGATGCGGCTTCTCTGTCCGAGTATGGTGTCCTGCGTAAGCAGCTCTAAACGCAACTGCTTGTAAGCTCCTCTGAGCAGGGCCTTCTTCCCTCCTGTTGTCCTCCGAGCAGGGCCCTCTTCCCTCCTGTTGTCAAAGCCCACTTCTCTTCACTCACAGCTCTCCTATACTCCAACACTCAGTGGCCATCTTCGTCCGCATACTCCTCTCCATCATTGGCCTCAAGCCTCTAGTTGTATGTTGATTGAGTCCTCACTACTTACATTTAAGGTGTAATGTGTATTGTACTGTTGCGCTCTTTATTTGTACTCTATTTTTTGTTATTTATTCAATGTAATGCCAAGTTTTGTCTCCCTATATTGTTCCTTTGTACGGCGCTGCGAAACACTTGTGGCGCCTTACAAATAAAATTATAATAATACTAATTTGTGTTCAGTGCTATAAATCCACCGCAGAATAGCTAGAACTGATTGGCTGGTACTTTATCTCTTTCCACTTTATCTCTAGTTTTCTTTATTTACGACCTGCAGCAGGGCAGCGGTGTGTTCTGCCCCCAACTGCCACCTCCTGCACACCACGGGATACTACGGCCCATGGTTAGGGCAGTGGGTCAATACTTCAGGATGAGGTATGCATTGGTCACCAAACAATAATAAAGCTCTTCTGCCGCGCAATAAAACTATTTCACTTTCCTAATTATTTCAATTGAAAAATAAATGGGAAATACCAAACTGGTAGATGCATAAAATAGGTCACGTACAGTGCGCATAGCTGACACCGGCGATGTTACAAAAATATATTTCTATTAAACAACAATGACAAACTAGGTTACATTGGTTCATCATAAACAGATGAGTGTCAATTAACCTACATAATCATATGGCAAAAAAGTTGGGCGAAATGAATCACAGGAATGTATTCAATGTCTCATGCCTCAGTGATGTCATCAGCTCCTAACAAGCTGATTGGCTGCACTTTCTGCAAATGCCCCTGAAATAAAGATGTAGCCGCGCTCACACTGGGGGTCATTCAGACAGGATCACTGGGCTGCAATTGTTTGGAGCCCAGAGATCAGGTAAAAGCTGCCTCGCCACGGACTGCCCTGCTTCTGTGCACAGCTGCAAATCTTACTTGCCTACCCTCCCGGAACAGCCTCCTGAAAATCGTGTCCCCCTCCCAGCCCCCCGGGAAGATGGCATTAGCCCCACAGCCTCCGCACCCCCTTCCCCCACTGCAACAGATGCCAGATTTTTGCATCCGCAGTGAGGGGGTGGGGGTAAAATGACACAAATATTGTTATTTCACTTCATTGTAGCCCCTCCCCCAATCCGCGGACACGCAAATTGAGGAAATAGAAAGTAGGCAAATATGCTGCAAATACAATCGCAACTGTGTACATGGGGGGGGGGGGACTATTCCCATCCGGGGAATGCCTGCATTTTCTGGGACACTCCCAGTAAACAACAGAGTGCTGTTCCCAAACATCCGGCGCCTGTCACTCAACTTGTGACTGGCCAGCAGTGGCTAATCATCGCTGGCTGTGATCGCACGGACAGCTTGCGCTTGCGCCCTGTGGGGTAGATTTATTCAGCTTGGTGAAGTGATATAGGGGGAAATTTACTGAAGGAAATTTGTAATAAAAATAGGTGTATTTGTATCCAAAAATACACTTATTTTTGACATTTACTATCCCGAAAATACGGCAATTTGTATTCGTATTGATGTGTTATCAATACGAATTGCCATATTTTCGGGATAGTAAATGTTAAAAATAAGTGTATTTCTGGATACAAATACACTTATTTTTTACAAATTTCCTTTAGTAAATTTCCCCCATATTGTCTGCTTTTTATCACCTGCCAATCAGCTTCTACTTGTTATTTTTCAAACTAATCCTGTAACTTCACAGGTAGTAGCTGATTGGCCGGTGATAAAAACCAGACACTTTGTCACTTCACCGAGCTTAATAAATCTGCCCCTGTGGACCGTGTTCATGCGCGGCCGTTCAACGTTCAGTAACGATCCGTGAATTCGCAGCCTACTGATCGAACCTGAATGACGCCAACTGTACTTTGCATCACACGTATTCACGGAAACAACAGGCAAGTCCAAACAATTCCAGCAATGCACCTGCAGTCCCTACCCGCGCCGTGCTGCCTGACAGCATCCAACTCCCCAGTTTGCAAACCGGCAGCGACAACGTTAAACGCACAACAATAATATCTGCACTACAACAACAAACTGGCTATAGGAGAGGAAAAACATCAGCAGGAAACTTCTCGCTATACTGAGCTGACATCCAATGCCCAGGAGAGACGAATCTAGTTACACAGTTCATATAGACGAACAGTAACCACAATACACTCCCTGTAATAGATTTTACATCATCTTTGCATCACCCTTTTCTGCGAATGCCGTATCCTTGCCCTGTTAGCATTACACTCATCTGTTAGCACATGGGAGAGAATACAGGTTCCTGCTTCATATTAACAGACAATGCTCGTATGAGGCTGGGGAGATGGGAAAAACAAGTCAATTGTCACAAGAATAAACCTTGAACCTACGAAGGGACATGTTGTCTCATTGTGTTCTCTTCAATAGTCAGTAGGTGCCTGAATTGAAAACAGAGGTGTATTGTGATATCTGGCTGGTGAAATGGATAAATGCGTATTCTGGGCTGCAATCCGTGAACTTAGAATAATGGCAGCATTGGGTTTGGGGGGGCACTTACAATGTGGAGACTTTTTTCCCTAAACCTTGTAACGGCTGATGTTCTTTATATGTGTAGTACATTATACCGTAACATAAAACCTTTTAATTCTAACATAAAAGCCCAGGAAAGTGTTCGCTATTTATTTTTAGGCCCAAATGAAAACTAAAATGGAAGGAAAGTGTGGTGGCACCTGGGCAAGCACAGGATGGCCGGAGGCAGCATCAATGTAACACAAAAGACAAAAACAGCCAGCATTGCAGGCGGATGGGGGCCAGACAACGAAACAAGCATAATACAAAGAGTGCACCCAACAAACCTTAGAATTTGATCACCACCGGGTATGGGTGATGGCGCTGCCCTGCTTACGGTCACCTAAACAGTTAACAAAATTGACTACATTCAATAATTAAATAATTGCATCCGTGTTGATGAGTTGCCATTGTGTTCCTGCCACAAAATAGCCAATGGCAAACACAAAAGTTTAAAAAGGGAGGGTGGGGATGGCTGACAGGTCAACGTATTTTGGAGGGAGAAGTCGCATAAAGGTGCTACACACAGGGCAATATAATCGCTGGCAATATATTGCTAGCAATATATTGCTCAGCAATCATATTGCCCCGTGTCCCGTTTTCATCTGCGACCAGAGATGGTTGCAGATGAAAATTTAAACACTGCTGGTAGAAGAGGCAGGGGATGTCGCTGGTCGGAGGAGCATGTTCCTCCGACCAGCGACCATTCAGGGGCTGAAAACGTGAGCGCGCACCCGGCGATTTATCGCTGGTGCACACTCTAATCACTGGCAATATGGTCGCTCAGCGACCATATCCCCAGCGATTTCAGCCCCTATCGCCCCCGTGTGTACACAGCATAAGAATTCCCTTGAACCGCGGCAGGACCACATGCAATATATTGTATGCGGTGATAAATCGTATGTGATACCAGAAAACGCTTCCTGAGGCTGTCCGATCCGACAGATCCTTCCTGTAGCAGGTCCAACTCTGATCCGATGCGCACAGGACCTCCATGGGGTCGGATGTCAAACACATATGATTGACACATATGATTTAACTCGATTCTTGGCCCGTTCCGTCGGAATCAAGTATAAAGTGGGAAATCGCACTAGTGTATGACCAGCTATATATATAAAATCTACTATCAACCACTCAAATGTCACAGGCTACAGAAAATGCCAGACCTGCATACACTAAGGGGGTATTTATCAAAGCTTGCTGGGAGATAAAACTGTGAGAGATAAAGTGATTTTATGCAGCTCAAGCAACAGAGTGCACTGTACATGACGTCCCTCTCTCCAGCAACATAAGTTCCTCTGTCCGGCCACTTCTTAGTGATATATTGGGACAGAAGTCAGCAAACAACATGGCAGCACTAAGAGAAGTGTTCTGCCCTAGGAGCAGCAAATGGAGGAAAATTAGCAAAATGATGAGGTGGTTTCTGTTGACATCAGGGACATGCAGTCAGGGGAAGCAGAGCCTCACCTGTCATAGTGATAAAAAAAAAAGTAGATATTTCGGTACTTGTGTACTTTCACGGCTCCCATCGCATGCCAAATGTAGTGGCATGCGCTGGGATGCGATTTTTGCCGTTTTAAAGCATTTTTTTTTTAAATCGCATGCGATTTTTAACAGAGATGCATCCAAATACATTGAAATTAGTATCAAACATGGTCAATGGCACCCAAATGTAATTTTTCAGGCTGTACCACCGCCACTATCAACGCGAACCCGAAGCGTGGCGAGCGCAGCGAGCCCGCGAGGGACGGCGGTACGCGTCCTACGACCCTTTCATACCCCCACTATCCATGTCAGCGTGGAGTTGAGAATAGAAAGTGTGGCGAGCACAGCGAGCCACCGAGCCCGAAGCGTGGCGAGCGCAGCGTGCCCCGCGAGGGGACACGGACACCTGTGAAGCCCGCAAGGGGATGCATATACCTGTGAAGGTATCCGTGTCTGCTCGCCACGCTTCGGGCTCGGTGGCTCGCTGCGCTCGCCACACTTTCTGTTCTCAACTCCACGCCGATGTGGATAGTGGGGGTATGAAAAGGTCGTAGGACGCGTCCCGCCGCCGCTCGCCACTCTTCGGGTTCGCGTTGATAGTGGGGGTGGTACAGCCTCAAAAATTACATTTGGGGGACATTGAACATGTTTGATACTAATTTCAGTGCATTTGGATGCATTGCTGTTAAAAATCGCATGCGATCGCATGCAATTTTTTGCTATGCGATGGACATCGTGGGAGCCGTGATTGTACACAAGTGCCGATATTTCTAAAAGATTCTGCACTATTTGTGCCATGAAAGTGCAAGGAAGTGTGGAAGTGAGAACTCTGCCTCTCGCTGCCAATAATAAAGTGGCTGAAGGAGGAGGGGGAGAGGCCAAGCCACATTTTTATATTTTTTGGGGTACCTAGTTTACGAGGAACTTCAGCACTGGGCTGACTATTTTAACAGGGTATTAATATGATGGCAGGGGGACCCCACACTGACTGTCTCCCTACTAAGGCATTATCCCCTTGGTTGGATCATCTTGGTGCTGGTATTTATTAAATAAGGGGACCCCCTTACTGGTTTTCTTTCTTTTTTCGGGGGGGTTTAATTAGCCAGTGCCTCCCCAGCCATTGACCCGCCGCATGTGCCTGGATGTATAGATGAGGAGGAGTCTGGGCACGCTATGTACCCCATAGCGCAGGTAGTCTTATCAAGATCTTTAACTTTTGAATTATTGGATTTAAATCTTTCTAAATATCTCAAAAACTTTCCATGATATGAAATTACTGATTAGGTAGCAATGAGTTCTCGTGACACAATATGCAAGCTGTGTTTTTGCTTCTCCATTCTATGGCCAATACTTTATATACAGATACACGATGTGGTTTAATATGTGCATTTATAGCACCATTCCCATGAAATGAATCGGGTGTGTTGAAATAAAATACTACATGAGCAGGGGCAGGCTATAAGGAGAATTTTTTCCTTTTTTTTTTTTTCCTTTTAAGGTGCAAGTAACAATTTCTGATTCTGGGCTACCATGGCAACCACAGCCACACGACACCCAATGATAATAAGCAAAGAGGCTTAGGAGTGTGAACAGATGGTGTCAGGTTACACCAAGTAGGGGGAGGGACAGGATTATTGGACCACGGGAGACTGGTCAGGACTGCTGCTCAGGGTGAGCTCTGAACTTGTAAAATGCACACCCTATAACATGGCTGCCTACCTGACCCGCTCCTTCAGGGACAAATCATCTGTTCCTGGACTCAGTTATGGCAATCCTACATTACCAGGGAAGCCCAGGAACAGAGCATTTTCTCCCTGAAGGTGAGGCTCAGGTAGGCAACCATGCCCTATACCCATTCTGAATGTGCACACCAGGGCTATAACTAGAGTTGTGTGAAAGGTGCCATTCATTGCACAAAGTGCAGGCCCATGGTGCAGCAGCATAACTGCCCCACAACCCTTGCTCCATGTTAACATGATGTTTGGAACAGCACCTTGAAGCCAGAATCATGTTGTAATGCTCCATGTATCACCCACTACAGTCTGTGCATGTTTTGAAGAGTTCTAGGAACGGATAAGCTTCATATCCCTGATCTACGTGTATTTTATACACATGTTATTACAAGCGTGTCAAAAGGGGCAGTCCGCTACAAAGGAACCAGTGGTGTCCTTCTGGGGAGCCCAGGAAATCTATGCATTTGGGAGATAGGACAGCGTCGCTTATCTGCTTGCTATATTTCAGTGCAGTTCTCCGCTACAGGTTGAGGCAGCTCAAAAGCATTTGCTTAATCAACCAGAGCGGCTGTGAAGAGCTCCCTTTTAAAGACAAGGTGGGCGTGCCATTTGGCTGTCAATCTGGGAACGGGAGGTGGAGTCTAAGGTATAAAAAGACTGTCAGACACAGTTATTGGACACTGCAAGTATAACTGCAAAAATGCACAACGTGGGAGTTTAGATTACCCCAAATCTTCAGTGCCCCCAACTACATACACACAGAGTTGCCTACCCTCCCGGCCCACTGGAAAGGAAATGCGGGCAAACCTCCTGTGCCCCCCCCCCAGCCAGAGAGTAGGTAACTATGCATAAGCATACAGGTACTGATACTCAGTGGCAGTTTTTACTTATGGGCTGCAGCCCCCCCAGGAAAAATCTGCCACTGTGTGAAGCCAGATGCAGTCTGTAAGACCGCACCGGCTTCACTGTGACTGGCAGTGGCTTCCTATTGGAAGTCGAACCTGCCAGTCACCCAAGGCAGTCCCATTGGGAGGTGTTCCTTCCCTCCAGGATGCCCTTATGGGCTGCTGCGGGGGCATGCGCAGTACTGAAGACGATACTGCTCATGCGCCGGGCCTGGGACTGTGAATATGCTGCTATGGACTGCTGCCAAAGTAGCCCAAAGAAGCTGGGGACCAGCAGCGGAGACCAGCAGTGGAGGGGGGGGGGGTGTCATGGCAGCCCCGCTCCTCCACAGAGGTAACAGCCGCCACTGCTGATACTGTACTGTATAATGCATTTCAATTTCTGTCTGGTAAATAACATGCTAAATATAATATATACTTAGTCCACTGTTGTTCTTAATTACAAGCAGGTGGGTGTCTCCTATGTTTCAGCAATAGTAGTATTACGGTACCTTCTTCCTAAAGATGGCCAGACATTAGAAGAACCAAGATTTCAGACACAATTTCTCTTGAACTCCCCAGCAGCTTTCCCGACACCCAATAGATCTTAAGGTGCCCATACACGGTGTGATTATCACTTGTTCGTTCACATGTAGGCCACATCGCACCTTGTTTCTTTTGTCATGTGATACGGTGCGTGCTTCCGCGCATCGCAAGCCAAAAAGGTATGTGCCGGCAGAATCTTTTTGTGCTTCACGCGTAAAATATATGGATGTGGTTCACTAGGTTGACACTGAAATGGTCGACATGTAAGAAAAGGTTGACACAAGCAAACGGATGACATAAAAACTTTTTTTGGGGGGGTATCAGTTGTTATTTGGTAGTACATAGGCTCCAAATTAGTGTTCCGCGTCCCCTCACAAGGCTCGCTTCCCTCGCCATGCTTCAGGCAAGGTGCCTCGTTCCGCTCCAGCAAAGCTTGGCACACTGTACAGTTTGTATCATAGTCTGAAGTATGTAAAAGTTCAAAATAATAATAGGGTACTTGTTTCCTAGCACGGCCACAAATCTTGGCCATCGGGGGTAATTTTAGTGGCCTGCGACGCGACCGACGCGATGCCCCCGATTTTTCCATTGAAATGCATTGAAAACAGTGAAAAATCGGGTCGGTCGCGTCGTGTGCGCCTAAAAATGCTTAAATGGTCCACCCGCGATTTCCCCATAGGGGACAATGTTAAATGCCTTAATTTACCCGCGATGACCCCGATTTCCCATAGGAAACAATGTTAAATGGGTCAATTTACCCAAATCATCATAGGGAAGAATGGTAAATGGGCCAGAAAGCCCAAAAAACCCCCCTGACCAGTGAAATGTCCCCCCAAAAGTAGTTCACTCCACCCCGCGATGAACGTGAACCCGAAGCGTGGCGAGCGCAGCGGTACGCGTCCTCCGACCTTTTCATACCCCCACTATCCACTAGGGCGTGGAGTGAGAATAGAATAGTATTAATATTAATAGTATATAATATTCTCAACTCCACGCCCTAATGGATAGTAGGGGTATGAAAAGGTCGGAGGACGCGTACCGCTGCGCTCGCCACGCTTCGGGTTCACGTTGATCACGTGGTGGCGTAAACTACTTTTGGGGGGACATTTCAATGTTCAGGGGTGTTTTTGGCCCATTTACCATTGTTCCTATGATAATTTGGGTAAATTGAGCCATTTCACATTGTTTCCTATGGGAAATCGTGGTCATCGCGGGTAAATTGAGGCATTTAACATTGTTCTCTATGGGGAAATCGCGGGCATCGCGTCTGGCCCATCGCACCCGATTTTTTTGCGCATGCGATGCCCGCGATGGCCCCGATTTTACCCCCGATGACCGCGATTATGATCGTTGTGGCCGTGCTAGGAAACAAGTACCAATAATAGTAATAAAAATTGTGAAAAACTCATGTCGACCAAATGGTGTGTTGACCATTATCAAGGGAATCTTTTTACCATGTCGACCTAATGCATGTTGTATCCGGCTGATCATTCGACAGTGATTAGGCCAAGAGTCAATAGGTCGACCACTATCGGTTCACCTATTAATGGTTGACATATGAAAAGGTTGACATGGGTTTTTCATGATTTTTTTATTTAAACGACTTGATCTTACTTCACGAACCAAGTGGGCGTAGAGTTAGATTATGGGAGCCAAGCAAAGCGAGGCTCCGTGCCCGAAGTATGGTGAGTGTAACATGTCACGTGAGGGGACACGGTACACCTATACAGTGTCCTTGTCGGCAGATTTTGACATAGACACCCAAAAAAAGTGAAAAATAGTGTAAAACTTTTCCTCTGTTGACCATTTCCATATCGACTTTTTCATTGTGTCAACATTTTGCCAATGTCAACCTATTACATGTGTCAACCAAAGTCATGTCGACCTTCAGTCGGTCCACCCAATGTATGTTGACCTTCTATATGTCAACCCGACGACCGTATACCGTGGGCGCTCCAGCAGTATAGATAAGCATATTTTCATACCTCCCAATGTGACACAATGCTCTATGGAATGTGGAATTAGGGCGTTATTGCCCAAAACAGTTCTGAAAATGTCATTAATATCTAATCTAGAATATAATTATGGAATTATTGAATAATTATTGAATTGCTGCAAGACCAGCATTATTCCTACTGAATGATATACAAATACAATGTATCAATAAGCAGAGATCAGTCACATGCATGTCCTCATATCACCACTAGATGGCGAAATCTTTTGCATTTTGAAACAGGAGTCAGATGTACATAACGCTGCTGATTAACAGGGTGCAGGATTACATATGGAATTTGAATGTGACACTAGATACACTACAGTGCATGTGTTCATGCAAACCGTGTTCTTCTTCCCTTATATTTGGAATGATATATGTGTCATTAAAGTGGCAGTGTATCATTTACTGCACTAATTGTCATGGGAATCCCATTTAGTATATTGCACTGTATATATACTGTATACCGCTTGTTACATCTATGGCTGATTTTGATAAATGCTAATCACAGGCGTACACCTGAGGACGTTCTCTTCTGGCTGCACAGACTGTAATCCTACAAGCCATTGAATTGTCAGCTCTGCAGCTACAGTATTAGGGTGCCAATTACAGGGTGTCAGACAGGAGCTCCCAAATTCTAAGGTCCAAGTCCCCTTACATATGTGTATTAAAATTGGAACTGCGAGTAAGCTGGGCGCATCCATGTGCGATTCCCCCCAGCAGCTAATATTTTCTCTTGTGCTTGATGAGATGGTGCAGTATATACCCTGGGCCTTATAAAGAGATGGAGCTGTATTAATCTGTTATGGGCTGATTCTATAGAACGAAGAACAATTTAATTGCTTTCCTGTCTTTGCCTCTTATTGACTGGTTTTCTATCTGGATCTTTCATTGACTCCTTGAATGTGAAATAACAGCAGCAGCTGAAGCAGCGATCACATCCAAGGATATTAATGTCGCCCCTTAGTCCCTCCTGTGCCTGTAATTGACACATTGCTGCTGCACTGATCATGTAAAACCAATCTGTAGGATTCTGGACACCTGGGCTTATATTAATAACAGGGAAATGCATTCAGGTGATCAATAGGGTTTGGTTTAATTACTGGGGTATTCAGCAATGTATTTGGTAAATGCTTCTGTCATTGGGTAGATGTTTTTGATATGACTACTTTGATTGTCAACCACAAAAGGTCAATATAGAGTTAGGTCGACATAACTGGAATGTCGACACAAACATTAGGTGGACAGTCAAAAAATTCAACATGATTTTTGAATGTTTTTTTTTTGTTTTTGTCCCGAATGTCGACATGGACACAGTCAAAGCAACCGTATGTCACCTGATGCAAATAGCTAAGGAACAGTGGTAATAATAACAAAATGTAAGTTTATTGGGGTAATTCAGGCCTGATTGCATGGTCGCAGCAGCCAGCGTTCAGGTAGTTGCTGCCCCTCTATAATGAAATCCCACCTTGATATGAATGTGTTTGCTTTGCGAATAGAAGTGTACGCGCACAAAGGTATTCACACTCGTACAAATAGCATCCAGTGGTCAGGTGTGAATTACCCTTTATGTACTAAGGGCCTAATTCATACCTGATTACAGGACAAATTTGTTCCCAAAATGGGAAAAACCATGTGCACTGCAGGTGGGGCAGATGTAACATTTGCAGAGAGAGTTTGATTTGGGTGAGTTATTTTGTTTCTGTGCAGGGTAAATACTGGCTGCTTTATTCTTACACTGCAATTAAAATTTTAGTTTGATGGCACCCTGCCCAAATCTAACTCTTTTTGCACGTTACATCTGCCCCACCTGCAGAGCAGCATGGTTTGCCCATTTTGTGAAAAGATTTGTCCTGTGGTCAGGACAGTTGGGAGTTATGTAACATTTTAAATGTTTCACCGCTATACCCCTTTCCCCAAGCTGGCGCAAACTCACCAAATCCTCAATTAACCACTGAGCGTCATGCCCTTATTGCACAGGTGTTTCCAAAGTCTAATAAATGGGCAAACAAGTAGGTGCAAATGCACATTTTAGCCCTTATTCTAGTTGATTCTGACTGACGCGTATTTCAGACAGGAACCGAGTGTTCTTTGCCCCGCCTACCGTATGGATCGCTCACACCATCCGAATGCGGTAAGACGCCGAGCGAACAGACCGTGAGTGGATGTTTCATGTGAACAACTCCTCCATCTGTGGGAACCTCCCCCATCCTCCGATGTTCGCCGACCATCGAATGATGGACCGAGCGGTCAGGCAGCGCCGAGTGCTCCAGACCACTCAGATATTTTTCCATAGGAAAGCAGGGATATGGACGGGCAGCTGGCATCCGGCTATGTCAGCTGTCCGCCCCCCACACGTGCGTCACGGCTGCATTACCATACGTATGCCCAGCGTTTTCATGGGAACGCCCATGAAACATGGGGCGTACGCATATGGTAATGATCCCAAACAGCCCCTCACGCCCCTCTCCTGGGATGGTTCCGTATGATCGTTTTCTGCACGGACCTCACTCTGTGTTCGTACGTGCGAGGCGCAGATACGCCTCTGTACATGCGCAAATACCAAACATCAGCCGTCAGACCGCACACATAGCCATCCGACTCAATCAGAATAAGGGCCTTAGAGAAGTGGCGCCAGTTTGCAATGTGACGCTCCTGCATTTAGTTGCTCCAAATGAGCTTCTGCAATTAAAGCCCAATAATAACTCGCTATATTTTTGCATCAATAATTATAACACTAGTGTTCATAGAGATGATGGAGTGAGGCATTCTGGGAGAAATGAATCCAGGCAGCATAATTGGGAATCCCTGCAAGTTACTGCAACTTTAAGTAATTATCTTACCCACATACTTTGTGACTATTTTATCCTTGTTTTGTATTTTATCTTGTGTTTTCGTTTGTTCCCCTTGCAGGACCGGCGATATCTCTGCCTTATGTACAAGCTTCCTTTTGATTAAATGATTCATCTGGTTCATATCCAGCCATATTTCAGCAGAGGCATCATATAAATTGCTTCTGTGTACAACTGTTTTGATTCATTTTCCAATTACCTATTTGTGCTCACTTCCATGTTTAGCGGTGGGGGGGAGTGCGCCGTCCTGATAAACTGCTTTCATTGTCCTGTGTTATGTTTCCCTAGCTGGAAGATGCAGGTTACATAACATGTTCCTTTAATAAAAATGGCATTTCAGGGTTGGTTTGCGGAGCGTCTAGAATATCTCAAAAGGAAACCTTTATGAACGACGAGAGCCCTTATTTATATTATAAATGTTTCCTTATATAGGTAGAGTCAGGGGAGGGCGATAAGACCCTATCCGGGGATTGGTGCTGTAATTGGCTCAGGAGATTAACTGCCCTAAAGTGGGCTGTATACAGCTCCTATGTTACATGATTCCGACCTTAAAACATTCATCGTTGTCTCACAAAATAAAAGCAATCCCTTCTAATAAGCGTTTACTGGCTACACGTGCAAGCTTTCATTTTCAATACCAATAAAAGCACATATTACATTTATTTTAGTGTGCTGGTAAGATCAATCAGAAATGGGTTGCGATCAGTGTCCCATCACGTCCAGGTAACCATCATCATCGGGTTAGTCAATAACTTTCCAACCCTGGAATGTTGAACCCTTAGAATGTTAGAGACCTACCTGATGATGAGGTTACCTGGATGTGGTGGGTAAGTCCATGACCCTGTCCAAGATGATGCAAAACACACCCTTCTATTTAAATGCATAAGTTCTTAGAATTCTAATTAGTAATGTTTGAATAGGCTCATTAGGCTGAATTCTCCTCTTGTACTTGCGTAGTCCCTCTCTCCTGTGTCTCCAAACTTTTCTGGATCTTCTGTGTCAGGAAAAAGCATTAGCCTCATCTACAAAGAGCAAACTAATTCCCCTGCTAACAAAGAATCATAATAATAATAATGATGATGATGATAATAATAATAAAAAAATGTTATTTATGTATCGTTCTTTCTCCAATGGGACTCATGGGGTGAGATTTAATAGGATGAGAGATTCAGAAAGTGAGAGATTTGGGAAGAAATCTCCAGTTTTTTTTAAAGCGGCAATCATTTACACTGCAACATCAAACTGGTTTTGCAGTGTAGATGATTGCCGCTTTAAAAAAACTGGAGATTTCTTACCAAATCTCTCACTTTCTGAATCTCTCATCCTATTAAATCTCACCCCTGGTGCTTAACAGATAGAATAAATGTAATACAGTACAGGAATAATGAAATGCAGAAAAGCTTTTCATAAACAATACTTACGGACTTACAGAAACAGGAAAGTCTGTTTTTGAAGCATTCTAGATTGGGGGCCTCTCAAAGTGAAAGGGAAGGTGAGTTCCATAGAGTTTCACAGAGCCGGAGCCGCATGGCTAAAACAGACCGCAGTAATCAGGTGGGACAGTATGGAATCAGAAGCTGCTTCAGGTACCTTGGGCCTTGGTCATGTAGGGCTTTGATACTCAGTAAGTTGATCTTGAAGATGATTCGCCATTTTATAGTGAGCCATTGAATGGAGTATCATGTTGGATTCTTCCTCTGTTTTTCTTGTGGATACATACTAGATCCCTGTGGTTATGATGCTGGTGGTCATAAGACCAACCTGACCTCTGGCAAACCTGATACAGACACCATATGTACCATATACTCTCCCCCTACCACCCTATGCCCCCAGGGGCAAACGCAGGATTTTCAGAAGGGGGTTTCCAGAGGGGCGGAGCAAAGCCGGGTCAGTTAAAGTATTATAGATAGACCAAATGTATATAAATAATAACAATAACTATATATAGTGGAGTTGGCTTATTATTCATAATTTTCTGGTGGGAGGACAGCTTGCTTGTCTGCAGATATCTCCAGTTCCCAAAAATATATTTCTTAGATTTTAATGGAATTAAAAACTAGAGAATCCCACCTACCAAATGGTATTGTGGACTAGGGGATCAGAGTTCAGGAGGCAGAGCAATCTGCCAACGAGTATATAAAACTAGATACCAGGTGTGTGGAGCTGGAGCATTAACCAGCTGCTGGAAGGCTGATATCTCTGGTTCTGGGAACAGTAGAGACAAGCTACTAGGGTCCATCAAAGGGGGAGAGTCTCAGATTTTGGAATATATCCTCAGAAAAACTCTAAGTCAGACAGAACCTGAAATATCTGACTGGGAAGAGCAATTAACAGGCTTGGATGGGGACCACTGCTTTGAAGTCAGATATCTCCGGTTCCCAAGGGCCGATTTTTAAAATTCTTGTACCACTTGAAAGAGGGGACCCTCAGCTTTCAGCCTAGGGCCCTAAGACTCCTGGGGGGGTTTCTGGGTACTCAGAACCCCCCCCCCCCCCCTGCGTGCGCTACTGGCCCCCTCCCTGCAACATGACCCTAACACTCCCCTCTATTGCCTAACCCTTACCAAGCCTAAACTTACCCCCCCACCCCAATGCCTAACCCTAACCCTCCATTGTAAATGCCTGAACCTACCCCCTCACAAGAGTCTATCCCTAACCTTCCCCCTTCCCCGCAGCCTAACTCTAAGTGCCACCAACTAATGTCTAAACTTAACCCCCCCTCCCCCATCCCCAGCACAACTCTTTTCCACCTGGCATACTTACATTGGGGATGTCCGCTGACAGTATTACAGCATCCTGATCGCTTTAAAAATTCTAGCGCCAGTGGTCTGATAGTGGCCGGGATGTTGGCGTTGGAATACTAAGCAACCGCATCCTGATCACCCGGGATGCTGACCGCATCCCCTTTCTTGTACCTCTCATGTTCCTTAGTGAACCAAACACCAGAACCCTGTAGAGTTCATATACATGAGACTTCAAGTGCTGTCAATGCAGGTAACTATTATCAAATCTATGGCGGGGATGAATTAGGGACCAATTTTGCCAAAAAGTTAAAATTTTCCCATTGAATTTGCCACAAGGATAGAAGTACAATTTCTAAAACAAACAAACAAATAGGTTTTGCCTATTATCATACGCAGTACAAATGTTTTTGCTTTATCCTACACAACCAACGATGTATTATTGAGGGTTGCAACATTCATTATTAGCGTAGAAGAGAAACGTGTTTATTTTTTCCATTGTGTTTGTGGCTGCACTTTATCTGTCGTTTGTGTTTGTGCGCCAAGAGGAATTCAATTCCGTGTTCTTCTCTCCTCATCTTGTACAGTGGGATAGAAATCAATCACTACAGACAAATTTGGAAAATATTGGATCTCACGTTAGAAGTGAAGCAGGAGGGGACAAGAATCCCCCAGGTCCGGAGTCATAGAAGAAGTCGGCGCTGGTCATCCTCAGGTGCAGCAATGTTTCTATAATTGAATTTTAAAACTCTGCACACTTACAAAAGGTTGCCTAGGTTTTCTCTTTCCTTGTTCTTATAAGATAGAAAAACGAAAAGACAAATTCCGCAGGAAAGTTTATACTAGGGAGTAATTGGTTATGGCAGACTGTCACAAGGACAATTAAGTTCAGAAGAATGATACAAATGCATTTTCTTGACCCTGGTAGAAAGATCGTATGACAATGGATAAAACAGAGTAGACTGCCCTGATTGTCAGACAGGTTATTCTGTGCGTAATGGAAGAGTCTGTATATTATTTATAATTCATGGCTAAAGTACTTATTGAAAAAGGGAACATTAGTTTGTGATTAATGTTCAAAATGTAGCTTTTTTCTCATTTAAAATATAATAAAAATCACATTTTTGTGGTCGCCAGATGACATTTTTGTACAATATTGACACATGGAGTCGTGTGACCTTCCTGGCATGCCTTATTACTTATACCTATTCTTTATCTCTGCCCGTATGGCAGCCAATGAACTCCTCTTATACAGACCACATCATGGCATGCCATGTATTATGATGTACGGTACTTGTGTATTATCACGGCGCCCCCGATATTTATTCGCACAAAATTTTTATTGCATCGCATGCCATACACCCGATGCACTGCGATGCGATGTAAGCCCCCTATATGATGTAAAATTGTATATATATAGTGTGGCGAGCGCAGCGAGCCACCGAGCATGAAGCGTGGCGAGTTGACGCATATACCTGTGAAGTAATGCGCGTCCCCTCGTGGTGCTCGCTGCACTCGCCACGCTCGCTGTGCTCGCCACACTATAAAAGATCAACTCCACACCGACATGGATAGTGGGGGTATGAAAAGGTTGGAGGACGTGTGCCGCTGCACTCGCAACGCTTCGGGTTCACGTTCATAGTGGGGGTGGAGTGGGGGTGCATTTAACATTGTAAGCACCCATTAGGGTGCTTATACAATTTATAATCGCATCGCATTGTATGCCATATACAATTTTAACATTGTATGACATTGGCCAACATTGCGCGACATCGCATCACATACCATCGCATGCCTTATGGTCTGCGATGCGATGGGCGCCGTGATAATATACAAGTACCTGATGTATCACGCATTTTGCCATGTAGTCTTCATGGGGTATAGTAGGAGAGGTATCCAGAAGGTCAGAAGGTGAACACCTGGTATCTGCTGCCTCTAAACAGGTAGTTCTCAAAGTCAACCATCAGAACCCCACACAGGTCAAGTTTTCTAGGTGCCCTGTGTATCACAAACTATTGCATTTTAAAAATCTACAGGTGACCAAGAAAACATGGACTGTGTGGGGCCCTGAGGACTGAGTTTGAGAATTCGGGCTCTAAACTACTCTATGCACATCCCGCCGCTTGTCTGTTGGTAGTCTGATGGTGTCATTTACACCCTCTAACATGACTGATCAATGACCACACCCCATGGGTATATATGTTTCTATAATAGATGCAGAATAACAGGATAATTGTAAACTGTGGAAAAAGTTGGCCCTGATACTTGGCATCATAGAGCAGTCTATGTCCATGTACAAGGGCACCATCAAGTAAGCACCAGAAGAACTGGTCCAGACAGACTGTGGGGTAAGCTACTGCTTTCTTCACAACCACAATTTGCTCCATATTATTCCAGACCTTGTATTTAAGTTTCCTACAATTTCTCCTCAAACATTATCCAAAATCTTTCCTTGCATGTTGCATTTTATTGTATATTTTTGTATGATTTTGATCACACAATTCCTGGGTGTGTTCGCAGAACCGATTCTAGGTAAATTCCGATTGTTCAATGTTGACTATGGAAAAATGATCGTAGGTCCATGAACACCCGTGTTTGTTCTTTTGTAAATTTCCATGATTGAAAAATGGACAACCAGTCCCATGTACCGTGTACCAACTTGGGCAACTATGGAGCTTAAATCTTAAATCCTAATGTCATGTTTTAGACAGTACATTCAAGTGATACATTGTTAGTTTATTACATTGTCAATTATTAGGTGAAGTTAGAACATGGATTCATAGGCCATGCCCTGTATTGTCCATGTTGTCTGGACAATGTGTCCTCTATAATGGTCACCACAGAGGCTGACCTGGCACCCCCATTTGTAGCATGTTGAGAGCCCATAACTTCTAAACTGCAATGTCTTTCAGGTGGTCAAGAGGTTGGGGAATGTGCCGTACCATGTGGTAAAGGTGTGTCCCACAGACTGGGGGCAGGCCCAGCAGCTTTCAGAGTGATGGACTTTCCCCCATAGTGACGTGGGCAACTTCTATTATCATGGGCACAATTGGCCAGGTTTCCTGTTGCATAGAGATGATGTCATCTCCAATCCCAGGGGAAAAGATACTGCACCCGTGTGCCGTGTCAACAGCACACACCCAGGAAAAGGGGCAAGAGCCCGGTCTGTCTAAGCTTGGAACCAGGTTCAAAAAAACAGGGTAAAACTTAGGGCTTTAGTGTAAAATAATAGTTTATTAGGCTGCACACATAGGAACAGCAGTATTTCAGGAGAATAGGTTAAAATCATCACTCAGACTAACAAGGATTCAAACTATGGGTTGACACATATTCAGTCGACACTCGAGTCGATAGGTCAACCACTATTGGTCAACATGCACTACTTTAGGTCGACAAGAACACTAGGTTGACACACACAAAAAGTAAAAAATTGTAATGGTTGATGGCTTAAATGGTCGACATGCATTACTGTAGGCCAATATGGACTTAATTATTGTTGAGGCTGTGATCCACAACCAAGCTGATATATTGCCAATCAATCACAGTCCACCCCTAACAGGTTCATTTTAAATATAAAAGTTTCAACTGTAGCTTCGCATCTATACACAATCCAGCTACTGAATATAAATTACTAGGTCAAATGACTCCTTGGCTGTGATACATTCCACAGATAAAGCATGTGTAAATATCTGTGTTGTTGGCAGCAATACCCCAAAGCATTCATCTTGCTGCAAAGTGCTCGTAGCAAAAACCTATGTAGATTTATATGTTCAAAACTCACAAACTTTATTTATGCATTATGTAGACAGAGCCTCTGCTTTATTAATATAGATTTGTTTGAAGTCCTGGGTTGTTTGTGTGAGACCCATAAATAAAATAACTTATTTCCATATCATTTTTTATATTTCAACCACTTTATGTCA
The DNA here is from genome assembly GCF_055691185.1 of Crinia signifera. Taxonomy (NCBI): domain Eukaryota; kingdom Metazoa; phylum Chordata; class Amphibia; order Anura; family Myobatrachidae; genus Crinia; species Crinia signifera. The sequence continues at coordinate 156,883,875 of NC_139225.1, read as the reverse complement.
GTTTTTTGTGCAGTACATCAAAGAAACTATACAAATATGCCTCTAGGATTATGTGAAAAAGGGATGAGTCCTATATTATTATTATTTTCATTATTTTTTACACTATTAAAGTTGCTCTGAATGAAATGTTTAGCAGGTTACAATGTATTAAAGGTTTTTTTTATTTATTATTATTAGTACATCAGACTGAGGTTAATATGTAGATGTGCTAATGCAATTTGCAAATGGCAAAATGCACTGTGAAAGAGCTATGAAAATACAAAGAATTCTTGGCCGATACTGAGAAATGTTATATTTCTAGTACTGTGTAATCCTAACTTTTGTAGACAGTGTGATACACATCTTGTTTGAGCTACTAGTGCAACAGTGCATGAGTTTACCAATGTGAAGGGAGGCAGCCATTTTGTGTGAATTATAAAATAGCACTTTTGGGAGAATTACTGATACTGTAAAGTGCAGAAGGTAGTTGTCATGTTGAAAGTGGAACTTTGTGTTTATTGTGCTTTATCATTAGAAATCCAAAACTGTGGTTCCCTGGAAGGAGAAAAGACCAGCATGAGATGATAATCTTATTGCAATAATATATTGTGGATAATATTGTTTATATATTGTTTATATGTGTTTTGCAATCATTATTGGGGTCTATGTACTGTATGCAGCAGTGAAAGTACTTCAGAAAACTGAGCCTTTCACAGTTGTCTCATATTCAGTAAATGGGTTACCAAGCTTTATATCAGGATTGCTTCCCCGTACAGTAGTATGGAAAGAGCAACTCATAGAAGTATGGAAAGCTCTACTTTCAGTTTTTGCTTCCCCCCAACAAAAATTGTCATCTCTGTATAGCATAATGAGGCTTGTTGAGGAAGTAGAGCAGCGAAAAGTCTTGTCTTACTGCCTCCTCCATGCCATTGCATCCCCTTCACTCTACAGTAGCCAATCAGATGTAGTGTCAATGTGTAGTAGTGAAATCCTTCCGGGAAATATAGGACTTACATCCCAGATTAACTTTTCTGGATCCATCCAAATGCGTGGATAAATCATTTTCATATTGCCTCTCTCCCCAGAGGCAACGCAGACATCACCACTGCCAGCTCCCTCCAGCGCCTTACCACAGCTACATGATATGATTCCTTCACCCTCCATACAAGGCCAGAATAAGCCTTTGGGGGGGGGGGGGGTCACTTTAGACAGGGGAACCCTCTCCTTCTTGTAATTACTGGCCATAAACTGCACAGGAGAATATTACACTGTCAGAACACATAGTAATGGCAGTATAAGTAAAAGTCCATAAAGTCGCTAAAATAGCAGATAAAAGCAAGTGGCAATATTAACAGCAAAGCCTTGTATGCAGATCATACATATGTATAATGTCACTGACTAGTTCACATAAATTAGGAGGCAAGTTCAAATATAAGAACAAAGTTGCAGGTAAGTGTGCTAGTCAGGACATCCCCCTGAGCGTCCCCCCCCCCCCCCCCCTTAATCTGGCTCTGCCTCCATGCATTTAAATGTCTTCAAGTCTTGGTTATCACCCGAAAGTCATAGAGTTATCATACGCGACCTGCAAAAAAAGCAAGCAACTTTGTGTCCATGTTGCATTGGAAAAGAGAAAACACATTTATGTTTATCTTTACATTTCATAATGTTCATTCTAGCACCCACTATCTTTGATAACCCATGCAGTTCCTCTACCCTGCCTGGGGTGTCGCTGTCTGCTTTGGTGTTTCTAGCACAGGTCTGGTTTGCTTATCAGTACTGATATACAAACCACACAGAGGAACTGCATGGGTTTTCAAAGATAGAGGGTGCTAGAATGTACACTAAATTTCAATTTGAATGCACCCCACCCAAATCTAAATCTCTCTGCGCATCTTACATCTGACACCTCCCCCCCCCCCCCCCCCACTGCAGTGCTGAATGGTTTTGCCTAGTTGTGGGCGTTCCTTGCTTTTCTAACAAACATGAATAAGGCCCATTTATATTGTACGCATGTAGAAGTAGATTTACCAATTTTCATCTCTTTTATTAAATCAACCAACAAATGTCAAGAAAGCATTATTATCTAATTCTGGAAGAAACTGCATACAGTATCTTTCCAATTTACATAGGTCATTTTATTTATAAATAAACTATTTCCTATCTGCAACCTACTGTAGTTCCATGTTGCTGATCTTCTGCACAAGCGTAAGGGGTTATTCCAATGTTTGCCAATGGCTTTATCTCCTATTCCCTACCGCCGGAGATGTTTGTAAAGAGGATTATCATTGGGATATATTCCTACACAATTTCTATTTAAACCAAACATGTTTCAGCTTTCAAGCTTGTACTCGTATAAGAACAAGATGAAACTTTTTAATTATATTTTCTCAAACAGCCATTATGTCTGTCTGGGATTAAACAATGTATTTTTCCTATAATCCGGTATATACAATGTTGCCTTCTATATGCCTTTTATGTTTGTAGGAGCTAAAAACCTTTGCAATCATATCAAACATAATCTTCCATTTTTCATCACAGATTTCCTCGGAAATAACCTTAATCCGAGAATATTTAAGGTGGTCTACATTCCATTGTAACTGTATTTCTCTGTAATTTATTGTTTAAAAAGTTCTAGTACGGCACCAAAAATTGTGTGTGATAATATTTTATATATAGCTACTAATTTAGATGATGGAGACCTGAAATGTATCAATATTTTCTTCTCAAGTAATCCTTTATGGAGATAAAGTGGCAAACGTAGGATTTTTAGAGGGGGGGGGGGGGTTCCAAATGTAATCCAAAATCTCCCACTTTGCATTGCACTGGAGTAAATACGGGAAACGGGGGGAGCGGTAACAGCCCTGATATTGGACTTTTTAGACACTGGATACTGTATGGAATGCAGTATTAATATTTAATATTACAGATGGTCTATAATATAGGTTGTTTCAAACATTTAAATAAGATAAGTGATCAAGAAAAGGTTAAACATATCAGTATAAATACAACAACATAATAGAACTTTACTGCACTTTTCTAAGTTCATAATCTCCCACTTCATGATAAGGCTCCTGTCTCTTCCTCCTGGCATCTGCTCTCTGGTCCATTGCAATGTTTGAGGGCTCAGATCCACACATACAGTAAATATGGTAGAAGAAGCTGGTACACTGGGCATGTGCAGCAGCTCTGGGTTTGTGCAGGGGGTTTGTGGCGTGCAGGGGGTTTGTGCAGGGGGTTTGGTTTGTGCCTGGGCAGTGCTTAGAGTCAGAATGCTCATCTGATCGTGTGTAGGGCCCTTAACACTGGACTTTGACCCAATGAGAAGGTAGCACGGATGGTGTAATGGTTAGCATTATTGCGCTGAGGTCATGGATTTGATTCCCACCATGGCCCTATCTGTGCAGAGTTTATATATTCTCCCCTTGCTTGCATGGGTTTCCTCCAGGTTCTTCAGTTTTCTCCCACAATCCAAAAATATACTGGTAGGTTAATTGGCTCCCAACAAAATTAACCCAAGAATGTCTGTGTGTGTGTGCATGTGTGGGGGAGGAAATATAGATTGTAAGCTCCACTGTTCAAATATTCTTTGTAAAGTGCTGCGAAATATGTGGGCGAACTAAATAAATAACTGGTAATGAATATTAAGAAAAATAAATAAATTCCCTTACACATATTAGAGTCTATAGAAGGACAGGATGTAACTCTGGCGCTTATGTACAGGCTGGCTTCTATTGACTGCATTGGCTGCAGGCCATAGAAGCCAGATAGGGCTAATGGAATAGCAGGGAAGTGGCTTTCCAAAGGAAGAGCTACCTCTGCTATCACAGTCCGGACTGGCAGTCCTGGGGGGGAGGGGACACTTTCAGCTGTGACTGACTGTAGAGGGAGTACTTCCAATGAGAAGTCACTGCCACTTCTGGGCAGTCACTGCAGGTTGTGAATTTTACTGGTGGGGATAAAATTCGCACCTGATGGGATCCCTGTGGCAAACCCCCAAAACAACTGTTGCACACCTGTGTTTCAGTCACTATTCCCCCATTGCTTCTCACAAGTGACACTTTGCAAAAAAAAAAAAAAAACTCCCTTTGACTGGTATTGCTCCACTGTGTACAAAATCAACATCACATCATCTATGAATCAGCCCTTCAAATGTCGGATCCTATTATTGATCAGTATGCATTAAACTGACATCACAAAGGCAAAACACTACAGTCAATGGCAAATGTATCAGAGAAACAGAACTGTGTATAGAAGTATATGTCAATTGTTGCACACTTTCTCCCTCATGTTTTTCAAAGCCCACCATGAGCAACAGTCCCTGGCAGACATCTTTACTTCCTCCGATGTACAAAATCAACATCGCACCATCTCTGAATCAACCCTTAAATGTCAGGTCCTATTATTTATCATTGTGCATTAAACTGACATCACAAAGGTGAAACACTACTGACAATGGCAAATGTATCAGAGAAACAGAACTGTGTATAGAATTAAATTATAGGCTGGAAGTATCCAGACTAGAGTCCTGGAGTAGGGACAATTGTTTGGTCTTAAATGTGAATAAGACCAAAGAAATGATTGTGGATTTTAGGAAATCGCACAAAAATATATATTGCCCACTGGTTTTAAATGGTCAACAAGTGGAGATGGTTGATTCTTTTAAATTCTTGGGTGTAACCATGTCTAAAGACCTTCTATGGAGTACCCACCTAAACATTGTTATCAAAAAGGCCCACCAGCGTATGTTTTTTCTTAGGAAACTACTCATGGCTGGTATAAGTAGGAGAACCTTGGTGAACTTCTATACAAGTGTCATCGAGAGCGTTCTTACTTACGGTGTTGTGGCGTGGTTCGGTTCCTGTTCTGCTACTGATCATAAATCCCTTCAGAGGGTAGTATCAGTAGCAAGCAAAATAACCGGGGTTGCCTTACCAAGCATACAACATATATTTGAAAAGCGGCTTCTCTCAAAGACAAAAAGCATCCTGAGAGACCCTTTCCACCCGAGTGGTGGCTTGTTCTCTTTACTGCCTTTAAAAAAGCGATACCGTTCAGTTCTGTGTAAAACTAAATGATACAGAAAGAGTTTCTACCCGGTGGCAATCCGTACTTTAAATACTTAGTGCCAATTTTGATTCATGCACAGTCCTATACTCCAATGCTACTTTTTGTCTACTGTCTTTGTTCTGTACTGCTTACACCTGATTGTCGTTTAATGTTCAAATGTGGGCATTTTATGACAATAAAGATATTATTAGAAGTGTATGTCAATTTTTGCACAATTTATCCCTCACGTTTTTAAAGACCCACCATAAGCAACAGTCCCTGACAGACATCTTCACTTCTCTGATGATTTTGGCGCCAGTCGTCAGCAAAGCAGCGTTCCAGGAAGGATTGGCTGCAATTACTAAACCTATTATTTTCTGTCTCAAACTTGGTAAAATGAATCAACCAAGGTTTGAAGTTCATCCTTTCAATTATAAATAAAATTAATTAAATGAAATGCGCTATAACCTTTTTTCTTTACATTTCTCCTTTTTTTTTTCTTTTTGGCTCGTAACCCATTCTCTTCGACCACAGGAAATTCGTACAATTAAGCCCGACCTAACAGACCATAAAACACAAAGCTTGTCCAAGAAATGATATTGCGCCTTGTGTACGATCGATTGACATTGAGACGATCTTACGATGCGGCACTTGTTGCCTATCTCTCATTTCCAGCTGTTACAATAACCAATCCTTCTTCTTTTATGGATGCTGCTATTTGGTCCACTTATATACCTGTCAGGAGAATAATATTTATGCTCTGGACGCCTGGCGAGAGCGATCACCTACAGCCTCCTCTTATGAATACTGCATGAGCGTATGAGAACAATTAAAGCATCTCCCTCGGAACACTGCCCGGCCACACGTGGGATGCTATTATCAATTTTTAAATCATTTTTGTATCAGAATAATAATTTCCTGAGGGATGGCTGGAAATATTTCCCCTCTGCTGTTCTAAATGGAAATGATTTAATGTGCTGAGACCGGGGAAGTAGATAAAGAATGTGTCACTCTGTTTCTCAAGACACATTTACCATTTAGTGTATCTGGAGGGGAAACGGCAGCTACAGTAGGTTGACCAGTTGCATAAAATAATGAAGGTCATTTATTGCAACGCAATCGCAATTATAGTCTTGTTTTGGCCATGGTGTGCTTGTAGGGTCCACCAACGCACTTGAAGCTGCACCACTACTATTGGTGCAGCAGATGCAATGCACCAGGGCCCCTGTCACCCTCTTCCTGTCACCAGTTTTTCCTGCCTCCCTTGCATCTTTCTGTCATCCTCTGCCTCTCCCTGGTACCCACTGCTATAGAGTGCAGACTACCAGAAATGTTTGTAACAGGAACCAAAATGGACACACACATCACACCTACTGTACCAATGATAGTATTGCTAGTTTGACTGCTGTGTTCTTTGCTATTTACAACACACTTAAAAAATAACCTTGTTTCTAAATTTTTTAACAGGGGCCGACATTTGTCTATGAAGTTTGATAAAAGACATTGTGAATAAAATTTGTTGCATTTAATAATGTTGCTCCAGCCAATCAGCTGCCAACGGTCAAAAACAGGACAGTAGCAGAACACATAGCAGTTGGGAGCTGATTGGCTGGAACATCATGTATCATACACATTGATAAATAGGACACCTTTTGGGAGGATGGAGATGTGCAGTTCTATATTCCTCACCTCAAAATTATATTACTGTCATCTTGTAGAGCTGCAAGGCAGGAGTGGTGGGGTGGGTACACGAGTAATACTCAGGGGCGAATTTAGGGGCCAGGCCGCCCCTAGGCACAACATTTTTGTGCCCCCCCCCCCCTCCCCCTATTGTAATGTAATCATATATGTATATACATTGTTATTTATATATTTCATAAAAATTTAATTGTAGCCCACCTCAATATTTTTTTTAGCACTCTGGACTGCTCACTGTACGGAGGACCCGGAGGGAGGGAGGCACTTATTAGTACAGTGATTAGCACAGTGTCTCCGTCAGTCTCCGGCTCACACACTGTGACTGACTGAGCACAGGGAGGATCTGCGCGCCGCTCAGCTGCTGGATACATAGCAGCCAATAGACTGTGTGTGTGTAGAGTAGCCAATAGGCGGGAGCCGGCAGCAGTGAGCCATAGCCATTTCCGGATGCACAGGGGGACCGTCGGACCCAGCCACTAAGCGGTGATGTAATGTGCATGGCAGAGTGGGTGGGCAGTGGCAGGTGATGAGCGGCGCTGCCGCCGACAAATGATAATTCATGACTGCAGCGGTGGCGCTTGTCACTCGCCGCTGCCCACCCGCTGTGCCATTTAACAGAGTCAGCTTGCCTGCCGCCCTTAATTGGTGCCGCCCTGAGGCCGGTGCCTCACGGGCCTAGGCACAAATCCGGCCCTGGTAATACTGTAGCTACAGTTATAAAGGCAGGAGGTGCATTGATCATAAATGATAGACTCAGTGATTTCCATGGTCAGAAAGTGCCTGAACCGTGAAATAGGACGAGGAAAATAAGCAAGGGATGGAGTATCAGACTACATTTTAAGTTTTTATTAAGATTATAGTGAGGAGGAGTTGGGTTTTAGTTCCATGGTTCTCCAGGAATCCAAATCCACCAGAATTATGTGGTTCCAAACTGAACCAAAACCCATGAGTGAATACCAGAGAAGCTGGGTTTCTGCGGCTTGAAGTGCATAAGGACCTTAGCCCTTATTCTGGTTCATTCGCAAAGGCAAATTCTGGTACTTATGTAATATCTGGGCTCCCGTTCTTCTTATGAGACCGCGTCCGCTCGCCACGCTTCGGGCACGGCGGCTCGCTGCGCTCGCCACACTTTATAAAATCAACTCCATGCGTAGTTGGATAGTAGGGGTATGAAAAAATGGGGTGCATTTAACATGGGAGCCCAGATAATACATAAGTACCCAAATTCCTTCTCAAATAGACAAAACCATGTGCACTGCACCTGGGGCAGATGTAACTTGCGCAGAGAGAATTAGATTTGGGTGAGTTATTTTGTTTCTGTGCCCGGAAAATACTGACTGCTTTATTTTTATAGTGCAATATAGATCTCACTTAGAAGAAAACACCCCACTCAAATCTTATTCTCTACACAAGTTACATCTGCCCCACCTGCAGTACACATGGTTTTGGCCATTTGAGAAGGAATTTGCCCCTGTGAGTGAACCAGAATACCCCCTTGGCTCTGTACCGCCTACGGTACACTTTTTGGTACTTGCAAAAAAAGTGTTTCTGGCAAACAATTGCGTCTGATAGGACACGTCCAGACGCGTTTCGTCAATGACTTCGATATATCCAATATATATATATATATATCCAAACCTTACATCTTTGTCTCGATTGAAGGAGGGACGCCTGTTTGTGCATTAGGCATGTGCACAAAATCTGGGGCTGTGTCCTTGCAACCAAAGTGAGAAAAATGTATCCGCTGATGAAATGTCATTTAAGATGAAATGCGTAGGGTCCAGGATCTTCTCTGATTTCCCTTGTACTACAACAGGTGGTTACGATCTAGGTGGGAGACAGTGTCTGTAGGTACATTTCATCCGATGAACACTAAATTAGTGTACCATATATCCCCACATGGCTCGCTTCACTTTGGGAAAGGTGCCTCACCCAGTATGCAGTCAATTTACCTACAGTCAAATCTCGACTGTCAAAATACCAACCACCATTGACCAACAGTCATAATACCAACACGGCCAAAATATCGATATTCATTATGCTGAAACGGCCAAAATACAGATATTTTAACTCTTGACAGGTCAAAAAGTTGACATTACTGTAGTTTTTCATGATTTTTTTTTTTAAATGGACTTGTTCATATTTCACCATCCCAGTGGACGTGGAGGGGGAACATAATGTGTAGAAAGCAGTGAGGCTCGGTGCCCGAAGCATGGCGAGCGCAGGCGAAACCTGCATGTCGACCTTATGTCTATGTCGAAATGCATGTTCCATGGCTTTCACACCCTCTACTTGACCATCGGGGTCCGCTGGGATCTTAGGAAAGCCACCTACACGTTAATTACTGTATGGATTAATGTTTTTATTTAAAGTCGTTAACCGCCGCTCCGATCTAACGTTTTGCTTTAGAAGTAATTGTTCTTTAAGGCCCATTCCAGTATAAATATATTCCCCTTCATATTCCAGTATCTAAATAGTATATTTAACCTTTCTGTATTTTATGGTTACAGGCAACAAACCTTTTTGTTATTCCGTTTTTTTTTTCCATCCAGTGCGACTAATGACAAAGTTTCGGCAATATTCCATATGGGTGATTGTATCCCATTAAAAGCAAAGTATAATGAATGCAAACGGTAAACTACACACTCGCAGGGTTTTATTGTCTTTTAATGTAATGAGTGACCTTTGAGAGGAATATTTAACTTCCACAGAGGTAATCTGAACGCTGTACGCGCTCCTGTTTACCTCGTTCTGGAGAGGAATATCTAAGTAACTGGGGTGTTATATATGAGGATTTCAAAGCTTTTTTTTATCTTAAATAGACTATTAAAAAACATGAGTGCCAAGAAAAAAAGGAAATCTAACTACTTCTGTGAAGCACTAAATACATTATCACAGCTGCAGTATAATAATGATAAAATACAGTTTTATGTACTTTTCAACAGACTTAATTTACGGATCTAATTGCTAAGAAACAGTCATGACCTAAACAATTAGAAGTTGGAAGCAGCGGCGGATCCAGGGGTGGGGTTGCAGCAAAGTCCAAAATTCAAACAGGGGCTCCAAGGATGCAGCAGCAGCAGATCAGAGAATCCGGCAGGAGGCATCTAGAAATAACTAATTGTACTACACAGGAGGAGCAGGGTTTATTGTAATAAAGAATTGTGGCACCCAATGTTGTTCAGGCTGCTGCACATCATTATGTTAAGTATTCTTTTCATGCTAAAATTTCATTTCTCTACATATTTTTTCAGTTGTCTATAATGCTTTATCTGAGCCACCAAGCAACGTCAACTATAGTGCCAGTCAGGGGCGACACTAGTGTGGGCCTCATTGCTGGTGTGATGGTCGTATAAATGGCATATGGAGAAGCTCTGTGGGCATAATGTGGGGAAACATTTGGCCTAGGGGTGCCAAAAGACAATTGCAGAGACACTAGGGAACTGCAATCTAAGACAATTTGGGAACAACTTGCAGGGCAGAGTGGCAGCAGGGTACATGGCAGAGTGGCAGTAGGGGGAGAAGGATACATGGAAGAGTTGCAGTAGGGAATACCAGTTGTGAGCACAGCAAAAAAAAAAAGCACACAACTGGGCAAAACCATGTGCACTGCAGGTGGGGCAGATGTAACATGAGCAGAGAGAGTAAGATTTGCGTGGGTTATATTGTTTCTGTGCAGGGTAAATACTGGTTGCTTTACTCTTACACTTTAATTTAGATTTCAGTTTGAACACACCCCCCACCCACATCTAATACTCTCTACACATGTACCTTCTGCCCTACCTGCAGCGCAGCATGGTATTGCTCAGTTATATTCTTTTATGCTTAAGGCGCCAAGTGAATTATGCCTATACCTTTACTTAACTCTTAAGCCTAGAAATAACTCACACTGAAACATAGGGTGATCAACTCATCCCTTTAGTCCGGGACACATATTAATTAGGTTCTGTGGCTGGCTTTCACCTGGTTTTAAACTGCCACAGAACCTGTGTAATTAATATGTGTCCTGGATTAAAGGGATGAGTTGGTCACCCTACTGAAACACCTTATACTAAAAATAAGACACGGACACCAACTGCGTAAGTTTAAAGGTCATGTGATATTTATTGTAACTGGTATGACCCTATTTGTTAAGGGTAGGCACAGAAAAGCACTTGAGACCAGCACCCCCCGCGGATGTTCCTCATGGCAGCGCTCAGGAGTCGGGACTCGCCCGCCATCCTGGCAGAGGGGGGAGGGGCCACACCGCACAGAGACCACCTGACACCCCACCTGACTGCTGGTTGAGAGCGCCTTCTCCCCGATTTATAATTAAAGCTATCAAATCAAATTTTGAGAAAGGCCCGTGAGTCAGGTAGCACAGAGAAAGGGAAGGGAGGGTGGGAATCCAGACTCAAAGAGGAAGTCCTTTCTATCCACTTGCCTATATGTACCCCTCTCTAAGCTGCCGCCCCTATGCTACCTGATTGGCAGATCTAACTGCCACTCACCTGAGATTTCCTTTGGCCTTATCCTATATTTTCAATAGCTTTATTTAACAATCACAAATTCACAGGTTTTTAAATACACTCGAGCCTATGCGGCCCTTGTTCTATATTGTTAACAAAGCTGATTTAGGATCCAAGTCATTTTATTGTTAAATCCACTTACTGTACTTTTACAAATGAACACTCAATAATTTGCAGCCATCTGAAAACAAAACAGAACACTCCTGGAACTGCACGGCACTATAATGTACCACCGCATCAGATTTCGGATAATCATTTTGAATCCTTTATCTGTTTTAATAATAATAATAATAATAATAATATATATATATATATATATATATATATATATATATATATATATATATATATATATAAGTGATCTAAGCACTAAACAGGACAATGAATTGTGCACGTGCTCATACAGTAATATATGAAATAATTGGATGTGCTAACCTAGGTGACTGGAAACAAAATCGATTTTGTAACACGTAGTCAATTCTGACACATACATGTCATAAAACAGATAAATAAAAAAAGCAACACAAAATCAATCTTTGCCAAGCTAATGTTATAACCAGATGATGGAGTACATAACACAAAATCAATTGTGTAGCCATTAGATTAGTTGTGTCAAGTGAATGCGAAACTGCAAAAATTATAACAAACGACATTTTCTCATATAATCTATTCTGTCATAAAAATAAGTTACAGCCGCAAGAAATAAAACCTGACAATAAAGCGTTAACTTAAAAGGCAGGACGCTTAGAATGAAAGGGGCATGGCCTTGGGGGGAATTTCCCGTAATCAAGGGCGTGGTCTCGTTAGAAGGGGGTGTGGCTTCTGGAGCGTTTGCGGGGTGGGGCGGGGCGAACCAGCTGGGGAGTGTATATAGGCACTGAGTTGTGGTGCAGGAGCACAGGTGATGCAACATATGCTCAGAAAAGAAGTAGACATCTTGGAATAGGGCAGGAATCCTCCCTGGAGAACAGGACGACAGAAGTGCACTCCTCATTCAACTAATGAGCCTATGATTTCCAGTCTCCATTATTTGAATGTAACAGAACCTATGTGTGAGAAATTTTGACATTTGTGATGCAATAAGAAAGACTGATATTAAAATTATCTTTATTGTCATCATCATCATCCCCATCATTATTACTATTATCATTATTCTTATTACCCTAGCTGTTACCACTCCTACATACGGCATGTGTGTGTATAACACTTAGGTAATGGAGCACCGATGTTTCCATAAGGCCCAGCATAGAGGGAAGACTCACAGTCACAGCGTCACACAGTGTAACAGAACACACTAGAATACAATGACACACCGCAGATAAGATTGTGATCATATGTAGCCAAAGAGAGGTATTTAATCCTCTCCATAACCACATGTGCCTGGGGGAAGGGCTTAGTGCTGTCCCAACTTGTCACTTTGATAATGACATTTAGCTGAGACCCTCTCCGTGTATGGGAGCCGGCCAACACACTCCTCACCCCTCCTGCCCTTTTCAGAATATCCTCTTCAATACGTCCAGGCTCCCGGCTCCGTCTGATCGTGTTTCTCTTTGCCTCTGACCCATATTATTCCCTGATGCTCCTGACCTTCTGCCTCTGCTAAAATCTTTTAATTTCCCCTTCCAGTGCATTCATATCAAGCTTGTCGCAGCACATTCCCTTACAGGACACCTCACTTACACATATATAATTATATACAGCTGTGATTATACATCTCTCTCTCTCACACTCCCTCTCTATATCTCACTCCCTCTCCCTCTCCCCTTCTCTCTATCCATCCCTCCATCTCTCCCCTTCTCTCTATCCATCCCTCCATCTCTCCCCTTCTCTCCCTCGATCCCTCCCTCCCATTTCCCTCGGTCCCTATCCCCCTATGCTTACCATCTCCCTCCCCTTCTCTCTCTTCCTCTCTTGATTCCTCCCCCTTTCTACCTATCCCCCTCTACACCTGAATTATATTACAGTAGGTTCAAGTGAGCTCTCCTACACCTGAGCTCTATTACAGTCAGTCCATTAGCGCTCTCCTACACGTGAGCTCTATTACAGTAGGTCCAGGTGAGCTCCTACACGTGAGTTCTATTACAGTAGGTCCAGGTGAGCTCCTACACGTGAGTTCTATTACAGTAGGTCGAGGTGAGCTCTCCTACACCTGAGCTCTATTACAGTAGGTCCAGGTGAGCTCCTACACGTGAGTTCTATTACAGTAGGTCCAGGTGAGCTCCTACACGTGAGTTCTATTACAGTAGGTCCAGGTGAGCTCCTACACGTGAGTTCTATTACAGTAGGTCCAGGTGAGCTCCTACACGTGAGTTCTATTACAGTAGGTCCAGGTGAGCTCTCCTACACCTGAGCTCTATTACAGTAGGTCCAGGTGAGCTCCTACACCTGAATTATATTACAGTAGGTCCAGGTGAGCTCCTACACGTGAGTTCTATTACAGTCAGTCCAGATGAGCTTTCCTACACCGGAATTATATTACAGTAGGTCCAGGTGAGCTCCTACACGTGAGTTCTATTACAGTAGGTCCAGGTGAGCTCTTCTACATCAGAGCTCTATTACAGTATGTCCAGGTGAATTTATACACCTGATCTCTATTACAGTACATCCAGGTGAGCTTTTTTGCACCTCAGCTCTATTACAGTAGGTCCACGAGAACTCTCCTACACCTGAGTTGCATTACAGTAACTCCAGGTGAGCTCCTACACCTGAGCTCTATTACAGTAGGTCCAGGTGAGCTCTCATACACCATAGCTCTATTACAGTGGGTACAGATGATCTCTTACACCTGATCTCTATTTCAGTAGGTCCAGGTGAGCTCCTACACCTGAGCTTTATTACAGTACGTCCAGGTGAGCCTTCCTACACCTGAGCTCTATTATAGTAGGTCCATGAGAGCTCTCCTACACCTGAGTTCTATTACTGTAGGTCCAGGTGAGCTCCTACACCAGAGCTCTATTGCACTAGATCCAGGTGAGCTGTCCTACACCTGAGCTCTATAACATTAGGTCCAGATGAGCTCTCTTACACCTGAGTTTTATTACAGTAGGTCCAGGTGAGCTCTTCTACACCAGACCAGAGCTCTAATACAGTAGGTCCAGGTGAGCTCTCCTACACCAGAGCTCTAATACAGTAGGTCCAGGTGAGTTCTCCGACACCTGAGCTCTATTACAGTAGGTCCAGGTGAGCTCTCCTACACCAGAGCTCTAATACAGTAGGTCCAGGTGAGTTCTCTGACACCTGAGCTCTATTACAGTAGGTCCAGGTGAGCTCTCCTACACCAGAGCTCTAATACAGTAGGTCCAGGTGAGTTCTCTGACACCTGAGCTCTATTACAGTAGGTCCAGGTGAGTTCTCCGACACCTGAGCTCTTTTACAGTAGGTCCAGGTAAGCTTTCCTACAACTGAGTTCTATAACATTAGGTCCAGGTGAGCTCTCCGACACCTGAGTTCTGCCAGATGAGAGTATAATATTATTCTGCAGTATTTGTTCCTCCTTACTGTTTTGATCTCCGTGTTATTTCCCCTGTATTCCTCTGTCTATTCCCTCCCGCAACCGTCCCTCTCAACTTGTGTAGAGTTTATTCATCTCTCTACTTTGTTTCTTCAGAATGTTATCACAAACATTTCCCTTACAAGTCGCGTATAATGAAGTGATTTCTTCTTCTAATCATCACTCTGTCTCCTCTTTGTGCCTCATTGCATTCAGCATTTTTCCTACATAATTGCTTTTGCAGTTTTACAAGATTCTTTTCTCCGGCATTAGTAATTTTCCTGATAAGAGCACTCAGTACTCCATGGAGCTGGGGTCCCATTAGCTTAGTGCCTTTCCTTCTGCCCGTCCTTCGTTGTTGTCCTTCGAGTTGCTGGAGATAATGATTTACAGTAACTCATTTCAGAAGTAGAATCCTTCCACTGTGCAACCTGAGATCTCAATACTCTACTTGCTAGCCCTGTAGCTTATTCAATGCCTTGTGGACCTGTTGGTGCTGTAGGCAACACTCATCACCCCTATTGAATTGAGGAGAGGCAGAGTTGTGGGCCTCAGGACATTACTACCCAATCCTAGCTTAGCCTAGGTGGTTGCTGGAAGAGCTAGACGAGTCTGTAGTTTTTCCCTCTTCAGGCTACGATCACAGGGCTCAGAGAGTAGGGAGGCTGAAATACAGGAGCTCATAAAAGGTGCAACCTCCTACTACGACAGCTGGTCAGCAAATGCACCGGCCATGCCTCCTGTATCTCTATGAAGGGCAATCCCAGTATGCAGAGTAGCACCAGCAACAAAGAAGGTTGGTGCCGGAAGTAGGCTTCGCATCTTGGCTGCATCACATTGCACTAAACCCCTCATTACGGAACTGCCGTGGAAAACATTTGATTCTATACGACAGAACAATAATTGGCAAAAACTATAGGGATGAGGAGGGTATATTGAGCTGTACGGGGCTATGCTGATGACGGAACCAGAAGTAACACAACGTGGTTCATCTCCACAGCCACAGAAGACATCTTCCACTATTGGGAGACTTCTACCATCATCAATATTAATTTCAAGTACTCCCAACCGGTCTGCAGTGTACCCCTAGGGGTACTTGTACCCCAGGTTGGGAACCACTGATTTCGCACCTTCTAGAAGATAATAGATATAGACTCTGACTCTGAAAGGTTGCTTGACAAAGGCCCTAGTGGCTGAAACGCGTTGGGAACCTAATTCATCAAATATTTCAGCAATCAACCTTCCACTATCACCGCCCCCTGCCGCAGCCTCCTCCCAGCCGGGAGTACGAGTCCGCAGTACTCTGCCAAGTGTGGCCAAGGGAACCGCGATCTCGCGATAGCGGAATTTGGAAGTCACAGGAGACAGTGACTGTGGAGCCGGGTGCTGCCGCACGGCTGTGCACTCACCGGAGCTACCAAACAACAGCTACAGCAAGGCGGCAGAACCTTCCAGCATCAATCCGGTAAGAGCACACAGTGGGACGCCGCTTACTGCCCTCCACGCCGGCAACCCACTACATGGTACTGTACAATTACCTCCCCATTCCTTTCTGATCATTGCAGCACTTCTAATACGAGACTTTAAGTACGAGACTTTACAGAGTTCCACGGGGCTCTATCACCTCACATTGCCAAGTGCATTCCCTCATCCCCTTGCCCTGACAGACCGCTGCGGTCACCCACATACAGTAGGTACATAGGTTCCTACTAAGGGACCTATGGATTAAAGGGACCTACATAGGTCAAATTTATACCTCATAATAGGCCTTGTGGAGTGATACCCCGCTGGCCTATTCCTGCATTTATCAGGACTCCATACATTTTTCCACCAAAACATAACCTTTATTAAATTCCCTTTGAATTTTATCTATTTACCATCTCTCAATCTGTATTATTTATCTACTCATTCTTATCTATAAACATACTGCATATTCACACATACCATAAGTGCATCACAGGTGAGCGCAGTCTATCCAATTCTTTTCTCTAATCTGAAAGGTTGCGTTGAGCAATATCCCATCTTCAATATATATCCATCTTGGAAAATTAACCCCAATTTAGTGAGATCCAGAGTCAGAACCTTAGGGACACATCCCTTCGGGGGCTCGTGGAGTAGTCAAATATATTTTTACAACATCGCTAAATAGCACTAGAAATGGGTTTGGCCATTAAATTATAGTCAATGATGAGCAATCAGATTATTTTGGATAAAGACAAACTGCTTCTGGTTTTTGAATATTTTTATGAACCAGACTGAGGACCACAAAGTAGTCGGAACACAGTGAATCCCGTTGACCGGTTTCTTTCCTCGACCCTACCGAACATGGTGTTCCGTCAATGTTAACTCGGCTAAGAGAAAAGTCTGACAGTCCACTTTTATATAATGAGGAATTATTGTCTCCTCTACTTCAACATATTCTTTAGGAGTTGACATTTCTTCATTTGAAGACCTGTGTTTGTACAAATCCTGGTTTCTCCCAAATAATGGTCTGGGAGATGAAAGACTAATTGACTGACCTTCTTTGTGAGCATGGAGCTTATATTTCTCTGGCACTCGATTCCATACAAGGTAATTAAACCAGGATGGAGACAATGATAAAATAGAATACTACGCTCTACTTTCTGCCGGCCTTGTTAAAAGCATCCAGAGGCACCACATCATTAATACACTGAACCTTATCTGACCTTAATACAGTATGTGACTTGTCCCATATATCTGAGGAGTCACTGTGGCCACGGTTATTTCCAGTACCATCAAACGGGCAGAGTATCATCAATCTTATACTGTATTAAAATAATACATTTACTAATAAACAGTCTATAAAAGTAATGTACGCGTTATGGAGATCAACCATAGGTTTATAGATAGGGTGGAGGTGCCAGGTTGGTTTCCCTTGACAGGGAGCAGCAGGGGACCTTCTTAGGAAGCAGCTCTGGGGCCCGAGAGTAGGCAAGAGAGCAGAGCGTTGCTGTAACTGGGGCAGATTTATCAAAGCTTTGCGAGCGATAAATTGGAAAGAGGTAAAGTACTAGCCAATCAGTTAATATCTTGTCTTACAGGCTGCGTTTGGAAAATTGACAGCTAGGAGCTGATTGGTTGGTACTTTGGGGGTGTTACTGATTGACTCGCTAAGCAGTAAAAATGAGCTTCCCATGCCCGCCTCCATCCCACCACCCCCCCCCCCACCTTCCGTGAGTCCCACAAATATGCACATGTGCATTGAATCAGAATGAGCCCCTTTATCTCTCTACATTTTATCTCTCTCAAAGCTTTGATAAATAGACACCGCACAGTCCGTGTGTCTTATGTAACAGTAAAAGGCGCACGGTTCTAAGCTTGCATTGGATTTACACAGCTAGATTTTACATATCATTAAAGGTGGTTCCATGCACCATACTGCACCCTGGTTGGCACAGCTGGCACATCATTACTTCCTCACAGCCCGAGCACCAGTTCAATACCTGACCAATTAATCTGTTTGGAGTTTTGACTTTCTCCCGCTGCTTCCTAAGAAGACCCCTGTTTCTCCCACCTGCCAAAAACATACAGGTAGGGTAGCTGTCTTCCAGCAAAAATAAAATGATAGTGTGTGTGTGTGTGTGTGTGCGTGGTGTGTGTTTGTGTGTGCCCATGGGCAGAGATTATAGATTGTAAACCCCATTGGGACAGGGACTGATGTGAATGGCTGAAACACTGTTGTACTATGTAATATATGGATACACTATAAATAGACAGGGAGGGCAGATGACGCCAGCGGCCTGCACCCGGCAGGCACCGGCCTGACTGCGTAACCATGGGAACGCCCAACGTTTTCATGTAGATGCACATAAGAGCTGGGCATTCCCATGGGAGAGCCCCATTTCCGCTGCTGTCTGCCCCCCGAAGGCTGTCTACCCCATAACGAAGGGCCCTGTGAGTGTATAACTCGCTGAAGCCATTTGTTGCCATGGTCTGCGCAGACCCTCCCCCATCAGAACGGGCCTGAATTCTCCCCGTTCTGAATGGTGTTGAATTAGGCCCAATGTCTCCACTTTATGATAAGACGCCCGGTCCTACCATGTCATACTGTTTGCAGTCCACTTGACACTTGGCCCAGTTAAGCCTCATTATTCAAAAATGTAGGCACAACCGAAACGGGCACCACTTCACATCGTCCCCACTCCTGCGAGCTCTGCTACGGAGCATGCGCGTTGCAAAAGCACGCAGATTACAATCCGCCGACCGTGTCTTCAACTCAGCATCAGTCGCCCTGCGCCTAAAGGGTTCTCTTACAAGTCAATCATCTGACAAACGGCTCATTACACGGTTTCCAGAGGCAGACATAATCAGCAACCAAAGGACATGCAAGCCGCCACACCGACGGTACTTGGCGGTGCATCTTTTAACCCCGACCTGCACTTTGTGCATTAACCTCAGGTGCAATGCCTTTTAACAACGAAAAACGCATTCCGTAATTGAAATATTCTCTATCACCAACCCTCAAATCTGTCTGGACTATTATAGCGCCGCTGAAAATATCCAAGTGTGTTTTCTCAGACTTAACCTTTGGAACCTTTTCCACTTTAATGATTTTCGTTACCAGATCATTTTCCCAATTGGCATTTTAAATAACGACAGTCTTGTTTTTTTTTTTTCTCTCTCTGTTCGCAGTCCTCAATATTGTGTGACCTCTGGTTTGATCAAAGCTGTTTATTTCTGTCCTTTTCAAGTTTTCCTGTGCTCCCGGCAGCCACTTCTCCCCTCTTACATGTCATCCTTTGGTACTTTTCAGTACTGAAGACCGTACAAGCGGACGGATGAACAATGCGCGTTCCAAAGCACTTCCTGTCGCTTTTGTGCTGTGTGGCACATAATGCTGGGATAATTATGTCAGAAAAGGTCAGTAGTATTTAAACATCTAATGTGTTTTAAAGTGTGAGATTTAGTTCATGCAGTGTTATGTCCTCCCCCTCCCGCTGCCATTAAGGTTGGGCCAATTAGGGAAAGTATTTTAAGCAGCTGTAGAAATGATTTTTTCTTGTTACATTGTTACATGTCAAAAGCGGTTCTAAAGTTCTTGGGGGGGGTGTTTGATGTAACTTTTTGGGGGGATTATTTTAACGGTATCAGCTAACGTGTAAAAGCTTGGAATATTTGCACTTTTCAGAACAGGCCCATGAATACGGCACTTATGGCAATTGCAGCGGGCAGCAGATATCACACCTTTTGATGGTATCCTTTCGACAGTCAATGGTGTCGACAGAGTGAGTGTTATATAGTGGGAGGAGCAGGGTCTCCAGCAGCACAGAGTATATAAGGAGATGAGTGTCATGTAATCTGTAACTTAATTTACTTTTTTCTTAGGTACAGAACTTATGGCCCAAGTCTTACGGTATATGGTCAACATGCATTCGGTTGACCACAGAAGTTTGACAGGGCTTAAGTCGGCATTCAGTGAGATCGACATGGCTTTAGGTCAACAGGGTCAATAGGTCGACACAAGCATTAGGTCGGCAATGGGAAGGTTGACAGTAAAAATGTCGATATGTTTTTTTTTTTTTTTTTTTTAGGTGACATGTGCCGACAGGCGGTATTTTATGCCCTACCATCCACTAGGGAATGGAGGGATAATACAATAGTGTGCCGAGCGCGCAGTACACCCTGCCTGAAGCATGGGGAGCTCATCGAGCCATGTGAGGGGACACGCTGCACCGGAAGCTGCAGGTGGAGGAAGCTGGGGGGGGGGGCGGCAGACATAGAGGTGGCGGATGGAGGATGCTGGTGAGACGGCAAGGGTAACGGAGAGCCGGGCAGGGGGAGCAGGGAGATGTCAGTGCTGTAAAAAAAAATAAAAAAGCCCATACATGTATGGGTAATGAGAGAGCGCTCAGCCAATCACTGGCTACCCATTCATTTGTATTGGGTTTTTCCTCCTGCCTGGCTCTCCGTTTCCCTCACCGGCGTCTGCTGCCTCTATGTCCCCCGCCCCTGCCCGCCTCGCAGCGTCCCCTGCCCGCTGCCCCTACCCACCATGCAGCATTCCCCGCCAGCCGCCTCGCAGCATCCGCCGCCCCTGCATGCCCCGCAGCGTCCCCTACCCGCTGACCCTGCCCTCCATGCAGCATCCCCCGTCAGCCGCCTCACAGCATCCGCCGCCCCTGCACGCCCTGCAGCGTCCCCCGCCAGCCGCCTCACAGCATCCGCCGCCCCTGCACGCCCTGCAGCGTCCCCCGTCAGCCGCCTCACAGCATCCGCCACCCCTGCACGCCCCGCAGCGTCCCCTGCCCGGCTGCACGTAAGATTTAGCAAATCTTATGTGCAGCCGGTCCGACCTCCCGACTGTGATCTGATGCGCACAGGACCGCGCATGCGATCTGACCCGATTTCACTGCTCGATCCAACCATATCTGGTGAATTCGGGCACAAATCGCATAGTGTATGGGGGCCTTAAGTTCGGAAATGGGTTTAATCGGACGACCCCTTAACCCTTTCCAAAATACTGTAGGTGTGAAAATTGGCAAAACAAAAAACATCCATCATAATGACCTGTAAGGTTACCTTATATAGGAAATATCATCTTTGTTCACACAACATTTTTTATTTGAATTTATGTAACAAATGTGAGCGAATCTGGAATTTTTTACGGATATTTTGCACATCGCTCACAGAGATGTTGGTGCTCAAAGGGTTAAGGGTGCAGTCATAAGGGTCCACGCTATTTCTGTTTTCATGCATTGTGATCTGTCATTGGAAAGTTTCTGACAACAGACCAAGGCCCATGTAAAAAAGTGCTTGCTCCCCCCCCCCCCCCCAACCTCTCGACGGTACTGAATACAACACAATAAACAGGCTCCCTTAAGTGGACCCGTAAAGGCCTATAAGGGCCCATTAAATGAAAAACATTTTCACTTTACAAAACTTTTGAGAATTTCATAATATGCTTATGAAATTCTCAAAAGTTTTGTAAAGTGAAAATTGACTTTCGTCCATCAAAACCACCACCGCCGGACGGACCTCAAGACTAGTATGTCAATAAATAGCTGCATATTTTGGGATCGTCCATATTTCATTGTTGCCAAATGACACGTGTAGATCAATATAAACATTACGTATCAAATAACGGCATAGACGCTATACTGTGTAGCTAACCAGTGCTACCTGCATTTACAATACTTCTACTTGAGTTATTTACTTAGAGACTTCCGACTTCCCATTGTAATTATTTGCAAGCCGAACCAAATGTCATGTACAAATAATCAAACAGCGTAAATGATAAGTACTTTATTTGAACCTTGACTGATGTCTTCTCTTACCTGAACTCTCCTAAAAGCTTTTCTGTTCCAGGAGAGAACTGCTCTCTCCACGTCTTTTATTGAGACCACGTAGGGACTTTCCGTTTTGTTGTTGGATCCATCATGACCGGAGTGCATTAGTCTCGTCGCATTATGTCTCATTGTGTATCATACCATGATGACAAGAGCAACGTTGTTCAGAACGTCTAAAGCAATGAGTTTCTGATTTTACATTCTACAAGGAAAATCTTTACTTGTTACTATCTGCTACGCATAGTACAATATATGTTATTAATAGGAGATCTAACACAGGGGTAGCTGAGGAATGGTGTGTAAGCCAAAGCAATCCAACAGGGAAACATCTGATAATATTGGCCAAGATGTAATCAGATTTTGGTCCAATTTTCCACAAATATGGAACATTTAGCAAAATTGTGTTTCACCAGTGTAACGTAATGAGACGCACGGACAGCAGGGCCCTTACACAAGTGTAACCTACAGTATGGATTCACGGTTGTTTTTGCTGCTTTCCTGCCGCAGTGACCCATCTCGGCATGACCTTTGTCGATAATGGGATGCACGAGCGTGTCACAGACACGTACGCACCATTCTTGGAGAAAGTACTGTATACGCACTTATCCCCATAGCCCACTATGAATAGCGTAATGAGACGCACGTCTGTGCAATAGTCTTTTCGGAAAAATGTGTCTTCCTAACATAATGAACAGTACAGTAATGTACAGTAAAGTAGTTCTTCCGCTACAGGGCATACCAATAGACACACACACACACACACACACAATCCGGGTTCTTTGCTATAGCTTCGCATTAGACATCTGACGCATGTGCAGTGCTGATTTTAAAAAGCGACATCTTGTGGATGATTGCTGGTATTGCACTCATCCAGTAATGGCGACTTATTGTGCTGCCTTGCGAATTGGCGCACTGTGGCGAGTTGATGGGCCAAACGGCATAGGCAGGCTAGATTACTGTGGCTCGATCTGTAAGAGCCGCTGGTGAAAAATTAGATACAGATGTTTTGCCAATATGAAGCATGGCTGATGTAATGGAGTCGGAGCTAGAAAGTCGGATGCAAAAAAACAGCTTTATAAAGTCACACATACTGTAGCGCCTACTAAAGGAGTGGCTGCTAAACGGCAGAAATTGCCAATTTCCGCACTTCTACACATGGGCGCACGTCACAGCGCCCTGGCACAAGGCCACAAACTCTGGTCATATTCAGAAAATTGAGGCCACACTTTGAGTGATGATGGGGATCAGCAACGTGGTGGCAATGCGGTGTTGGGTAGCAGGTAAAACGGCATTGGATGTGCGTGGTCCAGACAATGGATGAGTGTCTGGAATGTTTTTGGGCGTGGTCGGCGGCAGCTGCGTGACATCACTGGCAGCTGATATGAGACAGAATATGGAGGCCTGCATGCGCAGCCAGGGGCTACCCTTGTAATGCAAACGCTTCACAGTGCTGCAATGCGATTGTACGCAGACAATCGGAGACAGAGCTTTTGACTGTCTACTTAGATGGGTTTTTTTGTACTGAGATGGGAGTTCTCTTGAAGATGGGATGTTGCCTGTAGCAACCAGTCAGATTCTATCTATCATTTGAGCTGCTCCTGGCGATAGAATCATCAGCCACCGCAGTTCGCCATCCAACAGATGGGGGCACGCGCATGAGATGCCGTTCTGTCGGAGCCCAGTTCCACCCTCCGCCGGCTCCCCACTGTTCCCTCGTTGCCGCCCGCAGCCCCCCATTAACCCTGCCCGTCTTCCTGAAGTGGATACGGGCAGGGAATCTGATCCCTGTCCACAGGGATGCGCTGGCAAGTGAGACGCCTGACCGCCATCCTGGGCCAGCTCAGCCGATTCCTTAGGCTCCATCTGTAAATAAGAAGTGGAATATGATCGGTTGCTATGGGTTACAATGGAACTCCCATCTTAGTAAATTGCCCCCACAGTCTGAGCAGACACTCGGCCACCAGGGAGGGTCAGAAGCTACGTTGTACCTTTGTTAGGTTGATGCATATTAGGTTTGCATTGTGTCGACCACTAAAGGTCAACATGGCTTAGGTCGACACATGATATAGGTCGACTTGGCTAAGGTCAACAGGGTTGGAGGGTCTACACAAACAATAGGACAACAATGGCTAGTTCAACAGTCAAGTGGTCATCATGAGTTTTTCATGTTTCTGTTTGAGCCGACACATGCCGACAGGCGGTATTTCATGCCCTAATAAATAACAGTATGCCGAGCGCAGCAAGCCTTGCGAGGGGACTCAGTACACTTTGATGGTGTCCATGTTGACCATGTCGACATTTGGGACAAAAAAACACTGAAAACCTCATGTCGACATTTTGTCTGTCGACCTAGCCATTGTCAACCTTCCAACACTGTCGACCTTAACCATGTTGACTTATTTCACGTGTTGACCTAAACCTTGTCGACCTTCAGTGGTCCACTCAATGCATATTGAACTAATACAGTATGTGTTGATCCAATGGCCCGTGCCCAAAGCTACATGAGTGTAAATATATAGAGAAGAAGGCCTATTATTTCCTTGTAATCACTGTCATTATGCCGACTGGTTACTTCAACCTATTCCTGCCTCCAAGATTTGGGCCGTTGTACTCCCTATCTCTGGAATTCACTCCCCCTCCCTATCAGACTCCACCACTCTGCAAAACTTTTAACGGGCTCTCAAGACTCAACCATCCCTCATCCTACCCTTCTGTTTATGCTCACTTCTACCCCTTCTGTGTCACCCCAGCCCATCTGCCCCCCCCCCCCCTTTAGAATGTAAGCTCTAACAAGCAGGGCCCTCTCTCCTCTTGTGTTTTTCCTCAAATAGATCTCTGCCACCCTGAAAATTGCATCAGTGCCCACTGTCCTGTAGTCTATCCAAAATTCGACTCACATACAAAGCTCTTAACTAAACCACACCAACCTATATCTCTCATCACAAAATATCTCCACAACTCGATCTCTCTGCTCTGCACAAGATCTGCGTCTGTCTTCTGCACGGATCACTAGCTCCCATTCACTATTACAGGACTTTCACAGGGCTGCTCCCATCCTATGGAATGCCCTTCCACGCACAATAAGACTCTCCAATAGCCTCCAAACTTTCAAGTGTTCCCTGAAAACTCACCTCTTCAGGCAAGCCTATCATATTTATATACCACACGCATAACCCTCTGAGGCACTTACTGTATGTATTATATAGATTTCCTACTAGAACTACAAGCTACAGTATGCTATTACTGGTGCCTGTCCTTGTGTTTCCCTCCTATATCCCTATAGATTGTAAGCTTGCAGCAGGGCCCTCTTACCTCCAAGTCTGTCTGTTGTTACCCATTTTGTTCTTTTAGTGTTGTCAAAATTTGTAAAGTGCAACGGAATCTGCTGTGTAAATAAATAAATAAATAAACGATAATAAAAATTATTGTGCTAAATGTACGTAGGTTTATTATGTAAAGTACTTTGTTCTTAAAACTTCATTTTACAAAAGCGCGATAATGGGTAAAGTTTGGGACATTTCAGCGGCAATGTAAATCTGTAATGGTGGTGTGTATTAAATTAATGTCATTCTGTACGGTATTCAAAATGCTATAAAGAAGTACCAACTCCATCATATAATGATCTCCTTGTAATGCCTTCAGGCACCTTTATGTATAAATATAAACACACGTGCCAACGTTATTCACATCGCCGTTAGAAGCCATTTATTTGAATGCTTAAGACAAAGTGATGTATGCTGATGTGTTCTGAGGAACATGACATTGTTTTTCTGCGTGTGGAAAGACAAATAGGAAGCCGGGACTCTATTAGAGAACATAAATAATTGCCCATTTAGTCTAGCCATTTTACATCTCCTCAAAATATGGACTTTTATCCTAAAGATTCATTTATCCAGTCATGTTTATATGGAGGCTGCTATATTTATTAACAAATTCAAGTAGGTGTTGTCTATCGAGAACAACACCGTGTTGATGGAAAACACAGTCAAACCATGGAAAGCTTCAGTTTTCTGAGTTTTGACTGCATATGCCCAGTGTTCAATATCAGTCACGGGGTGCTGCCCAGTGTGCCATATCAGTCCAGAGGTGCTGTCCATTGAGCTGTATCAGTCGAGGGGTGCTGTTAAGTGTGCTGTATCAGTCCAGGGCTGCTGCTTAGTGTGCCGTTGCAGTCCAGGGGTGATGCTAAGTGTGCCATATCAGTCTAGGGGTGCTGCTTAGTGTGCCATTTCAGTCCAGGGGTGATGCTAAGGGTGCTGTTTCAGTCTAGAGGTGCTGTTAAGTGTGCTGTTGTAGTCCAGGGGTGATGCTAAGGGTGCCGTTTCAGTCTAGAGGTGCTGTTAAGTGTGCTGTTGTAGTCCAGGGGTGATGCTAAGGGTGCCGTTTCAGTCTGTTGTAGTCCAGGGGTGCTGCTAAGTGTGCCATTGCAGTCCAGGGGTGTTGTTAAGTGTTCCGTATCAGTCCAGTGTTTGTGCCACCCACTTGTGATGCTAAGCTTAGTCATCAAGCTACCCGATTGCATCCTTCTGACCTAAAAACTAAATTGCGATCTGTGAGGTTTTCAGAACCAAAAAACAAAAAATTATGTGATTTTAGCTATTTTTTTTATTTATTTGAAAAAAAAAAAAATTCAAATTGAAAACCCACACCCGCAAGGGTAGTTTTGGCAAAACCGTTCCAAAACACGAAGGAGATCGAGATCCAAAACCCCAAAAATGTCTGGGTGCACATCCCCTGGTTCAGTATATAAAGATGGAACAGGAGTTGAACATCAGTGCGTGGTACCTGCTGTGGATGAGTGTTTCAATCACTTTATTTATTTTCTATGACCAATTATATAAGGCACACATATACTGCAGCGCTTCACAGGGAATATTTGGTCATTCACATCACTTCCTGCCCCAGTGGAGCTTACAATCTATATTCCCTACCACATGTACATGCACACACAATAACACTATTAACATTATTTTGTTGAGAGCCAAATAACCTACCAGTCTATGGGCCTTATTTTGGTTCACTCTTTCTGACAAAATCCTTCTTAGATGGACAAAACCATGTGCACTGCAGGGGGGTAGATGTAAAATGTGCAGAGAGAATTAGATTTGGGTGAGTTATTTTGTTTCTGTGAAGGGAAAATACTGGCTGCTTTATTTTTACACTGCAATATAGATCTCACTTTGAAGTAAAACCCCACCCAAATCTAATTATATCTGCACAAGTTACATCTGCCCCACCTGCAGTGCACATGGTTTTGCCCATCTAAGAAGGATTTTGTCAGAAAGAGTGAACTAAAATAAGGCCCTATGTTTGGATTGTGGGAGGAAACTACGCAAGCACAGGGAGAATATACAAACTCCACACAGTTAGGACTATGGTGGGAATCGATCCCAGTATCATGATCAATGTATTTAGTTACTATTCAAACTGAATTATTTGTCTTCAACATGAAATTTGACTTATTTAGATGCCACATAGTCAGTATGTATTACACACTGATTTACAGTTTACAGATACACTGGGCTCATCCTTGGTCTGCAACCATATCCAGCTGCAAGTAAACATCGTACGAGAATATAAAGTTGACTCCAGCAAAGTAAAAGTTAAAAAAAGAAATGAATCACAATATAAAGACAATCAGAGACAGTGTGAGCCAAACTAATGACTGTCAGATCTGTAGAAAAGGCATAAAGAGGAAACAATTATCACTGCTTGTTCTCTCCTGGACTGGGGATGAGGACTTCAACTACAAATAGCAATTAGCTACAAGACAAACAATTTTTCACTGTTAGAAATCTCTGTAAATTGGTTGGTTTGGTTTTCCTGATTCATCTTCCATAGAAATTGCAGGAGGTGAGATGACAAAAAAGTATAAGTGCTGAAAATACGCAGCAAAAGGCCAAAATCTCTTTTGAAAATCAATTTGTAAATAAGGCTCAGGCACCGAGCAATGTTGCATTATCTTTCAATGTTAAAAATGTTGTAAATAACTGTAACTGTGTTTAAACGTAGAGGGGGTTGACAAATCACATCCAAGATACCTCTACTTCTATCCATGGGCCTATGTGCAGCTTTCATGTTGCCCATTAGCAGCGCGGTAATACCCACGACATAGCTCCCAACTTTCTGTCCTCCAGAGTAGGGACACAAACATGCACACTGGCAGCGCCTTAACATTTTCAGGACATGGCCTAATGAAAGGGGGTGTGGCCTACACCTGCGGCTCCCTGCGAGGCCACGCCCCATTTTCGCCACTGTGGGGCATGCCCAGCAGCTCCGTGAGCTTGAAATCCCGGCGATTTTGGGGCCAAATCCCAGAATCCCGCCGATCCCGGGATTGGCAACCCTAAAAGGCATTTAGGATCTAATGCTTGTGGCGTGTGAAGGAGACTTTGGCATTAGGCTGCCCGGCTGGCACTGTACCACAATGTACATAAAGTGATAGTTCCATCATTAAATTAGATTGGCACAGCCATCTGCCAGTCACCAAGAGAACGTTACCCCCAGGACAGGTGATAGCTAGTTACTATCACCTGCAGCTTAGGATGCCAATCCCAGGATCGGGCTTGGTGGGATTCCTGCATTTCTGGCATTTTGGCTGGGATTTCAATCCCGGGATTGGATTTTGGGATTTAAATGTGTGCACTTACTGTCAGGCAGCGCTGAGCACAAGCACCGCTCGGCTCACATGCTGCCCGGCATACACAGTGCTGCCTGAAAAAAGTTCTTTGTGTCGGCTTGACCCCCAGCGGCAGCTCTCTGTCAACCCAACCCCCCCCCTCAGTCAGTGCCCCGGGGGATCTGGATGCTTGCCCGCACACAGCAGGGTCTCATCCCCCACTCACATGCAGGGGGCGGCAGTGCAGCGATGTGCTGCGCTAGTACAGGGGAATCACTCACTGCTGTCAGTGTCTCTGCTGAAGCTGCTGAGCACAGGATCACTCAGCTCAAACAAGGAAGGTGAGGCTGCGGCCATGAATCCTGAAGTGGAGGAATGGAGCAGGTATGATTGAAAGTACCCTCTCCTCCCTGCACATCGCCTGTGTGTTCCAATAGCTCCATACTTTTTAATCCACCACAGGTGTGCTGTGCTATCTGCTGGTCCCTGCAAACTATGACTGCCCCCTTCCCGCAGGGCAGGCGACAGGGGGGGTCAAGGGGGACACCTGTACCGGGCCCCAAGCTTGTGAGGGGCCCCAACGTTCTGAAGGGCTGTAAGCATAGCTGCGGCAGTGCAGTGCCTAGAAATGGTTTATAAAGGCACCCACCTGGATTCCTTTAAGGGTACTTACCCAGACACCCCTCCAGTATTAGTGAATATTAATTGTGTCTTTTGTGATAATAAAAGACACATTCAATAAGCGGTATACTAAAAATGTTCTGCTCAAGGGGGCGTGGTTAGGGGGCCCCAGAGATATCAGTGTACCGGGCCCCAAGATTTCTGTTGCCGGCCCTGCCTTCCCGTCAAGAGGCCAATCTCGGGATTTACATTTTTTCAATCCCGATACCCAGGATTGAAAAAATGACCCGTCATTGGCTACACTACCTGCAACATATGACAGGTAAAGCAAGAGAAACCCGCCCATGTTGCTGTGTTATATTGCAGCAATACTAGTATACAGATCTGCCTCCTTCTCTGCAGAAGTTTGGAAGATGATATATTGTCCCCGCAGCATCTTCAGCAGAAGCCTCTGTTGCAAAGAGATTCGTAGAATTACAAATTGCCTTTTCTGCACTTCACTGAAGCCTCTATTCCCTGGCTTAATACTGTCCTTTTTGCATGGCTGCCATTCTTTCATTTTAATACACAACCTAACAAGAGGGAATTACGCTTCATCCTTTACATCCACAGCACTTAATACATTTACTAGCCCAGGTTTTATTTTATTTTGTGCACGAGTTGCAGAGAAAAGCAAAAAAAAAAACCCTAACAGATATGGACAAGTGTGATACAAAGGGTGTTGCTGGAAGTATCCAAGCACTATAGATACAGAATGGTATTTATCATCACGTTTTAGAAACTCAAACATTTCCTGAAACCTGTAATCCAACAGTGATTTCCCTCATGACATATATTTATATATATATATATATATATATATATATATATATATATATATATATATATATATATATTATATATATATATAGAGGCAGACACTGGAAAGCATCTATTTGCACACCCCTGGTCCGTGTACATACCTTATGGATGGTCAAATCAAATACCATTGACCCATCAATATTTATGACCGATCTTTGATTCCGCTGGTCGTCATCAAGCGTCAATATAAGAAGTTTTTTTTAAAAAAAATACCTTATTTTAACCATCAAAGCTCAAAATTTTGAGTCAATTAAGAAGTCGAAGAAGTCGAAGAAGATGACCTGAAGAAGTCGATCATCGTTGGGTCTCTACTGTATCTGGAAACCATGTTTTGTCAAGTAATCATGTCAAATGTTTACAGTGTCTGCCATTAACTATGTCATATATATTTTAAATAAAATTCCTTTACAAATTGTAAAAGTTTGTACCCACTGCTAAGTATCACACTAAGGTGGAGGTTCTGTTTTAGCACTCTCTATATATACATTTTTTGCACATATCTTTTGATTTTGGCCTCCACTAACAGGGAGGTCTTATAGAGTAGCTGCTGTTCACAGCGCAAATGAAAGTCTTTTTCCACACATATATATATATATATATATATATATATATATATATATATCTTTATATATATCTATATACTTTATATATATGGAAATAGAAGTAATAGAGTGCATTAATTAAGGTGCCAAAAAGGTTGTAGTCCCACATGTATCACCTCCAAACCGGAATACCGTGGCTGATTAATTTGGGACTACAGCCTTCTGGTAAAACTCCTTGCTACGTGAGATCTGGAATTTTTGTTAATTTTTCCCTCAAATTTTGGGGATCATCCATGATTTTTATATAATACCAAAAACGTTTTTTGGAAGGTTCCCTAGGCGCTATTGAGTTTCAGTTTGGATGACTCCGTTTGTGCGGTACCCAAAAAGAAAGAGATAACATACAATAGTGTGATACTGTATAAAAATCCTGGCATATAATATATGAAATGAGGTTTTTGACCCGTACCAATAGATTTGTCTACATATGATAGCAGACAAATGCGCTTGATGGAGGGACTGTTTGTCACCAATTGATTGCACTTTCGATCCTCTCTGATAGTATGATCACTCAAAAGGATAGGAGAAGATACATCATGGTGCAGAAAATTTAATAACAATTTAAAAGTAATAAAAACAGCAGATACAGGTATTGAGGACTCTCACCATAGGTATTTGCCCACAAACAAATGCAGACAAATATAGCATAAGGTTGTAAAACAGTCAGGCGTCCCTGGATGCTTCCATACGGTGGGGGTCCACGAAATCCTTTTCTCTGCTGTGCAAGCCGACCGGTTTCGACACTTAGCAGTGTCTTTTTCAAGGCATGATTTTTATACATCAATGAAGAACCTGTTGAAAGGGAATCATTGAACCTAATAATTTATTTGCGTTGAATCTTCCCCTGATGAAGTTGTCAAGACGAAACGCGTAGGGGTATCAAACATCTACTGTATTGGAAAGATCATTTTTATATTGTTTTACAAATAATTGTTTTTTTTTTTCTAATTATTGTGATTCTTATGCAATAAAAGAACTGAATTCCTCTATATCTAACGTGTCATCCTGAAAAGGTGGTGGTACAATTAATATTAGCAAACTCTATCACTTCTATTTCCTTATCTATTCATTGTCCCTCATTAACAAGGAGGTCTTATTGAGTTGCTGCCATCATCCTACAGTATAGCGCATTTAAGGTTACTTTTCTTTCTCTCTCTCTCGCTCTCGCTCTCTCTCTCTCTCCCTTCAGCAATATTCTTAAGAGTAACTTGAAAAGGGAAAAAAAAGGAGCAAAAATTAAATCATTCCTGTCTATCAACAAAACACTGCTTGGAAGCTGTTCAATAAAGATGAGGTCTCCATTCTCAACTATTTGTAACAACATATAAAGTAAGATTGGCTACCACATTCTTTAGCCAATGAGATCGCAGAACGGTTCACAGGAGCACAGATCTTTTTTTACACAACATTTTTGTTTGAATTTATGTAACAAATGTGGGTGACGCTGGCACTTTTAATAGATATTTCCTGCATCGCTCACAGAGATGCTGGCATTCAAAGGGTTAAATGATGTGCTATAGTTTTTTTTTTAAACTGCCTTGTGTTTGTGCTGCTGCTCTGTTTCTTGATTTAACCACTGGCCATTGGCCAATATTGGTAAACAATATTGTGAGCTGTGAGGTGACCAAAATATATTAAAATGACTAGAAAATAATGTTATTAAGGATAATAATACTGTAAGAACAAAAAAGGCACAAATTACATGATTTCAACTGTCCTTTTATCATTAAACAAATACAAGTTCAAAATCATCTAACCCCCCCAACTTGCACAAAATAAGGGTCATTTTTGCAAAGCCATAACACGAGGCAGAAGTTACAACTGAAATCAAACACAAAACACATCTCTACTAATTAGTAGTAATTATGTCCAGCATTATAGTTTCCATAGCAGCACCAATGCACTTGTAAACTTCGTTAGTGCCTAATTAATTTAATCTTTGCACATGTTGTTATTCTTTGATAAATCAAAACACGAGGTATGTTATAATGAATGGTGACAAGTTGGACATCATCTGAATGACAGTTGTTTGTATAACAGAAGGGTTATAATTCAACTATAATTGCCCCGCATAACATCTGACACTCAGAATAACTGCGGAGAAATCATACAAACAACTGTCTAAGTAAATGCAGTGAAACAGATTGTACACACAGATACTAAGGACGGCATTCTATGTGTGGCGACATACCCATTGATTGATAAGATAAATTTCAGAGCTGTACAAGTGAATGGGGTTTTATAAATTACACAGGGAAACATGGCAGACTATTTACAGTTAATAATGTAGCACTAGATAGAAATGATTCTTATCATCTTATAAAATGCTGACAATTACATGAACTCATAGTGAAAAGAAAATCAGAAGTAAAGAACTCAAGAAGAAGAAAAAAAAATGAACAGTTTTTGGAATTCTATACCAATATTCTAATGCAATTAAGGAATTGTTCTGCCGATTTCTAGAGGGCTAATAAACAAGTAATCAGCATTTCGCTGTTTGAAAGGTAATGGGTACAATCTGAAATATTCAATCCCTGCAAGAAATAAACCTAATTGCATCGTACTTTCACACCATGGTGGAAAAAGAAACCGTTTCCTGAAAGTTAACGGCCGCTCAACACCACAAAAATTTAAGACAGCAAAACTGAACGGTTATAAAAATAAATAACTACATTGAACTTGACTATGAACTTTTTGTTTGGAGCATAGCATTCCACATACAGTAACATAAAGACAAAAATTCCAGCTCCAATGCCAGATTTTAACATTAAAATTCAAAATGGGCTCCAAAATCCAAGGCCGTTTGCAAAATGTGTAATTGGCTGTGGGCAGTGTCGGTCTGGGTGTATAGGGGTGAACAGTCTGTAAACTATTACTAGAGGAGACGTTTTAGCCCACAGGCAGCATGACCCTCTAGGGTTTTCCCCGACAGCATTGAACAGGGATCTCGGCAGAACGTTCCTGACTTCCCAAGCAGTCCGGCACGTTCTGCCGAGAACGAGGGTATTGACGAGCTCCCAGCCGCAGCTCGCTGATTTACAGCCGCTTCTCGTGACTATGCCCCCTTCTCATAACCACGCCCCCTTCTCGTTACTCGGCAGGCGGGACATTGAATCCCGCCTGCAAAATCCCTGTCGAGCGTGTCAAGAACATGACATGATCACAGCTGTCGGGCCAGCCCGACAGTCATGACCCTGCATTGAATATCCCCCAAATCTCTAACTTTCTGAATCTCTCATCCTATTAAATTTCACCTTTCACTTTTTACAAGCATCATCAGAACATTCTATTGTTTTACAATACCCCACACATACAGTATGGCCGAATGTAATAGCCTCCGAGTTCAGTTCATTATGTTGGCAGAACATTTTCTTAAAGGGGCAATTATTTATGGGTGCCGGACAGTTTCCTGACAGTCTGGATCCCGACAGTCATTACTCCAATGTCGGGATCTCGAAAGTCAAAACCCTGACACTCGGGGTCCCGACGGCCACCGGCTATTCTCCCTCGTGGGGGTCCATGACCCCCGTAGAGGGAGAATAGAATAGGTGGTGAGCGTAGCGAGCCACCATGCCCGCAGCGTTGCGAGAGCAGCGAGGGGCTTTGTTGCACTTGCCACGCTGTCTGAGTCCAGCCTTGTAAATGACTGTCCCTTTAAAAAAAAAACTATGAACATTTGGCCGATAGAGTTAGAATTGAATGTTCAATCTTTTTCAGCAAGTTATTCTTTTATTAACACTTCCAGTGCCCAACAGACCCATCCCAACAGCTCTGTGCTATTTCACATGGCTTTGATTTCGTCTGGAATTACTTTTTATTTTTGTAGTCAACAAAGGCAATAACAATAATTCTGTATTCCCTGCAAGTCGTGTTTGTTCAGTATTATAGAGGAATTTGTGATGGTGTTACAAGTTTTTCTTTAAATTGATGGGCATTACACAGCGGAACAAATGAAAACACACAGTTTTTTATGATCATTCACTTCACAAAAATTAACTCAACCCATGAAATATACATATTCATTTATTCTGCGATGTGTACTGGGTTTCCAAATGTATTTAATTTATCAGATTTTCTTTAATATTTAGATGTTTATGTTTCATTTTGAGCAGAATGTTAGTATTTATCTGATGATGTCAATAATAATGTTATAATGTCTGCTCGGTCTCTTAAATGTGACTGCAGTGGAAGGTGGAAGCCATGGTGCATGTCTCAATGGTCCCCACTGGCTAAGGAGGTGAGACTGACCTAGGAAAGAAGGACCAGGCATTGGAATGGGGTAAGCCCAACCACAGTCTGAAACCAGCCATGAACTTGCAGAAGACCTGAACAAGTTCTACTGCAGATTTAAGCAGGCCATACCTCTCCCACTCCATCACAAAGACCACCACTCCCAGGCCCTCCACGTGGACCAAGGCGAGGTAGAAGCTGTACTCAAAAGAATAAAACCTAAGAAGGCTGCGGGACCAGATGGTGTGTCGCCATTCATCCTAAGGACCTGCTCAGCTCAGCTCGCCCCCATCTTTACAATGATATTCAACTCCTCCCTGGTATTGTGCATGGTTCCTGCCTGCTTCAAACACTCTATCATTGTCCCGGTCCCCAAGAAAACACCCACGAAGGACCTAAATGACTTCAGGCCAATTGCACTAACTTCAGTGGCAGAAAGGGATTCGAAAGACTAGTACTGAAGCATCTGAGAGAAGTGACCAACTCTCACCTTTACCCCATGCAGTTCCCCCATGCAGAAGTGTAGAGGATGCGGTCAACCTCGGGCTGCACCATATTTTACAACACCTCGACCACCCAGGCACCTATGCAAGAGTCCTATTCGTGGACTTCAGCTCAGCATTTGACACTATCGTCCCCGGCATCCTGCAGCCAAAACTCCTCTCCTTAGTAGTCCCAGGATCAACATGCTCATGGATAGTGGACTTTCTAAAGGCAAGGGAACAGGTGTTCAAAGCCGATGCCTTCTCGTCCAGCACACAAACAATCAGTACTGGAGCCTCCCAAGAATGCGTCCTCTCCCCTCTGCTCTTTTCTCTCTACACGAATGACTGCACCTCAGCTGAGCAGTCAGTGAAAATCATCAAATTTGCAGATGACACCACTATCATCGGCCTAATCAAGGATGGTGATGAGACCACGTACAGGCGTGTAGTGGAAAAGCTGACACAGTGGTGGTGCAGCAGCAACAACCTTGATCTAAACCCCACCAAAACAGTTGAAATGGTGGTCAACTACAGGAAAAAAACAAATGCACTGGTCCCGCTAACAATAGCCAACGCAGTGGTGTTGCAGGTTGAATCCTTCAAATTCCTAGGAACAACCATGTCCAGCAACCTAAGATGGGGATTAAACATAACCACAAATGTCAAAAAGGCCCTACAGCGCCTGTTCTTCCTGAGGCAACTCAGGAAATTCAACATCCCACAGGAGCTGCTGTGCGTATTCTACACCGCCATCGTGGAGTCTGTCTTATGTTCCTCGATCACGATCTGGTAGGGTGGCGCAAGCGAGAATGACAA
Source organism: Crinia signifera (assembly GCF_055691185.1). Lineage (NCBI taxonomy): Eukaryota > Metazoa > Chordata > Amphibia > Anura > Myobatrachidae > Crinia > Crinia signifera. The sequence goes on along the minus strand of NC_139225.1, from coordinate 156,847,613 downwards.
ACAAAAACTGCAGTGGGTAGTGAAGACTGCTGGAAGGATCATAGGGACCGACCTCCCCCCGATAAGGGATCTGTTCTCATCCAGGGTAAGGAAACACGCTGAGAAGATCGTGAAGGACAAGCTGAATCCCGGTCACAACCTGTTCAACATCCTATCATCCGGAAGACGGTTCAGGTCTGTCCCCGCCAAAATGTCCAGATCCGCAAGAAGCTTCTTTCCTTTAGCCGTCCATCACCTGAACAATCCAATCAAAGCAAATGCAATCCCAATATCATCAGCCAAACAACGTGTCCCTACTTGGCGACCTATCCACCATAGTCGTAGCTAGAAATGGAATGCATGTAATGTCTTAATGTAATGAATATAATGTCTCTCCCCAGCCCCCCTTACCTCTGTTTGATGCTGCACTGTAATCCACAGAAAAGTCCTAGTGCGCGCAAGCATACATGGCCAATAAAGTTGATTCTATTCTATTAAGTTGCAACACTGGGGAGGGCAGTGGAAAGATGGAGGCAAGTTGGACAGACCAAGGATACCCACCTTCAATTTACTTGAATGGTTCTTACATCCTACTGATGGGCTTTGCCTTTTCTACAACATACCTAGAGGCTGGGGTCAAGTACATTAAATATCTGTGTTGTTGTATTTCAAAAATAACATGTACAGTAGGTGCCGCCATTACTAACAGTGTTGTGATTCGATATGGTCCAGTCAATAGAACAGGAGCAGCAACCCAGTACTAGTTTTGCAGTTGTTGCCAGTCATGGTAGTACTTTGACATCTACTAAATGTTGTCCAGGGGACACAAAGTTAAATTAGGTCCCCTGAAATCTAAATATTTTACAATGTTAAAAAAAAACAAGCATCGCAGAATCAGCAGTTTGAACCAGCACATACAATCTCTGCCGCCAATGTTCTCATCATCAAACTCCGTATTAGTGAGCAGATGTAGTCCTTCCAAAAAATGTTTTGTGGGGAACCAAATGAACCAAGAACTTCAGCTAAAAAATAAATGCCAGTCCCCTCCAGTGTTCCCTCTAAGCTGTGCGCACGTGCGCGCGCACACAACTCGACGAGTGTGCGCACAGACATTACAACAGAGCACACAAAGCAGCAGTGGTCCCTTTTTGCAGTTGTGGACTCAATGTGTGTTTCACCCATTAACTACATTGTGTGCTGTGTTTTGAATGATTAAATGTTTAATATAATTTTGAAGTAAAGTTAATACAAATGCTGAACGTCATTTTCCAGTTATATATAAGTGACGCACAAAAATGTAAATTTCCTTCCAGAGTTGCACAGCCAAAATCTTTTGCTGCACACACCCTTGTAAAATTAGAGGGAACATTGGTCCCCTCGCTGAAGTACTTGATTTGTTAAATTGTGCATTATTTTTTTAATGTACAAACTAAAGGTGGGTGGGATGGTCCAAGCACAATTCTATCTTGTACCACTTTTCTTTTCATAATGAGTTGTTTTTTGTGGGCATTGGTAACATCTTTTTTTTTTTTTTTTTGCATACACCATCATATTTACTGGTTATTTTAGTAATACATTACTTGCTTGCCACGCATTTTTAGCCAGAAAAGAATACAAAAATAGTCAAAGGTTTACTGACAAGAGTTAAAACAGAAGCCAGGAAAATGTAAAGTTGCAGAGCTGCAAAATCAGCCTGTCTTTATATTAAATGTTCTTAATCATTCATTCAATCAATCATGTCAATTAAATAATTAATCAATCATGTCAATCAATCAATCTTTTACCTGTTTTCTAATACTGTACATACATGATCCAACTCTATTTTGTACTGCCCTTGGCCGTCTGCTCTAATTCTTGATTAATGAAACTATTCTTTCGATGGGGTGGTATCGTTTATTAAACTACCATCCACACTACCACTGCTCTGTGTCAATGGGCCTGATTCAGAACTAATCACAGCTGTGTGAATTCGTTGATTATCGATAGACTGCGTATGAGTATGCGCCAGCGATGAAATCCTGCTACTTTTTTCATTTATAGTCGTTCACTAGGTGATTGACAGGAAGCTGGCATTTAGGGGTGGTTACTTACCGTTTCATGGGTGTTCTAAAAAATGCAGGCGCCCATAATAAATGCAGGTGTGCCTAGGGAAAACACAGACGTGCCCAAGCATTTTTGGGAAGGGAGTGTGATGTTAGCTCTGGCCTCGATCAGACTGACTTCACTCAGGGCCGGTGCAAGGCACCGGAGCGCCCCAGGCGAGTCGGGCTGGGGGCGCCCCGGTGCCGGGGGGGGGCGGGTGTACCTGTCGTTTGGCGCTGTCTATTTAAATCTGGCGGCGGAGGCAGCGGGGGTCCCTGCAGTCCATTAAAAATCACGAGCGCTATCCGCCGGGCTATGCGGAAGCGCTTCTAGTGTGAAAACACTGGCAGCACGCTGATTGGCTGAGATCAGCGTGCGCCGTGCTGCCAGAGTTTTCACACTAGAAGCGCTTCTGCATAGCCCGGCGGATAGCGCGCGTGATTTTTAATGGACTGCAGGAACCCCCGCTGCCTCCGCCGCCAGATTTAAAAATAGACAGCGCCGTAGGACAGGTACCCGGGCGGCACAAAATGCCGCCCTCCAGTGGCCGGCGCCCTAGGCAAATGCCTAGATTTGCCTAGTGGTGGCGCCGGCCCTGACTTCACTCAGAGCCTGCGATCAGTGGTGACCAGTGGAGCACCTTAATTCACAAGGTGGGATATTACTCTGGCCAGGCAGTGTTTATCTGACCACTGGGCGCTGCAAATTATCAGACGTGTGATTACGTATGAATCAGGCCCAATGTTTCATACCTGTGCTATCTTCTGTAAAACTGATGTGTGTTTGTGCTGCTGCTCTGTCACATTGGCCCTTATTCTGGTTGAGTCAGACAGCTCCGAGTGCGGATGGGCAGCCGATGGTTGGTGTTTGCGCATGTGCAGAGGCGTTTCCGCGCATGTGCGAACACCTCACACGTACGAACACGGCGTGAGGTCCGTGCAGAAAATGATCGCCGGGAAACATACGAGCAGGGGTGGAGAGGGGCGTGAAGGGCTGTTTGGGCTCATTACCATATGCATACACCCCGCGTTTCATGGGCGTTTCCATTAAACGCTGGGAATACGTATGGTAATGTGGCCATGACGCACGGGTGGGGGGTGGACAGCTGACATAGCCGGATGCCAGCTTCCCGCCCATATCCCTGCTCTCATACGGAGAAATGGCCGAGTGGTCTCGAGCACTCTGTGCTGTCTGACCACTCGGTCCATTTTTCGATGGTCAGCGACCATCGGAGGATGGGGTCGGCATTTTACCGCATTCGGACGGTGTGATCGATCCATGCGATTGGCGGGGCTAAGAACACTCAGTTCCTGTCCGAAACACGCATCCGTTCGATTCAACTAGAATAAGGGCCTTAGTTACCCAGCCTTTGGCCAATATTGGTGAACATAAAATTTTGAACTGTGTGGTGGTCAAAAGTCACTGGATTTGACTGGAAATAAATGAGGTCAATAAAGCTGTAGGAAAAAAAAAAAAAGAAAAAGAACCAAATCACATGATTGTTTTTATTGATTTTTTTTTTTACTTTAACCAAAACATTAAGGTTGGTACACATATCTACTCAAATTCACCCACGTAACCTTACCGTAATCTGTAATTGTGTCCTGTGTGTTAAAGTACATGAGGCATAGTAAGTACCAAGGCCCCAACTTTTATTATGAACCTCCCACTGTGGGGCTAATTATAAAATACATCAGACAGATGTAGAAATATATTTGAACGTACGCACATAAATAACCTTCGCTCTGAGATAAAAAATGGATGGCCTACATTGGAAACAGACCTATAATTTATTTAAACTAAAATACCTCTAGATTATACTCCAGCAGCCCGTATCTGGCGCCTGTTCAGATCATTTTCTCCCGTACATTGGCAATTTTTGTTCCTCTGCTTTTTTCCCTGTGATTGAATTTTTTATGCTCTACATCAAAGCGTCTATTTCATAGAGCTCAGAAAAATGATTTTAAAACATGAATATGATACTTGATTCCAGAAAGCAATCTAGGTGATCAGTGAACAATTGCATTGGATTTTCTAGCCTGAAAAACACTAAAACGACATATTTTCCTAAGCAATATGAAACCGTAGAATTTTTTTATTTTTTTTGGACACGATTATCTGATTATCCAAATCCAACTCATTTTGGTGTTTGGTTTTCTCATAGGTCTTCAGGGTGGAACAATGCGGTTTAACGAGACCATTCCAACTGTATAAGACCCTGATCTTTATGTGAGTTGGCCGCAGCTGTGCTTTTGTCTAAGGCCATGTTCTTTCTCTGCTCCCTTTATTGCCTGTGAATGGAATGTTGTAACTCCCATAAAGTTTGCATTGTGCTCAGACCGGGTTCATCATGTATTTGTCCAATGCATTTTGCTGTACAATGGACATTTTTTTTACCCGGGGAATTGTAGCCAATGAACTTATTTAAGTAAAAAAAAATAAACACTTTCTCTTTTCGTTGTTCAAAGAGCTGACGTGTTCGGTTCCTTGGAAACTTCAAAGATTTCTTGCGCCTAAATAAAAATACCTGGTGTCTTCTTTGTGATGTGTATATTCTCAGTGATGTCACCCAGTGACTTCCTCCCTTTACCCCAGCACATTCACTTCACCTCTGCAGATTTTCCAAGGCACAAAGGAGACAGCTGGGCAAATATTTGCCATAGGTTTACAGGACTATGTAATAAAGCATTTATCTCTTCCTGGAATTGTATTGTGCATTGTAAGCGTATGCAGCAGGATAAACAAACACATCTCACTGCTTATGCTTCCTTGTAAAGGCTTCTTTCCATATTCTCTTCCTTGTGTATTTGCTCCAACCCTGTTACGTTCCTCTATGTTGTTGCTACTAAAACTGGCCACCTTGTTACTCTTCTGCAAATGCATTTACAAATTGCTGACATAGGGCTTGATTCGACCTGGTAGCAAGGCTGCAAGTTTTGCAGAGGGACAAAATCATGCTGCACTGCAGGTGGGGCAGATGTAACATGTGCTGAGAGCGTTAGATTTGGGTGGGGTGCGTTCAACCTGAAATCTAAATTGTATTGTAAGAATAAAGCAGCCAGTATTTATCCTGCACAGAAACAACATAACTCACCCAAATCTAACTCTCTCTGCACATGTTACATCTGCCCCAACTGCAGTGCAGCATGGTTTTGTCGGCTGCTGTACACATCATGGTGCATTTGTTTGTGGCTTTGTATACTAGTGTGTGTTTTGTGTACTATGGGATATTCACGTCTAAAGAAAAAACTGGCAAAAATGAAATTTTATAAGTATACCATGGCCATATCCAAGAAGGGGCGACAGAGGCGTTCTTCCTGGTGCCCCCACACTCTCCCCCAGAGCAAACACATGGCTGATAAGACTGTAGAAGCCAGCTTGTCTGGCTGAAAACAGCATAAACTCACCTGGCTATTGGCAGGAATCCTTAGCTCACACACTGGATCTGGGCTCGGGGGTTCGGCTTGTCTTGATTGACGGGTGGCTGATTTGAATGATGGTCCAGGATAGGCTGTTTTGAAGTTAGAGGTGGGGATTGATGGGATGATGTTCCTGCTTCCAGAAGATTCTGCCTCTTGCTTCAGGAATCGTTGCCCTCCCTCCCGCCCCAATTGTTATTTAGAATTTGATTTAAGAAGTCGTTCGCAAGTTATCCGTTTAGTTGTTGTCGGCTTATTTGGTTTGGCGGAAAGAACGGTAGTTTAAATTAGAGCCGTATTTATATTTAGCTGGTGGTTGATGTCGAGATGTGGGCATCACCGATCCAGGTGGGCCCACATCTGGACCTTAACAATCATTTACTTCGGATAGGGTAAATTGTTGCGGACATTTGTAGGTTAGGGCAGGTGGCCCAATTTTTTCTGACTCGGGCAGAGTGGTGAGCTCTGCCTTAGTGATATGCGAGGTCAGGGGCAGAGGCAGAAGGTCAACCCCCTGACCTTAAGGGCAAGTGGCCCATTTGAAAAGTCCGCTTCGAAATTGTGCCGTTGTCATGGACACTGGCAGGTGGCCGGTCCTAGGCAAATAAGGGCAGGAGGCCCTTGGATCCGGAGTTTATTATTTTTATTACTTTGTTATTTTCCAGCAATGTTATTTATCTTGCATGCCGTTCTTTGCCCGCCACCTTAGTTAGAGCAGGGACATAAATTTTAGTTAGATTCAAATAGGCCGCCCCTGCTCAAAATAAATAAGCCGTCCCCTTTAAGCCCAATTCAGTTGTAAGCGTCTTTATTTCTTAGATAAGTGGTGTGAGTGTGGATAAATGCCTATGTCTGTGTGGAGTTTATTGAAATCGGAGCGCAGCATGATTCAGCCGTGCCTCCGATTTCCCAACAAAACAGCCGCTGCCAGTGCCGCCCCACCAAGGTGCTGCTAAAGTCACCGTCAGCCTCTTGTGGGATTTCACTGTCACTGCCACGGCCACTGGGGTTTCTGTGATGTCCAAGATCTAAATCTCTTTGCACATGTTACATCTTCCCCACCTGCAGTGCAGTATGGTTTTGTCAATTTGACAAAAGAAGCAGCTTTGCGATCAGGTCTGAATAAGCCCGCTCTGTCTGCTGTAATCATCGGGATACGGTCATTAGGTCTACAGCAACTAGGTCGACAAGCATTGGGTCGACACCACTAGGTCGACCGGCAACAAGGTTGACATGGGTCTAGGTCGACATGGGTTTAGGTCAACAGGTCATTAGGTCGACACAAGCATTAGGTCGACATGGACAATGTCGACAGTCAAAATGTTGACATGGAGTTTTTCACAGTTTTTTTTGAGCCGACATGTGTCGACAGACGGAATTTCATGCCCTACCATTCACTAGGGCATGGTGGGAGAATAAACTAGAGTGCCGAGTGTAGCGAGGCACCGTGCCCGAAGCATTGTGAGCGATGCAAGGGAATGCAGTGCACTTCAAACTGTGTCCTTGTCAACAGTGTTGACATTAGGGTAAAAAAACAGTGAGAAACCCCATGTCGACCTAATGTCCTGTCGACCTTGCTCATGTCGACCTAGACCCATATCGACCTTGTCCAATGTCGACCTAGTGGTGTCGACCCAATGCTTGTCGACCTAGTTGCTGTAGACCAAACGATCCCAACCCTAATCATCGTGGTCTACATTAATCCAAATGGATATCTTAGAATTGGTAACCGTAACTGAAAGTTCCTAAAATTGTGGATAAGATTAAAATACATGTCACCAGCAGGGCGGGTTCACTTAAAATAGCACCAGGTACACTGCTGATGAATTACTGTATGAATCCCGCCAGGAGTCCGGTAAATATAAATACCTTGCCCCGTCCACCCCCTCCCCCCAAACTTTTAAAGGGGCTACATTATTTTAATGTTAATTGGTGTCTGTCTATCTATCTATCTATCTATCTATCTATCTCAGGGATGCCGACCCTCCCAGAATTTCCGGGAGTCTCCCGAAAATCGGGTCCCCCTCCCGGCCCCCCGGAAGGGTGGGCAACCCTCCCGAAAACAGGGGGACCCCCACTGAGCCCCCCGATCGCTAATTTAAATGCTGCAATCCGCGGGTCTCAGAGGAGGTGGGCGGAGTTAAAAACGACACACTTGTGTCATTTAGCCCCGACCCCTCCATGGAGATCAGTGAGTTAGGCTATTTCCGTAATGGGGGCGGGGCTTAATGACGTCACAGTCAAGCCCCCGCCCCCCGAACGGGTAATGAAATTCTCCTCTCCGGGCTTCTCCCGGAGAGGAGCATTTCAAAGTCGGCAACCCTGATCTATCTATCTATCTATCTATCTATCTATCTATCTATCTATCTATCTATCTATCTATCTATCTATCTATCTATCTATCTATCTATCTATCTATCTATCTATCCCTGTCTGTCTGTCTATCGTGTTGTGTTAAACATGTTTATTCATAAATGTTGTATGCTGGTGTCATGTGACATCAGAAATATTTCCCACCGGAGCTACTGTGTAAGCCTTAAAGAATGATAAAGATTAAGGGGGAAATTTACCAAAATGGATTCGTAGAAAAAAGGTGTATTCGTAGGCAGAAATACACCTTTTTTTTACGAATTTGTATTTTCGGGATTTACAATCCCAAAAATACAACAATTCGTAGTCCTAAAGATGGAACATTCGTATTTGTAGTTACAAATACGAATGCCCTACACCATCGATAGGATACGACAGAAATCACCATTCAAAAGAATGGTGATTCCTGATTTACTAAGCAGCCGTACTGATAATATGGCTGCTTAGTGGTGTAAAACACCCACGCAAATACGACAGGAAAATTTGCGTTTTAGCCTGCACGGATCAGTCAGATCCGTGCAGGCTGCAGTGTAAAAAAATAGAAAAAAAATTAAATATTAAAAAAAAAAACGGCGTGGGGTCCCCCCCACAGCTGTAACCAGCACCAGGCTGAAGGAGCCGGGGCCGGTAATTAAAAATCAGGGAACCCGACAAATAGGGGTTCCCCGATTTTTAACAACCAGCCCCAGGCTCCAGGTCCGGGGCTGGTTCCCAAAATACGGGGGGCATCGGGCTGATTATGGTGTAAAAATAAGGTTAAACTATTGTTTTTTACTGTGGCACTACAAGTGCCAGCAAGCCTCCCCAGCAAGCTGGGACTTGGGGAACCACAAGTCCCAGCCTGCTGGGCATTAAAGGGCCCGCTGGCACTTGTAGTTCCACAGTTAAAAAAATAGTGCACAAAACACACTGACACACTTTTAAAATAAAAATGTATTACATACAAAGCCCACACATACTAATACTTACCTATCTTCTTCCCATAGGTCGCCCTGGTCCTGTGTCGTCGTCTTCTGGTCCTGATCCGGATCCGACGAAATCCATTTGGGAAGCTGTGGAAGGAAACCATACTCACCTGTCCCAGCGCGACGTAGTCCAGGTAAGTGTCTTGGCAAAAAAACAAACCGACAGCCCGAAACCGGTGTGTACATCGTGCGGCTCCGCCTCCCGAATGCCGCTATTGGCTGCCTTGCGGCCTAGCGGCTCCTGATCGGCCGCTAGGCCGCAAGGCGGCCAATAGCGGCATTCGGGAGGCGGAGCCGCACGATGTAAACAAACACTGTGCGTCTCCGTCGTGTCCGCTTGGATTCGGGTGTCGGTTTGTTTTTTTGCCAAGACACTTACCTGGACTACGTCGCGCTGGGACAGGTGAGTATGGTTTCCTTCCACAGCTTCCCAAATGGATTTCGTCGGATCCGGACGGCGACAGCGACGGTCGACATGGAGGAAGAAGACGACACAGGACCAGAAGACGACGACACAGGACCAGGGCGACCTATGGGAAGAAGATAGGTAAGTATTAGTATGTGTGGGCTTTGTATGTAATAAATTTTTATTTTAAAAGTGTGTCAGGGTGTTTTGTGCACTATTTTTTTAACTGTGGAACTACAAGTGCCAGCGGGCCCTTTAATGCCCAGCAGGCTGGGACTTGTGGTTCTCCAAGTCCCAGCTTGCTGGGGAGGCTTGCTGGCACTTGTAGTGCCACAGTAAAAAACAATAGTTTAACCTTATTTTTACACCATAATCAGCCCGATGCCCACCGCCCAGGGGCATCGGGGACAGTACCAGGCTTCAGCCTGGTCAGGTAAGTCCTGGAGGGGGGGGACCCCTTCATTGGGGGGGTCCCCACTCCCCCAGGGCCCCTGGCCAGGCTGACTGGTCGGTAGGGTTAATGCTTTGGCCGGGGGGACTTGCATAAAAAGTCTCCCCCCGGCTGTGGCATTACCCTGCCGGCTGGTTGTGCCTGGGACTGGTTCTTGAAATACGGGGGACCCCTAGTCATTTTGTCCCCCGTATTTTGGGAACCAGCCCCGGACCTGGAGCCTGGGGCTGGTTGTTAAAAATCGGGGAACCCCTATTTGTCGGGTTCCCTGATTTTTAATTACCGGCCCCGGCTCCTTCAGCCTGGTGCTGGTTACGGCTGTGGGGGGGACCCCACGCCGTTTTTTTTTTTATTTATTTATTTTTTCTATTTTTTTTTACACCTTGCAGCCTGCACGGATCTGACTGATCCGTGCAGACTGCTAGAAATAATTCGTATTAGCGGCCGTATATACGGCCGCTAATACGAATCATTACACCATCGGAGGGTTACAAAGCAGTCGTATCTGACTGCTTTGTAACTGATCCTCCGGAACACGAGTTTGCATACGACTTAAACAGTCGTATGCAACCGTAGGGAAAATACGAATACGAAAAACTAGGTTTTTCATATTGGTAAATTTCCCCCTAATTAGCAGCCAATCAGCCCCTGGGTTTAAAAAATGGCAGTTGTGAGCTGATGTGCCGGGCGCCAGTGAAATTTTTGGGGAGACCACGCCCTGAAATGTTTAGGGTGGGTAAAAAAAACTGTCTAAAGTCGTCCCTCACCCCCCCCCCCCCCCCACCACCACCTCAGCAGCAGCACACACCTACAGCATGTGCTGTGCAGGCTCAGCATGCTGCAGGTGGGTGCTGCTGCTGCTGCCCGGGAGGGACAAAGGGGGAAAGTATGGTGGGGGGTGGGGGTCAGACCAGGGCCATCCATTTAGCCTGCGCCTGGAAAATTAGTACCTGCTCCCCCCCCCCCTCTCGGCGGTGATCACATCTGTTATGGGCTGGATCGCTTCGCAACGCATGCGTTTTGCGTGCGATGTGATCAGTAGGCAGTACAAAAAGTATGTGCAGCACCAACTTTTTGTACTGTGTGATGAGACGCATCGTAAGGTGCCCATGTATGGGCACCTTAACACAATGGTCTGAACCAGTGGTGTCTCCAGAGAGGGGGCAGCAAAACAATTTAAAATTCAAATAGGGGAGCAACACCAACTGCCATTCCAACCTGACTCACTGTCAATGGGTGTGGCTCTCAATTTCAATTTTGGCTCCTCCTCTGGAGCCGCCACTGGCTTGAACTGAGGTTAGAATCTTCTCTTCTGACAGTTTTTTATCTTATACTACCCATCTTTTCATGGGTGGTTAGCGCTGAGGTCTTGAGTTTAAGGGGAGTATTCTGCCCCGGCCACTATTTGCGACAGGGGAAATAGCAGCGACTTCCCCGGCAGCATTAAAGAGGCAGATCGACAGAACGGGCCCGACTTTAAAAAACAGTGGCCCCCATTTTGTGTATTTTGTCTGTGAATTGTCGCGATCACGGCTGAATAACGACATTCCACGGCCGTTTACTTGGACACGCCCTCTTTTCACCGATCAGCAGGCGGGACATTGAATCGCACCTGGCGATCTGTGGGGAGGAGGAGATCGATGGAGGACGGGAGGGGGGGGGGGGGGAGTCGCGCGGGCGGCGATAGAAGCCCATAGGCTTCTATAGGATATCGCCACCCAGAGGTGGCGATACCCTCCCGGCGGAGACGGGGCGGACGGGTATTGGTACATAGGAAAATGCGGTAAAACCCTTGTTTTATCGCATTTTCCCTTTAGTACATCCCGCCCTACATGTTTCCATCTATCTGTGACTGTTCGCAATCTGATTGGTGGATAGCAATCCACCAATGAACATGTTGACCATCATTCACTGTCTGGGAGGTAGGTATGGGATGCTGATTGGTTGACCACCAGCTGCACCTTCTTGAAGGCCCCTAGAATTGCGCAGCCCTGAGCAGATGCCCAGTGCGCCTATACATTAAGCTGGCTGTGTAGTAATATATTATGCGCATCTGAAATATTAGTAAATATATATTAGACTACTGTGCTTTATTTATTTTCTCAATATCTGTTGCATTGTTGCAGTCTCTATAAATCAGATGCTGTGGTACTACAATTCCCAGCATGGGCTTTCATAGCATAATGGTGATTGTAGTCTTAGCCCCCAGCTGACGGTTTAGCTTTGACTTGGTAAGGAGGCGAAACAGGTAGTGTTATACCCACACACAGGCCCTTATTCAAATCTGATTGCAGTACAATTTGGTTGGAAAATGGGCAAAACCATGTGCACTGTAGGTGGGGCAGATGTAACATATGCAGAAAGAGTTAGATTTGTGTGAGTTATTTTTTTTCTGTGCAGGGTAAATACTGGCTGCATTATTTTTACACTGCAATTTAGATTTCAGTTTTAACACACAACACCCAAATTTGACTCTCTCTGCACAAGTTACATGTACCCCGCCTGCAGTGCACATGGTTTTGCCCATTTTCAAACCAAATTTGTACTGCAATCAGTGGGGAGGGAGTGACGATGGGAGGAGCGATGGGGGAGCATTGGCATGTGTGTTTGCACTTGTCAATGCCATATTGTGTACTGTGCATGGAGCTTTAGTGAACAATGTACACTAGCCATAGCAACTTAGTAGCTGCGATAATACAAACAGAGCAATCTGGTTTCCTCTAGATAACACAAACCATGATTCTAGGGACTAGTATGCTGTACAGTGAGAGCACTAGTGACTATTATGCAGTACAGTGGGAGTACTAATGACCAATATAGAGTACAGTGAGAGTACTAGTGACCATTATGCAGTACAATGAGAGTACTAGTGACCACCATGCTGTACAGTGAGAGCACTAGTTGCCAATGTGCAGTACAATGAGAGTACTAGTGACCACCATGCTGTACAGTGAGAGCACAGTATTAGTGATCATTATTCAATACAGTGAGAGTACTAATTACCATTATGCAGTACAGTGAGAGCACTAGTAACCAGTTAGAGTACTAGTGGCCAATATGCAGTACAGTGAGAGTACTAGTCACCATTTTGCAGTACAGTGAGTACACTAGTGACCATTATGCAGTACAGTTAGAATATTAGTCACCATTATGCAGTACAGTGAGAGCACTAGTGTCCATTATGCAGTACAGTGAGAGTACTAGTGACCAATATGCAGTACAGTGAGAGTACTAGTCACCATTATGCAGTACAGTGAGTGCACTAGTTACCATTATCCAGTACAGTTAGAGTATTAGTCACCATTGTGCAGTACAGTGAGAGTACTAGTCACTATTATGCAGTACAATGAGTGCATTAGTGACCATTGTGCAGCATAATACTAGTGCAGAAAGTACTAGTGACCAATATACATCACAGTTAGAGTACTAGTGACCATTATGCAGCACAATGAGAGCTATAGTGACCAATATGCAGTACAATGAGAGTACTAGTGACCAATATACATCACAGTGAGAGTACTAGTGATCAATATGCAGTACAGTGGGAGCACTAGTGACCAATATGCAGCACAATTAGAGTATTAGTCACCATTGTGCAGCACAATACTAGTGCAACAAGTACTAGTGACCAATATGCAGTACAGTGAGAGTACTAGTGACCAAAATGCAGTACAGTGAGAGTACTAGTGACCAATATGCAGCACAGTTAGAGTATTAGTCACCATTGTGCAGCACAATACTAGTGCAACAAGTACTAGTGACCAATATGCAGCACAGTGAGAGTGCTAGTGACCAATATGCAGCACAGTGAGAGTGCTAGTGACCAATATGCAACACAGTGAGAGTGCTAGTGACCAATATGCAGCACAGTGAGAGTGCTAGTGACCAATATGCAGCACAGTGAGAGTGCTAGTGACCATTATGCAGCACAATGAGAGCTATAGTGACCAATATGCAGTACAATGAGAGTACTAGTGACCAATATACATCACAGTGAGAGTACTAGTGATCAATATGCAGTACAGTGGGAGCACTAGTGACCAATATGCAGCACAGTGAGAGTACTAGTGACCAATATGAAGCACAATTAGAGTATTAGTCACCATTGTGCAGCACAATACTAGTGCAACAAGTACTAGTGACCAATATGCAGTACAGTGAGAGTACTAGTTACCAAAATGCAGTACAGTGAGAGTACTAGTGACCAATATGCAGCACAGTTAGAGTATTAGTCACCATTGTGCAGCACAATACTAGTGCAACAAGTACTAGTGACCAATATGCAGCACAGTGAGAGTGCTAGTGACCAATATGCAGCACAGTGAGAGTGCTAGTGACCAATATGCAACACAGTGAGAGTGCTAGTGACCAATATGCAGCACAGTGAGAGTGCTAGTGACCAATATGCAGCACAGTGAGAGTGCTAGTGACCATTATGCAGCACAATGAGAGCTATAGTGACCAATATGCAGTACAATGAGAGTACTAGTGACCAATATACATCACAGTGAGAGTGCTAGTGACCAATATGCAGCACAGTGAGAGTGCTAGTGACCAATATGCAGCACAGTGAGAGTGCTAGTGACCAATATGCAGCATAATGAGAGCTATAGTGACCAAAATGCAAAATACAATGTATTCTAGCAACCACTATACAATGTTTTGGAGGTCACTAGCCACAGAACAACCAACCAGCATTTACCTATCATTTTATAGAATGGAATTGATAAATGTTACCTCAAAGCTGATTGGTTGCTACAGATGGGGCAGGCCTCTTCCTTGCTGGCGAATCGCCAGAACGTCAGCGCTGGCGAACCGCCAGCAGCCTGCCTCACCATCTGACTGAGACGCGCGTGCGTCTCACGCGTACGTGCGTCTCAATCTCCGTCGGCGGGGCGACGGGAACCCTGTCCGTTTCCGCCTCAGGGAGACGGACAGGGTTAGGGGGGGTGCGCGGGCAGGCCGCGGGGACCCCGGGTTACCGCCGACAAGCCGGCGGTGACCCGGGGGAGCGGCTGGAAGCGCCTCTCGTGCGTGCGCTTCCCGTTCTCGCTATGCAGATGGCACTGGCGGGGGAGGGTGGCTGGCGTCGCCATCCCCTGCCAAGATGGGACCTGCCCCATCTGTATGTGCAAATTCACAGTTGGTCCACTTCTCCATTCTTTTCACCACTTGATACATCAACCCTGTTATCTTTCTCTACCTTATCTCTCTTGAAGCTTTGATAAATCTGCTCCATACTGTAGTCTTTATGCTTTGGGGGAACTTATTTCTCCCTCCATTCATCAGCCGAGTCTATGACCAGATACAAAGTCTACAGATACGTCTAAATTGAGGCACAGTTTGATATTTCTGATTTCATTGAGTGCAACAAACTGACATAAGATATGATATCTCTGTTTAGCAGTAACCGCATCCAATCAATAAAGAGAATCCTCTTTCATCATCAGTACTGACGTCAGGAGTGCCGGTGTGATTGATCTGCGATGGCCATGAAAACCATTCTATTCAGACTTTTCCTCGGTATAGTATATAAGAAATACCAGGTACTGTAGGAGGCATGGGTACTTGTTTCCTAGCACAGCGCCAGCGATGGAAATTGTATCCATCGGGTCCCAAAAAATCGCATCGATCGCATTGCATGCAACCAAATCGCATGCGATGTGATCGACGCGATTTTTACATTGGAACCAATGTAAAATGGTCCCTGAGACCCGATTTTACATTGGCCCCAATGTTAATGCCACCCCACGATGAACGCCAACCCGAAGCGTGGCGAGGGGCGGCGGTACGCGTCGTCCGACCTTTTCATACCCCCACTATCCACGTCGGCATGGAGTTTTATATAGTGTGGCGAGCGCAGTGAGCCACCGAGCCCGAAGCGTGGCGAGCGAAGCGTGCCCCGTAAGGGGACGCGCATTACTTCACAGGTATTACGCGTGCGCTCGCCACACTTCGGGCTCAGTGGCTCGCTTCGCTCGCAACACTATATGAATTCAACTCCGCGCCGACGTGGATAGTGGGGGTATGAAACGGTCGGAGGATGCGTACCGCCGCCCCACGCGTTCATCGTGGGTTGGCGTATACAATGAAAAATCGGGTCCATTGGGCCATTTAACATTGTTCCCTATGTAAAATCGGGTCCATCGCATCGGTCGAATTGTATGCCATTAAAATGGCATACACTGGACCCAATATTACATAGGAATTTAACATTGAATACAATGCATTCAATGTTAAATCGCGTCAGTCGCGTCAGTCGCATCGGGACCTTAACTTAAGGCATGCGATGGACGCGATGGACACGATGGACGCGATTTTTTAATTGTCGGGGAATAGCTACCAGGGAAAATAGCCCTAAAATCGTGTCGGTCGCATCCATCGCATACCTTAAGTTAAGGTCTGTGATCACCCACGACGGGCGCCGTGCTAGGAAACAAGTACCGAGGCATGTCCTAAAACCATTTCAGTGTTTAGTAGGAGAAGTCTTAGGGATGCTCTAACATTCGCGCCCCCTTACCGCCGCCAATCGCCGGCTACCGCGTACATAATTATCACATATGCTGTAACATATGCGATAATTATCACAAAAGACAGCTCTTGCGTTGAGAGTTGTCTTTTGCGTTGACCCGGAGATGAGCGGCGGGTCCCGGTGGCTCCCCCTCCCTCTTTTTTCCCGGCTGGCCGGCTGCTGCTGCAGGGGGGGGCTGGCTCTCCTCCTCCCTGCACCCGGAAGAGGATGTAAAGTGCAGGGAGGAGGAGGTCACAGGTCCGGGCAGTACAGCTCAGGTGAGGGGGGGGGTTGGTGCGGGGCGGCAGGTCGGTGCGGGGCGGCGGGGGGTTTGCGTTACCAGCCCATAGGCTTCTATGGGGCATCGTCAGATCACCTGGGCAGCTACTCCACTATCAGGAGCAACGACCTTCTGCCCTGGAAACACTTATATCAGGAGAGTACAGGTGCTGCTAATCAGTCCATCAGTACCAGGGGTGCAAGAATGGCGGTACGGGGTGGTACGGCGTACCGGTAAAATATATATTGCCGGTACCCCATACCGCCATAACAAATACCCTCATAAGTGTTCAATGCACATGCACACATATGTAATTGGCGAGGGCGTGGCATCCGCCGCCCCCCACCACAGCTGATAGCCTTTGGAGCAGAGGGGAGGGGAGCGCATCGCGCGTCTCTCCTTCCCCTCCCTGTGTCACTCTGACACAGTCGCCTGTTAGCCAATCAGAGCTCGCGGGCTGGCAGCCAATCAGGAGCGGGTCCGCGAGATAGCCGCCGGGCAGACGTGGGGCAGAAGCAGGCAGCGGCGGCGGGGGACTAGAGGGGGGGGAGAGGACCGAACCTGACCTGACACAGTGAGTTGCTGCTTACTGTACTTCTAGAACTGTGGGGGCATTTATGTGTGGCACCGGGGGCATATGTGTGGCACTGGGAGGGTATATCTGGCACTGGGGGTATATGTGTGGCAATGGGGGGGCATATCTGGCACTGGGGGCATATGTGTGGCAATGGGGGGGCATATCTGGCACTGGGGGCATATGTGTGCCACTCTGGGGGCTTATGATATCTGTCACTGGGGGCATATGTGTGGCACTGTGGGGGCATATCTGGCACTGGGGGTATATGTGTGGCAATGGGGGGGCATATCTGGCACTGGGGGCATATGTGTGCCACTCTGGGGGCTTATGATATCTGGCACTGGGGGCATATGTGTGGCACTGTGGGGGCATATGATATCTGGCACTGGGGGCATATGTGTGGCACTGTGGGGGCATATGATATCTGGCACTGGGGGCATATTAGTAATGGGCATCAGTTGTACAGTGCAATAAGCATTATTGTGTGGGGCATAATGTGTAACGGGCATTATGGCATGGGTCATATGTATTGGGTGTGTGGTGTGTAACAGGCATTACTGTGTAATTTTGGCCATGTACTTTCGGCGTGCAATATTCCAGCCACTCCTCCTAGTGTCATATGACCACACCCATTTTTCACCACGCGCCTTCCTACTTGCACCACTGTTACATCAGTTTCTCTGCTGGCACTGGCAGCAAATTATGTACCGGAGACTGGATGGGCCAATTCTGCTGAATATGTGTGCACTGTATTAGAAACTGTTAATAATAAATAGGGCAATAATATTGGCCCAAGGTAGGAGCAAGGGGCAAGTGGCCATAATGAGATAGTGCCACTTGCCACTTGGTGCCACAGAGTCCATCACATCACCAGGGATGCAGCCTCACGGGTTATTGTATGGGCTCGTCAGGTGACACCAAGATCTGGAGAGGAGACAAGAAATGGAGACAGTGTGTAGTTGGAGAAGAGCATGCTACACCCCTGTATATAACACAAGACAGGGAAGGTGGCCCCTCTCAGCTCAGGGCCCCATCGCACCTGCACTCCGTTCACCGACGGTAGCTACACCCCTGTATATAACACATGTAACTGTGACAGGGAAGGTGGCCCCTCTCAGCTCTGGGCCCCATAGCAGCTGCACTCCCTGCACCTATGGTAGCTACACCCTGTATATAACACATGTAACTGTGACAGGGAAGGTGGCCCATCTCAGCTCTGGGTCCCATAGCAGCTGCACTCCCTGCACCTATGGTAGCTACACCCCTGTATATAACACATATAACTGTGACAGGGAAGGTGGCCTCTCTCAGCTCTGGCTCCATAGCAGCTGCACCCCCTGCACCTATGGTAGCTACACCCTGTATATAACACATGTAACTGTGACAGGGAAGGTGGCCAATCTCAGCTCTGGGTCCCATAGCAGCTGCACCCCCTGCACCTATGATAGCTACACCCTGTATATAACACATGTAACTGTGACAGGGAAGGTGGCCCCTCTCAGCTCTGGGCCCCATAGCAGCTGCACTCCCTGCATCTATGGTAGCTACACCCAGTGACGTGCGGTGAGGTCAGTGACTGGTGAGGCACTGGCTAGTATCAGAGCCAGATTTACACACATACAGTATAGACCGGATAGGTTAACCATTTAATTGAAATTGAACAATAACATACAGTACATTTCCCTGCATCTTCACAGGATTGACAGAAGTACAGTACTTATAGCCAACAACATGTTTTCAGTGGCGACAGCCGCACACCCTGGTGGTATAGGGAGGGTGTCCAAGGGCGCCTACCTGGTGCTGGCAGAGGCTGCAGGGGGGACGACACAGCCAGCTCTTGTCGCTTCTTACTTGTAAATGAAGTCCTGACTTCTCCCCTTCCCAGCCCTGACTCCTCCCCTTCCCAGTCCTGACTCCTCCCCTTCCCAGTCCTGACTCCTCCATCACACAAATAGGACGAAGTGGAATAGGGTGCGATTTGTAGTCATTTGCAAATTTTTTAGAAAGAAATGGGCAAAAATCTGAGTTTTCAAAAAAAATCATACATGTAATAGGGTGCAAATTGTGATTTAATTCACACATTTTGCAGTAAAAATCGCACATTTTGTTATTTAAAAAATAGCAAATTACAAATCGCATCCAGATGTTTTCTCATAGCAAACATCAAAATCGTAATATGGTGTGACTTTTGGTAAACTTTACCAAATATCGCACGCAAGTTTGACAGAACCATGCACAGTTCAGTGAGATCTGTGCATGGTTCTGTCTAGAAAAGTGTGCAGAAGTAAAAAAAAAAAAAACAACGAAAAAAAACGCATAGGGTCCCCCCTTCTGAGAATAACCAGCCCCGGGCTCATTGAGCCAGTCCTGGTTCACCAAATATGGGGGATAAAAATTGTGGGGTTCCCCCATATTTAAGAAACCAGCACCAGGCTTAGACTGGTACTGGTTCCAAAAAATACAGGGGACTAAAAAAATTGGGGGTCCCCTGTATTTTGGAACCAGCACCGGGCTCCAACAGCCAGCGGAGTCATGCCACAGCTGGGGGACACTTTTTATGCAAGGTCCCCCAGCCATAACATGATCACCCTGGCTGGTCAGCCCTGGACAGGGTACCTGGGGAGTGGGGACCACCCCCAATAAAGGGGTCCCCCCCACCCAGGCTTCACCCTCCTGGGCTGAAGCCCGGGGCTGTCCCCGGCGTCCCAGGGCGGTGGACGCCGGGCTGATAAAATAAGTGTAAAAAAGAAAGTATTGGGTTCTGCTGCGGAACTACAAATCACAGCAAACCTTCCCCTGTATGCAGGGACTTGGGGAACCACAAGTCCCAGCATGCAGGGCATTAATGGGCCCGCTGGGACTTGTAGTCCCACAGCAGAACCAATACTCCAATAAAAAAAACCACACCGTATAAAGTAAAATTTTATTAACACACAGCACTCTTCACCTGGCGGGCGGCAGCCAATAAGCTCTTTTGCGTGGCTGCCGCCGTGCCAGGGCTTCCGACGTCTTCACCTGGCGGACAGCCGCCAATAAGCTATTTTGCGTGGCTGCCGCCGTGCCAGGGCTTCCGATGTCTTTACCTGCCTCCGTGCCAGGGCTTCCGACTTCTTCACCTGGCAGGCAGCAGCCAATAAGCTCTTTTGCAAGGCTGCCGACTTGCCAGAGCTTCCAGCATCTTCACCTCTTCACTTGGTGGGCAGCAGCCACCGCCCACTAGGACTTCCAGGAGTCTTCTTTCTTGGGAGCTCTTCTCTGCTCCATTCCTGCTGCAGACTGCCTGGCTGGCTCTTATAAAAACTTTGTGAGGGGGCGGAGCCAAACATTCCCCACTCTGATTGGCTCCCGGCGGCCATCTTTAAATTTCAAATAATGAACCCACTGCACCGCCCCCGCCGCGTCCATTAGGCTAATGTATACATCGTACATACATAAATAGTAAGAGTTACCCTTGCACT
This sequence comes from Crinia signifera, assembly GCF_055691185.1. Taxonomy (NCBI): domain Eukaryota; kingdom Metazoa; phylum Chordata; class Amphibia; order Anura; family Myobatrachidae; genus Crinia; species Crinia signifera. The sequence goes on along the minus strand of NC_139225.1, from coordinate 156,827,115 downwards.
ACAAGTCCCAGCAACTGACTAATCATGCTGGGACTTGTAGTGCAAGGATAACAAATTACTATCTATAGCGGCGAGCATGGTCTCTCTGCCTGTGCTCTTCCCCGCATCACATGCGGGGAACAGAACTGAAAGCCCCTGCAGAGCTGACCCGGCAGAGGCCACCACGGGCAGCCGGAGGGGGGGGGGGGTTAAGTATGCTCTTACCCGCAGCACTGACCCGGCAGGAAATACCCGCCGATTATTACAGCGGCTGTGGCAGCTGGCAGTGGCAACTGCTTTTGCCCACTATTCCTGCCAGCGCTGCTGCCCCTACTTGCACCAATGCCGCTGCTGCCCCTAGTCCTGCCAGCGCTGCCCCTACTCATGCCAGTGCCGCTGCTGCCCCTAGTCCTGCCAGCGCTGTCACCCCTACTTACGCCAGCGTGGCTGCTGCCCCTACACCTGCTGCCAGCCCCTTGGTTAAATTTTAAAATAAATAAAATCAGTGTGTGTGGGGGGACTTGGGAGGGGGTGGGGATAAATTTTTTTATATGATCGATCAATGTTATATTATAAAATGTGTGTCTGTGTGTAAGTGGCAGTGCAGTGTTAACTAAACACTTACATGTCCCTGCAGCATACAGTACACTGACACTTCGCAGCTCAGAGGCAGCGGATACAGGCTGTCAGTGAGTGACAGCCTTCTTCGCTGTCCTATCACATCTGCCTCAGTGACAGGGGCGTGCGTCCCTGTCACTGAGGCAGAGGAGTAGATGCCGCTTTCCCATACAATTTCAATGGGCTTCTAAGCATCTATTCTCCCTGGGGGTTATTCCCGCCCCTGCTGCCCAGCAGTTTTCAATTGTCAGCGGGAGGCACAGCTCCCGCTGCCGCCCAGCCTCCCACAGTGTCCAGTCCCACCTCATAAATGAAAGAATACAACAAAAAATCAAATAAGATATTTATTACACAGCATATATGAAATAAAGATCATCTTTGTATTTTTTTTTTTCAATTATGACAGGTGAGGCTCTGCCTCCCCTGCCTCCCCTGACTGCACGTCCCTGGCTACACCCTTGTATATAACACATGTAACTGTGACAGGGAAGGTGGCCCCTCTCAGCTCTGGGCCCCATAGCCTAGTATTTTGGGCCAGGACTCCACATTGGCAAAACCATCAGAAATATCCTAATATTTCCCATAGGGTTGTGCTGCGCAGGTTGTTTAATGCCAGAAATGGTAGTCTCTCAGTTTTCAGCTTCCAAACTGCAAGTCTGTAAATCTAATTTGCTGCAATTTGGAACACCAGAATTGGGACATTTTCTCTCTCTAACTACTCAGTGATATTCTGGGTAATAATAATAATAAATAAAATAAAATGCACTTAAAATGATAAAAAAAAACAACAACATAAAAAACATCATGAGTATTTACAATGCATTTAATCATTAAAACAGCACGGTACAGCGTAAAATGATCTGTTTTATTTACTACATAGAGTAGATTTCTACATCAGTGTTTAAGTGCAAATTTCCTGACTTTACTCTTTAAAACAAGGTGATCCTGTATTTTTATGTTTGATATGCTTCTAAGTGCCCTTCCTCTCTGGTGCCTTTAAATTGGAGGGCACATTAAATATTTACAGCAAATTAAATAAATCTACATTCTTAGGTGGAACGCTGTTAACTACCCAATAAGAGAACACAATTTTGAAATTAGTAACTTAAACATTAATCACATTCCGAATCAAATGAATATTTAAATAACTATGCTGTCAGCAAAAGCTATTATTATATTCATAATATATTCATTATTGCTTCTCGCTGGATTTGAATAAGCTTTTGCTGTAAACACTTGAAAAACCAGCAAAGCTGGGTAATATTTATATACAGTATGGTAATTGTGACGCATTCTCTTAATATTGTTTTTTTTTTATATGTTGTATTCGAAGCAAATTTGGGGTAAACTTTCCCCCTACTTTTATGATTTACAGTGTTTTATTGGGGATTAGGTATATGGCATTTTACATGTACTATTGTGGCAGCTATCATATAATATAATATATTTACTAAAATCAGGGGTTAAAGTGAGCTGTAATGGGGCGGAACTGCGTTCCGTCAGATCCATATTGGAGGTGGAACGGTTCCGCCTCCGCCTGGTCACCTTGCCCTGCTGTGTCTGTCCCTGCCTGTCCAGAGTGGTAGAAACCCGGCTGTCTCTCTTGTCCATCGACTCCACGGCGCAGCTATTTCAAATGACCCGCCCGGCTCGTGACTCGCAAGCCAATCAGAGCTGACACTGCCTGATTGGCTGCCAGGCCGTGAGCCGGCCCGGCGCATCATTTTAAATAGTGCTGAGTTGAGTACAGATGAACATGCTCTAAGAGAGACAGATGGGTTTCCACTGCTCTGCCCGGCTGTCTCATTTACCACACAATGAGTGCACTGCACACACTTCTCTCTGGCACCACGAATGTAAGCCCTGGTGCCATGCATTTAACCACTGGCACCGTGCATTTAACTGCTGACACGGAGCATGTTACCCCTGGCACCGTGCACATAACCCCTGGTACTGTGCATGAAACACCTGGCATCTAGCAAGAAACCCCTGGCAACGAGCAAAAACCCATGGCACTGATCATGTAACCCCTGGCATCGAGCAAGAAAACCCTAGCATTGAGCATGTAGATAAGCAGCACATATGTGGCATAATATGTAAAGGGCACTACTGTGTGTGGCATATTGTGCAGTGGGCATTACTGTGTGTGGCATAATGTGTAATGGGCATTGCGGTGTGTATAATCCCCTGTCCCACTAAGTTATGCCCTACATTTTTGCGGCACTGTACTGTTATCTAGGGTATTGGGTTGTTTTGAACTGTGGGACACAAGTTGCATAAAGGGTGACATTATGTGGACTGCGTTATTCTTTTCTTGGGTATGTGAGATAGGCCATAAATTTAGAGCTTGCAGGGGGGCGCCGAACACCCTAGCACCCACCCTGACTGTGACATGGTTGAAGGAAGAGGGGGAAGGCGGGTGTGAGTTCCACCACCTCACCGGGAACACTTTAAGCACCGATTATAACATATTTACTATATTTACTGTTGTCACCAATAAGTTCTTTAAGTTCATTTTACTGTATATTGACACATGTATCCTGATCCGGCAATATCAACATCAGCAAAACCCCGCCCCTATATTCTATTCAGTCACTGAGGGGTGGGGCTATTGACAATGAGGCGCTTCACAGACCAGGTCAGCCAAGGTATATTTTAATAGCCTAACACATCACAGCCTTGGTGCATCGAGCATTATTCATACACCTCAAGCACATTTTAGCTGTGCAGATTATTGCTACCTGCAGATGGAGTAGACTTTATTGCACTGAGGATTGTTGCTCCCTTTTGACCGATCTCTTCTTACTTAATCCAGACCTATGCATAGCTATGTACAATAAAGTACATACTGTCTCTATGCAAAGGTCTGGATTGTCAAATTTATGCCTAATTACTCAGCCGTGGTGCACCTGTAGTAAGTACTTTCAGTCGGCCAGATGCTGAGGCACAGACAGCTAAGTTTGGTCAGTGGGTCTGATACTAGATAAGTACATAATGGTTAGGGGCCTGATTTTGATTTGCAAGCAGCTAAAGTATGGTCAGTAGACCTGATTCTGAGTTGCATGCATCGAGGTATGATCAGTAATGGCCCTGCCCCACTTTTTACATCCTCTATTGCGGCCTTCAACACATACATTTACCCAACGCTCCAAGAGACCATTCGACATAGGCATCCTTTGTCAGAAAAGGGCCCGACACTGCAATGATACTCCCACAAGATGGTTCTTACTAGAGATCAGCGGGTTCAGATCCGAGGTGGCTCGCGATCTGAACCGAACACCCCAAACCTACCAGATCCGAGGTGGCTCGCGAGCTGCTTGATCCTTAATGCCATTTCCGGATCCAAATCGAGGTTGAATGTCATCATCTCGCTGTTGGATTCTCGCAAGACAGGTAAATTCAGACAGCAGGGACAGCAGCTATGGGGGACGCTATGGGGTCACTAATGTGGCACTATGGGGGCACTACTATGGCTGCTACGGGGGGCACTACTGTGGGGGACTACTATAGGATGACTACTATAAGGGTACTGCTGTGTGGGACTACTAAAGGGCTGAATTTAAAGAATTTAATAAAATAAATCTTTTTTTTTAATGCTGCAGGGCTGCCCTGTGTGCCATATAAATCAAGTGGTGCTGCACTGTGCTGCGGTATGTCTGCCATATAAGTCTGCCGTATAAGTCTAGCAGTGCTGCTCTGTGCTGCCATATAAGTCTGCCGTATAAGTCCAGCAGTGCTGCTCTGTGCTGCCATATAAGTCTGCCATATAACTCCAGCAGTGCTGCCATATAAATCTGCCGTATAAGTCCAGCAGTGCTGCAATGTGCTGCCATATAAATCTGCCGTATAAGTCCAGCAGTGCTGCTATGTGCTGCCATATAAGTCCAGCAGTGCTGCCCTGTGCTGCCATATAAGTCTGCCGTATAAGTCCAGCAGTGCTGCAATGTGCTGCCATATAAATCTGCTGTATAAGTCCAGCAGTGCTGCAATGTGCTCCCATATAAGTTCAGTGGTTGTGCCCTGTGCTGCCATATATTCTGCTGTATAAGTCAAGTGGTGTTCTCTACCCTATCAGTCCATGGGGTGCTGCTGCCTGTCCGTTGTGCTGTGGAAAACCTACAATAGTTAGCTGGTGAAGACAGACTGGAGTACAATCCGGAAACATGTGGGATAAGGGGAGACCGTCACCTGAAGGTGCGGTCAGTAGTCCTGGAGTAAGACTAAAGGCATACACACACTCTGAAATGTCAATAAATATGGAGGTGGTATGTTTGTAGCTAGTTATGACTCAGAGAACTTTGCAAGCTTTTTCCAGGGGGACCACCTGTCACTGAAATGATGGGGTTATTAAACTGGACATTAAAATTATTATTATTATTAAAATAAGGATGGGTGGGACAATTATATCTTGCACCTCTTTTCTTTGTATTATGTGCTCTTTGGAGCATTGTCAGCATGTTTTGTGGTGGCCCAAACAAACCAATAAGTTCAGCCACAATTGTGGGGCAGACCCTGGTGCTGAAATGATTGGTTTGTTATTGTGTGTGTCCTGTTCATACAACATAAGGGTGGGGGGACCCAAGGACAATTCCATCTTGCACCTATTTTCTTTGCATTATGTGCTCTCTGTAGCATTTTTTGGCACAGTTTTGAAAATTGCCATCCTCTCTGCCACTGCAGTGCCACTCCTAGATGTGCCGCCCACTTGTGTCAATTAACATAGTCATCCAGCTACCTCGGTGTAACCTATTGGCCTAAAAACATTATTGTGAGGTGTTCAGAATAGACTGGAAATGAGTGAAAATGTATGTTATTGAGGTAAATAATAGCGTAGGAGCACAAAAAAAATTCTGTAATTTTAGCAATTTTTCTGATTTAAAACAAAATACAGATCCAAAACCAAAACTAAAACCTAGAAGGGTGGTTTTGGCAAAACAAATCGAGATCCAAAACCAAAACACAAAAAAAAACAAAAAGTCTCTGGTGCAAAATCTCTAGTTCTTACCCATGTTTCTCATCAGATAACCCCCCCCCCAGAAACATCCGGTTCCATGTATGGAAAGTGATACCATCAGACTAGAAATCATCTGAAGATGCTCAGTTGGAGAATTCACGTTAATAACGAATAGTATCTTGGGAACTATAAGGGCATCCATATTTATGTAGGGCATTGTAACAAGGAGGAGGATGCAGAGAATAGTCTAATGGATGGGTTGTAAATCTTTCTCTAAACAAACATCAATAAAGAGATGTACAGTAAGTGCATGACTCAAGACGGAATGGAAAGACATAGTAAATGTCATTGTGATGAAATCAATAGAAGAGTCCTGCAAGAAAAGGAACCACTTACATTGTTACAGCTTTAAGGTTCTCTTGATTTCCGTCACCTTAAACAGGAAGCATCACAAAAAGTCAACCATTTGGTGCTATTAGAGATTCCGTCTGGGGCCTCCTTCTCCATAAACACTTTACTAGATTCCAATGCACTCATTTTAAGACCAAGCAAAACCTTTTCCAGTGTATAGCGTACTGTATAATGGGACTGATTCAGCTTGTCTCCGGTGTATTCGCAGGTATGGCCGCATGCAAATGGATGTGTCAGAGAACACAACCATTTGCATGCTACTGTGGGCATTGGCTCAGACGGTGGGCGCCGGTTAAGCGCTCGGTAAGAGTTAAGCTGAATTGGGCCCATAGTTTATTATACGACACAAAGGCTGTGATACAAAAAATGTGTTCCGTCTAGTAGATAGAATTCAAAACACAACAGTTACCTGACTGGGAACCTCCGCCCTGTCTCGATTATGGCTGACCTGTCCCATTTTGTGGGCACTGTCCCACCCACAGGCTGCAGTATTCCACAGTGTGGGTTGAGAGTGGCAGTTTAAAACTCCTGGCAAAAAGCATATAACCCCTGTGTCACAAGTGAAGGATTAGATAGAGTCGTGTGGGTCACAAGAACAGCAGACAAATCAGAAGAGGTTGGATTAACACTGTTAGGGATGCCACCAAGGTGGTATAGGTGGCGCTGTTGCACTTGCCCAGCAGTCCTTGAAGCCTCCTGCAGGCTAAGGCTTCACCTATAACAGCCACATTTGGAGGGGTAAATTAGTAGGTATACAGACAGGGACTAAGTACAGGAGATAAGCATAAAGGTGCCCATAGACGCTCCGATGCGGCAGTGTCCGTTTTGTACTTTGATATGCGCGCTCCCGCAGCATCTCATCGTACAGTACAAAAAGTATGTGCTGCACATACTTTTTGCACATTCTTTTCATCGCATCGCATCACATGCACAAGGCAGCATCGCGCGTGCTATTTAAGCACAAAACGGACGCCCACATCGGAGCGTCTATGGGCACCCTAAGGGCTATTTCACATGCTCCAGCTCCTGCCGGGAGGCGAAATCCCGCACGCACACCGTAGTTATGAATGGACAAAAATGTGTCCATTCACATGGGATGGCCACGGTCCGGCTACCCAGTTGCAGCCGGATCCCACCACAGGAAGGGACAGCTGCCAGGCTGTGGCCATCCCCTCCATTGTAAACTACAGTTGCGGCACGGCTTCCTAGCCATGCGGGATTTTGCTGTCCGGCAGGAGCCGGAGTGTGTGAAATAGCCCTAAGGGTTGGTCAGGGAAGCATGCATGTGCTCTGTTGCAATGGCTAGAAACAAGCAGTTTAACCAGCACAGAGCTAGCGCAGACTGTGTAATATAGGGAGCAATGTCCAATCAGAACAGCTAGAAAGGACAAGCCCCCTTAATGAGGAAGGTCACTGCAGGTGAGCAGCCTGACACACCAGGCAGAATGCTAATTGCCTAATTATATGACAGGTGAAACTGAACAGAGAACAAATACAAGAGTCAGGCTGCATTTACAAAGACCTTCCAGAGGCGGCTCGTAGCAAAAACAAGCTGGTTTAATAAATTATCTTTTCATCAATGGGAACAAACAGAAAGGCACACAAATGCTTATTTGAGGGTAAACGAGGGGTTAAATTAAATATGAAGCAGTAAATCCTTGCGTGGATGATTGAAGAAGAAGATGAAGGAATACTGTAAAAAGACTGTGGCTGAAGGAAAAGACAATTGGATCCAATAATTGAAGAACGGTGAAGACTGAATTTTAATTGAAGCTGAAAACACTGGAAATGGGGCTGAGAGGAATCGGCCGGACTGGACCAGCAGGAGCGGACCAGGTTGGACTGAGTCAGCAGCAAGGAATGCTGGGTTTCTTCCGCGGAGCACAGATAGCTGGGCTGAGGATAGCAGCAGGCACTAGACTAGTACTCCCAGAGGCACAGAAAGACTTTTGCACTGACATGGATTTGCCTAGGAAGTCTGGGAAACAGGAAGAACTCCTAACCTGGCCAAAACACCCTTTTGCCCATTTCAAAGATGGTGGTGCTGGCCTCCCAGCACCGCCTGACACTTCTCAGCCTCCTGATAGTGCGCCCTTCTCCCCATGTTGCCGGACCCTGGCCCTTATTCTGGTTGAAGCGGTAACGGCCGCTTGCGGCCGTTCCGCCGATGTTTTCGGTCTGCGCATGTGCAGAGGGCACTCTGCGCATGTGCAGCCGAAATCGCCGTACACGTATTTTGTCCGCCGCAAAGGGGGTGGATAGGGGCGTGAGGGGCTACGAAGCCTCATTTGCATATGCATACGCCCCGCGTTTCATGGGCATTCCCATGCAAACGCGGGGCGTACGCATGCTAATGAGGCTATGACGCGTGGGTACAGGGCGGGCATCTGACATCGCCGGATGTCAGCTGCCCGCCCCCATACAAGATTTCACACGGACAAGTGTCCGTGTGGTCTTGTGTTGCGGGACCTGGTGGAGCGTGCGGCCCTGCATTCGATGTTCGGCGACCATCGAATGCAGGGGCTGCTCCCACCATGGAGGAGGCGTATCCCCGTCCACAATCATGCGGATCGCCACATGGCCGCGTACGGACGGCCGTGGCGATCCGTATGGAAGGCGGGGATTCGTCTGGTGCGGTCGGAGCCGCATATGCGGCTCCGGCCGCACCGATCAGAATAAGGGCCCCTGAGACCAGCTGCACACAAGACAGCCCCCAGCGGACACGGACGGGTGAGTATCCTGCCCGCCGTGTACTGCCATGATGACTTGTGACTCCCTGGCAATGATTAAAAAAAAAATAACAACATCTTGCAACAAGCATGAAACCCTTAGCAACAAGCATGCAGGCAAAACATTATATGAGGGAAGGTACAAGAAACTATTTTGGCACGGGAGCATAATAGTTTTAATTACGCCATTGGACTTGTTGCAGCACAGCAGCCGGGCCGTATCGCATAGCTTATTTCCAAGGGTTAAGTAAACCCAACCAATTTACAGTAACAATACAGAGATAACTAATAGACTTGAAGTTGTTAGACGCAAACAACACACTCACACGGCACCCACAGAGTATTAGCATCACCGAGGAGCAGGAAATTGCATTGAAAGTGGTTTGAGATTATAAGAGGCCCCTGCTTATAAAATAACTCATTTGCATATATTTACATGGCCGCGAGAATGTGTCTTTCCTCCGTCTCCGTGATATTCAGGCGGCTTTCTGCAGATTATGGGATTAGAACTGAACGTGAATGAAACTATTCCTTATTTTGTACTGAACATGGAGGCAGAAGGCTGTTATTATTCAGGTTTCTCAGTGATTTCTGCCTCCTCGGCGAGACTTCTGTGGAACCACGGCAAACATTACAGGCCACAATTATGGTGATTGCATCACTGGATTATCTGATGATTGAGACCATTATCCCTCTCCCCTATGTATCCCACTCTCTCTCTCTCTCTCTCTCTCTCTCTCTCTCTCTCTCTCTCTCTCTCTCTCTCTCTCTCTCTCTCTCTCTCTCTCTCCGCCATAACAACCAGCAGTTGCCTTGCAGTAACAATTAGAAGGTAAAGCAATCAATGAAAATAACATATCAAACAGCACAAAAAAAGCTGACATAAAGAAAATTAAAAATGAAGAAAAGGCTTCAGGCAAAGTAAAATGGATGTAGCATGTCTGTACGGAGAATCATAAATAGATATGTGTAGCATAATTTATGAGGGTATTTAGATCTGCTGATCGGTGAAATATGGAAGTTGATGAGCAGATTTTTTCCTTGACTTATTTCCACATTTCCCACCTACAAAGCTCACCTGCCAGCGGTTTCCGACACTATGCATTACACATTGGTCAGATGGGGACATGTCGGTCTGTTTCATTATTGTGACGCTCTGGGGAGAACAGTGCATGTGCATGGGGAGACGTACTGTAGGATTCAGAGGTTGGGCGACCGCAGGGTTGGTGCAAAGCCTGGAAGTGGAACACATGACATCAGTATTACAGCTCTCCCGCCTGGATGTTTGGGCTTGGCTGTGACGTCATAGGCACCCACCACACTCTCAGTCTACCCATACCTCCCAACATGACCCATTCCAGGAGGGACAAGATGCTCTGCTCCTGGACTTCCTTGCTCATGGCAGTTGCAGAGGTGGGACTGCACCACTGTCCAAAATTCAAATAGGGGAGCCACACCTGCCAGTGACTCCCAGACTTTGGTGTATGGAGTGGCAGTTGGGGGAGCTCCCCTATCTGAATTTTGGACTGTGCTACAGCCATGCGACTTGGCAACTGCCTCTGGCATGGAAGTCCAGGAACAGAGCATATTGGGGCAGATGTATTAACCAGAGTTACGTGCATTTCTGCACTTAACGCTGGTTAACTTGGGGGATTACATTTTTCCTAATGTATGTTCAGCACACCTAATGTTGCTAGGCATAGCTGTCCCCTGTAATCCCCCCAGTATTTAGTGGCTGGGGCGATTTATTAACAGCCACCCAGGCGTTAAATCGTCCTGGCTTCAGGGCCAGATCAGGGCTAGTGTAGTCCTATCCCCACTACAGGGACAACGCTAGCCCTGCTGCTGGCTCTGGGTTGCGCTGGATATCTATAATAGCGAGACACGGGCGTGCTGTTGAGAGCCGCTAGGCATAACGGCTTTCCTTATCAGCGGGGGTGGGAGAATAATACATTCGGATGCTACGGGTGCCCAGTTCTCCTCGTTATGCAGGAAAAGCGGGACCCATTGGGGCAGATATATTAAACCTGGTGAAGAGATAAACTGGAGATAAAGTGGAAGGAGATAACGCACCAGCCAATCAGATCCCAACTGTCATATTTCAAAAACAGCTGATTGGCTAGTGCGTTAACTCTTCCAAGTTATCTCCACTTATCTCCAGTTTATCTTTTCTCCAGGCTTAATACATCTGCCCCACTATTTCACAAGCGCTAAAGGGGGGTTAATACATCTGCCCCATTGTCCCTAATAGAACGGTCACTTTGGGAGATATGGTCTACCACCGCCATGGAGGAAAAACAGTCATGTACTGTAAGGGTCACCTTCATGTCAGCAGCAGGCACTCCACGTGGGGACACAGTAAATGCACTGAAAATGCTGAATGCTTGAGATTAGGTCAAATCCAAGGTTATGTTATCCATAAGGCTGACAAGGCTGAAGGGGTGCAGATTATTATACGGACAGTGTCTAGTCAGACAGTCAAAAGGTCTATCCAAAAGGTTGGCAGGCAATGGGCCAAAGGGCTCAAAAGGTGGACAGGGTCAAATGGTCAACATGGAAATGGTAGACACAAGCTGTGCTAGAGGTGCTTCCATTTTTGGCCAGACTGCATGTAATCTGCAGAGACCACCCCCCCCCCCGGCTCCCGTAAATCGCCATAAGTTGTTTCAATGCTACCGTAGCTGTTTTAAACCAGCCATAAAGTTACAGAACTGCATGCACACGCCCTGGCGCTGGTAATCTGCGCACAGAGTGGCATCCGGGGCAACGCTACATAATATTTATGCGAGTCATTTTCCAGCACGTCGCTTTTTGTCAGGAGGAAGCCAGAGGAGCCAGAGACTTTGTCACACATGACAGCAATAGAATTCTCCCCCAATAAGCTAAATACCATGACAGGAGCTCGGAAATAAATGAAACGGCTTCTATCAGATTGATAAAAAGTGCAGATCGCGTGCAATATTCAGCTGCATAAACACGTTGCTTTCCATTCCAGCTGAATGTCACCCAGCATCGGCGTTTCGTTTAGAGGCGGACGGCGGACATGGTAGCGAGATGTGAAAGATTAGATAGGAGATGTCATTCATGTCAAAACAAATGACAGTTCTTTAGGCCATTGACACGCTAGTGCTGGAGTTTATTGAGTCCATTCATCTTGGCTTTGTGAGATTTATGTGTATGCACACAGGTCGGTCATATATTCCGTCAATTAATTCAAGGCAGAGCCTCTCAGGCACCACCGGGAAGGTCAGCACGGATAATAGTGGAAGCAGGCTGTCAACTGCAAGTGAAACCTGAACAATGAATTCATGTCTGACCTCCTAAATGTCGCGCCACAACATTCAGCGCGCTGTCCGTAGATGCGGAGAGATGTTTGCCCAACATGTGTACAATTACATAAACTATATGGGTGGGAATCTATCAAAGCCAAGATTTCAGAGGTTAACGATCAGATAAACCCCGCCCCGCGGGCGCACCGACCACATTCCCCTCTCTCATGTGCATGACTGCGTATGTGATCACTGCCATGCACATGATGGGAAAACTATTCAAAATTCTAGACTTGACGGTGGGGAGAAGGAAGCCACCTATGACGTCAACAGCTAGGGAATGCCTGCATTTTTTCGGGACATTCCTGGAAAACACTAAGATTTCACCCCCAAACAACGTATCCTATGCATGTGCGCAGGGGCAGGCTGGGCAGGGGGCCATGTGCCCCACGGGTCACTGTAACAAGTAATGGTGCGGGCCGCCTCATACCTCGTCCTGTATGCAGCGGTGCGGCTACAGGAACATGGCTGCCGGTGTCCTGCATGAGGACATGTCCTTCAGCCTCCAGTGATAAATATGTGCAGGGCAGGGCCCGGCGCCTGCCTGTGTGTCCACCCGTGAGGTTTAGCGAGCTGCGGCGCGGGAGAGCAGGACAGAGAGGGAGGAGCCGCAGCATTGCAGCACAGACCCTCCTGGCAAAACTTGAAAGGCACTGGCAGTGCCTGTGACAGGCAGATGAGTTAACATTTATGTAATTATGCGGTGGGGGGGGGGGGGGGGGGGCAGGGGGAGCAGCCTGCGGTGTCCGGGTATAATCATGCAGCGGGAGTGGCCTGTGGTGTCCTGGTATTATTATGCAGAGGGAGCGGCCTGTGGTGTCCTGGTATTATTATGCAGGGGGAGTGGCCTGTGGTGTCCTGGTATTATTATGCAGGGGGAGCGGCCTGTGGTGTCCTGGTATTATTATGCAGGGGGAGTGGCCTGTGGTGTCCTGGTATTATTATGCAGGGGGAGCGGCCTGTGGTGTCCTTGTATTATTATGCATGGGGTGCTGTATGTGGTGTCCTGGTATTCGTATACAGGGGGAGGAGCCTGTGATGTCCTGGTATTATGCAGGGGGAGCAGCCTGCGGTGTCCTGATATTATTATGCAGGGGGAGCGGCCTGTGGTGTCCTGGTATTATTATGCAGGGGGAGCAGCCTGTGGTGTCCTGGTATTATTATGCAGGGGGAGCGGCCTGTGGTGTCCTTGTATTATTATGCAGTGGGAGCAGCCTGTGGTGTCCTGGTATTATTATGCAGGGGGAGCAGCTTGTGGTGTCCTGGTATTATTATGCAGGGGGGGCGGCCTGTGGTGTCCTTGTATTATTATGCAGGGGGAGCGGAGTGTGGTGTCGTGATATTATTATGCAGGGGGAGCGGCCTGTGGTGTCCTGGTATTATTATGTAGGGGGAGCGGCCTGTGGTGTCCTTGTATTATTATGCAAAGGGAGCAGCCTGTGGTGTCCTGGTATTATTATGCAGGGGGAGCAGCCTGTGGTGTCCTGGTATTATTATGCAGGGGGAGCAGCCTGTGGTGTCCTGGTATTATTATGCAGGGGGAGCGCCCTGTGGTGTCCTAGTACTATTATGCAGGGGGAGCAGCCTGTGGTGTCCTGGTATTATGCAGGGGGAGCGGCCTGTGGTGTCCTGGTATTATTATGCAGGGGGAGCAGCCTGTCAAAGTTATTATAAAGTGTCTATGGCATAATCAACTCCAGGCCTAATATTTTTTTTTTATTATTAATACATATCTTTTAAACAAAACTTTAATGATGCGCTGTTACTTATGGGCCAGTGCTCTGGACTTGCCCCCCAGGCTAAAGGTTGCCAGCCAGCACCTGCATGTGCGGTCAGTCGATAATACCTTCTAAATCGGCCTCTTTGCCCAGCCTGAACTAGAGGAAGGGTGCGCGCGCGATATTTAGAAAGTAGAAATGCCCTTTAAACAAAAATATTAAAGAGCTCATTAAATAATACAACCGGGAGCTTCTTTCCTTAATAAAGACATCTGGAACTTTGTCCGCACCACCTGAACTGTTCCCCCCCATGTGTGTAGAGATGTGCCAAAGTCACGCCTGACAGATTATGCAAAAAGATGTTCTACAAATTTAACCCTGAATTCCTAAAAGCTTTATTTTAAGAGAAAACGAAAATATTCAGGATTAAATTAGTACAGCAAATGACATGGGACCGCTTAATCATGTTCTTCCAGTTAATTAATTATATAGATTAATTTTTAAGCAAGTAAAATATTGTAATCAGTCAGAAAATGTACCAATATAAATGACGGCAAATATTAATTAGCGTATGTCTATTTGGAAAAAGTTAATAGACTGTTACAAATCCAAATGTGTAACAAGTGTTGTAGCCAATGGGATAATGTTATCAAGTATGAAGACTTTCAGTGAAGCAACAGGGATCAAACATTAAGTAACACAATGGTTTCAGCAGAAGAGAGAAGGCAATAAAATACAATTTGCTTAAATGCATGAATTAATTTTGAAACTTTAATTTTGATATATATTCACTGAAGTTTAATTTTGATGTAACTGGTTATCTCCTATATATTTGGCTACATCTGTCACTCAAAGTGGGTGTCTGTGTCTATAACGCTCTGTTCCTGGACTTTCCTCTTAATGTGTGATTGCCTTCATCTGTGCTGAACACCTTTCTGACAAATGAACCTGTTTAAAACAGGTGATGGCAATCATACATTAAGGGGATGTGTAGAAACAGAGCAATGTGTCCCTCCTGGAGAGGGTCATGTTGGGAGGGAGGTATGTGACAGAGAACCAGCCCAGTGAGCCCACAGACAGTGCCAGACACCCACTGCCTTCCCATGTTGCCCAGCGCTGCTACTCCACAGCCACCAGGTGAGCGCCCCCCTCCCGCGAGTTGCGGCAAAACCTCCCCCCCGCGCGCCCCCCCCTCCCGCGATTCGCGGCAAAAACACCCGCTCCCCCGCGACCCCCCCTACCGCGATTCGCAGCAAAAACACCCCCGCGACCCCCCTCCCGCGATTCGCTGCAAAAAGAACCCCCCCACGACCCCTCCCGCAATTCGCGGCATAACCACCACCCCGCGACCCCCCCCTCCCGCGAATCGCGGCAAACCCTCCCCCGTGACCACCCCCCCCCCGATTCGCGGAAAAAACACCCCCCCCGCGACCTCCCTCCCGCGATTCGCGGCAAAAAGAACCCCCCCGCGACCCCCCCTTGCACGATTGGCGGCACCCCCCCCTGCGACCCCCCTCCCGCGATTTGCGGCACCCCCCCCCCCCCGCGCAATTCGCAGCAGCCCCAGGATTAAATGGCACATGCAAAACACTGACATGGCTATGGTCGACAATGAAAAAGGTTGACATGAGTTTTTGAAGATTTATTTTTAATTTTTTTATTTTCATATTCATTGTCATGTGTCAACATGGACATCAATGAAGTGGCACACTTATGTCAACATTTACATGTGTTGACCTTTCTGTGTTGATTTTTTCTTGTGGCGATTCGCGTCACACCCCCCCGCAACCCCCCCTCCCGCGATTCGCGGCACCCCCCGTGACCCCCCACCTCCCGCAATTCGCGGCAACCCCCCACCGGAACCCCTGTGAACCCCGCCCTCCCGCGATTCGCGGCACCCACCCCCGCGACCCCCCCTCCCGCAATTCGCGGCACCCCCCGTGATTCGCGGCAGCTCCAGAATTAAATTGCACATGGAAAACACTGACATGGCTATGGTCGACAATGAAAAAGGTTGACATGAGTTTTTGAAGTTTTTTTGTCATTTTTTGAATATTTTCATATTCATTCTCATGTGTCGACATGGACACCAATGAAGTGCCACACTTATGTCAACATTTACATGTGTTGACCTTTCTGTGTTGATTTTTTCTTGTGGCGATTTGCGTCACACCCCCCCACAACCCCCACTCCCGCGATTCACGGCACACACACACACCTCCCCCGCGATTCTCGGCACCCCACCCCGTGACCCCCCTCCCGTGATTCGCGGCACCCACCCCCCGCAACCCCCCCCCTCCCGCAAATCGCGGCACCCCCCGCGTTTCGCGGCACCCCCCGCAATTCGCGGCAGCCCCAGGATTAAATGGCACATGCAAAACACTGGCACGGCTATGGTCGACAATGAAAAAGGTTGACATGAGTTTTTGAAGATTTATTTCATTTTTTGAATGTTTTCATATTCATTGTCATGTGTCAACATTTATATGTGTTGACCTTTCTGTGTTGATTTTTTCTTGTGGCGATTCGCGTCACACCCCCCCGCAACCCCCCCCTCCCGCGATTCGCGGCACCCCCCGTGACCCCCCACCTCCCGCAATTCGCGGCAACCCCCCACCGGAACCCCTGTGAACCCCGCCCTCCCGCGATTCGCGGCACCCAACCCCGCGCCCCCCCCCTCCCGCAATTCGCGGCACCCCCCGTGATTCGCGGCAGCTCCAGAATTAAATTGCACATGGAAAACACTGACATGGCTATGGTCGACAATTAAAAAGGTTGACATGAGTTTTTGAAGGTTTTTTTTTCATTTTTTGAATATTTTCATATTCATTCTCATGTGTCGACATGGACACCAATGAAGTGCCACACTTATGTCAACATTTACATGTGTTGACCTTTCTGTGTTGATTTTTTCTTGTGGCGATTTGCGTCACACCCCCCCACAACCCCCACTCCCGCGATTCACGGCACACACACACACACACCTCCCCCGCGATTCTCGGCACCCCACCCCGTGACCCCCCTCCCGTGATTCACGGCACACCCCCGCGACCCCCCCTCCCATGATTCGCCGCAACCCCCGCCCCGTAACCCCCCCCACCCGCGATTCGCGGCACCCACCCCCGCGACCCCCCCTCCCGCAATTCGCGGCACCCCCCCGCGATTCGCGGCAGCTCCAGAATTAAATTGCACATGGAAAACACTGACATGGCTATCGTCGACAATGAAAAAGGTTGACATGAGTTTTTGAAGGTTTTTTTTTCATTTTTGGAATGTTTTCATATTCATTCTCATGTGTCGACATGGACACCAATGAAGTGCCACACTTATGTCAACATTTACATGTGTTGACCTTTCTGATTTTTTCTTGTGGCGATTCGCGTCACACCCCCCCACCCCCCCCCGCAACCCCCACTCCCGCGATTCACGGCACACACACACCCCCCCCCCCCGCGATTCTCGGCACCCCACCCCGTGACCCCCCCTCCCGTGATTCACGGCACACCCCCCGCGACCCCCCCTACCATGATTCGCCGCAGCCCCCGTAACCCCCCTCCCGCGATTTGCGGCAACCCACCCCGCGACCCCCCTCCCGCGATTCTCTGCAATCCCTCCCCTCCCGCGATTCGCAGCATCCACCCCCCCACAACCCCCCCTCCTGCAATTCGCGGCACCCTCCGCAACCCCCCCTCCTGCAATTCGCGGCACCCTCCGCGACCCCCCCTCCCGCGATTCGCGGACACCTAAGTTGCATTACAGGGCATCTTTCATACAATTCTAACCATATTTCTCATATACAAACGTTCACAAATAAAGGGGGCGCAGCCCCTTACGACGATGTGAAGAGCGCCCGTAGGGCGCGATGAATCACCCAGTATATATATAGGGACAGCTGCTGTTTGTTTCTGATGTACTTGAAATAAACCCTCGTTTTTCTTCACTACTACATTGAGTGCTGGTCTGAACTCCTTCACCCTGGGGGGGTAAGTATATATATATATATATATATATATATATATATATATATATATATATATATATATATATATATATATATATATATATATATATATATATATATATATATATATATATATATATATAGAAAATTACCACACATGGATGAACTAGGTGAGTATTGCTCAGTCCAGTTTTTCTTTATTGAAATTTGTAGGCCTGGTTTTACTATGGTATGTAAACACTCTACTAGTACCTATAAACAGGTCAGGATTTCAGAAAAAGCCATGAAGGACAAGTCCAACAGTCAGGAAGAAGAATTATAAAATAAAGCAAATACATTTAGTGTAAAACTGCAAAAGTTGGTATATAGAATGCCTGGACCTGTGGTTGTGCACCTATATATTTGTGTCGGCTTGCAGAGGAGTTGGAGCACCTGGATATTTGTGTAGGCTCACAGAGGAGTTGGTGCACCTGGATGTTTGTGTAGGCTCGCA
The DNA here is from genome assembly GCF_055691185.1 of Crinia signifera. Classification (NCBI taxonomy): domain Eukaryota; kingdom Metazoa; phylum Chordata; class Amphibia; order Anura; family Myobatrachidae; genus Crinia; species Crinia signifera. The sequence continues at coordinate 156,808,923 of NC_139225.1, read as the reverse complement.
GAGGAGTTGGTATTTGTGTAGTCCTACACAATTGATTGCCCATAGCAACATCCCATGTGAAATAAAACTCCTATCTTTGTAAATGTCCCCTAGGAGCCCTTTAATTTTAGTTGTTGAGTGCCGCCATCCCTAACCGTGACCATAACCGGCTGCACACATGGTGGTCTTGCGGATTGACAGCCTCAGAGATACTAGTAAGGGACATACAACCTTCTTAACCTTCTATAAAGAACAAGCAGAGACATTTCCCATAGCAATTATTCTGCTTTAAGTTATAACGTATCAATGGCATTCTAGAAAATGATATGTAAATGCTGATTGTTGCTATGGGCTTGCCCACCTCTCCACTCTTTAGGAGGTTTGAAACATCTCCTCCGCAGTCACATCTTTCACCGCTTATTATTTATTCACGCTCATCTGTTGCTGAGATGACCCTTGTAACACCCCCTAGATGTGTCTCCTCATCAGTGTCACCGTGTTGGCTGTGAGCAATAACAGACATGGAAGTGAAAGGTTCAACAAACCCAGCAGATCGTCCTTATACATATGCCAGAATCAGCAGGACCAATATTGTATTAAATGTTTGACCGGTAAACAAAAAAATGACAGCACAATTCAAAGCATATGTTCATTCCGGGGCACAGAAACAAAGGAGACCTGCATTTCTTTTCAGATCTTTAGAATATTGCTATGTAGAATATTACAAATGTTCCAATTATATAAACTTAAATAATCTTAAAATTAAAGTAAATGTGAAAAGTATCAACTAAATCGGGTCTTTAGGCAGAGCAGTTGCCAATTCACTGGTACCACCAGTTCTGCCCAAGCACAGAAGAGAAAGCTGGTTTGTGCATGCCCAACGGAACGCCAAGTCTTATGTTGCCACTGCACATCGGGAGAATGCACATTGGGAAGACACAAAAGTTAGTGCCAAACATCTTGTAATCGAATGGAGAAGCCATCACCGTTCAATCAGAAACATCTATGGTAGTGCTGGCCGAACCATCAAGATCTACAGGCCACCTAGCTAGAGCACAGGTGTAGTCATTACTTACTGTCACATTTCCAAGACCATCAACTGGTGCACAGGTGAAGTCATTACTATCACATACTCAGACCACCTAGCTGGCGCACAGGTGCAGTTATTACTAACTGTTCCATTTTCCAGATCACCAAGCTGGTGCACCGGTGTAGCCATTACTAACAGTCATATTTCCCATATTTTACCAGATGAACAGGTGTAGCCATTACTAACTGTCACATTTTCAAATATGTGCTGCATTCATTCCTAACTGACACATTCAACAGAATCACAGGTGGCCTGGATAACATGGATTGTTGGTAGATCTCAAGGACCAGTTTGGTCACCCAAAGACCACTGTATCTTCCACTGCTGCTTGGGATCAGCCACTTGGAAACTGTGTTTTGCAGAAACATTTTCTGACCATGAGGAAAGTCAAAACATTCAATTCCTTCTGATAACTACATACCCAAATTACCGCAGTGAGACAATATAGAGAGAGTTTTTCAGGAGCGAGTGAGACACCATGACAGTCCCCACAATGGTACCGACTGCTGCATGTGTGTAAACTCCAGGAGGCGGCTCCACCTGAACGAACGCAGCTGAGACACCCTGGGGTGCCCAGTCATCCATACTGATCCTAGAGCGTTTTCACGCCGGATCTTAAATCTACACAGGGTGATCTCCTATTTTGTATCAGTGCACCCGATAGAGGGTTAATCAAGGATACCAATCCCACATATTTGCACTGATTAATTCGGCTCTAGAGCAAGAGGTCATTTAAACCTCCGCTCAGACACGCCGATTGATCTGTCAGATCTAAGGTCCAGACAGACCAGACGCACACTATCTAGTAAAAGCACTACATAACAACCCTGCAACATCTGCCTGCCACCTTGGTTTTAAAAATTGTGTGAACCCCACCCTTGTTTATGTTACATGTTGTCATTTTTTATCTCGCAGTTCTTAATGATTAAAATAATAAAAGTTAAATTTTATCTCTTATTTTGGTGCACCAAAAACAGGACATCTTCTCTTTCTTTTTGCGTATCAAATTCCATGTCCTAAGGTAGCACACCCCCAGCAGCCTATTATTGAAATAAATATTTGTATAAGGGGGTTCACCTCTCTATGACCAGAGGTCTTGTGCGACTAAACCCCCCCAAAAAAACCGTCCTGCACTTAACCTTTGGTGAAGTAAACTCACCTTCTGGTTGGTCAGCACAGACTATCATTAAGGAAAGACTTGTTCTTCCGTCATAAATGAAAACTTTGTCAAACAGTATCAGGATATAAGATACTGCACAATCTCATCAATTTCTTTGGGATATTAAGTACATTAAAAACTGTATTTATCATTCTAATTTAACAACAGTATCACAAAATTAAGATACAGTAATACCTGACTGACTACTAAAACATAAATAAGAATATCATAACATCTGACTGAGTGCCTCTCGGACACCGACTAGGTCTCTATCACTCTCAGCATGTCTGTCTCTGATAGCAACAGTGGCCCGATACCCACCTTCAGTTTGAGTCAAGAGCTGACCAACAGGCAACTGAACCTTCAAAAATGTATGGACTCCCTTTTGGAGAAAGACATTTCACATATAAATACATCTAAGGAGGATTGGCTTAATGACTTACATCAACTCAAATTTGCACTGATTAAACAATCAAAAACATTTTGGAACAAAATGACTTTCGACAGCTATCTTAAACAAAAAATCACACCGCGGGGATTGAGACCGCGAGTATTTCCATCTTTTGAGCTAGCTGACGACATTTTGAAAACCGAGTGGGAGAAAGCCCTTACCCAGTGCTCATTTGAACTCATCAGCATTCTCATTAGACATGATGAGATTATGTTAGAAAAACATAACTCTGAAATCACCAGGCTCAGCATTAAGCTCAAAGAATTTGAGGGGTTAGACAAATTCCAGAAAACGTATCATAAGTTTAAACTGGAAATTGAAAACATGGAAAAAGAGATTATAAGCAGGAAGAAAAATAAACTCCAAAGGGATAGAGATGACTTCATGTCCAAAAAGGTGTACAGATGGAACACTCAAAACCTTAGAAGGACACCGTCATCTAACCCTCTCAGTGTTAGCAGCACAGATCTCGATTCCTCTGACAATGATGCAACCCCCAACACATCCTCTCGACAGACACAGAGGCCTTTTTTAGGGGTGAGCCCAAGAGAAACCAGAGACCAGCTAGGATGGGATACCGCAGGACAAGGAGGGGGAAGAAGAAGGAAAAGAGCAGCAAGAGATTGGAGGGAGGACCCGAGGGATTATCAGAGACATCGGAAATAACCAACTCTGCTTCCCTTAAAATTATCAACCTATCTGACCATGATTTAAACGAACAGCAAATCCAGGTCTTGCAGAAGGGCCTATCCTTCTCCCCGGTTACCTCCTTTAATAGGTTTGACATAGAGAAGGATTTGAACCTATTTTCCCGCAAACTTCTTATCAAAAAATTCTTTTGTGTAAAAGATACTCCTTCCGTGATCCCCCACTCCCCCCATACATCTCCCTGTCCAGACTCTAATTGGAGCCTGGAAGAAGAGGAGGCACTTGCCAATCTTGAGAGCCTGCAAGATGTCACTATGACAGACACGACAGATCTTCATGCTACAAGAACTGTAAACAAACTCAGTACAACTTTAAAGAAAAAATCCAGCTTTTATCCGCACTTCCAAATCTGTCCGGTGGTAAAAACTTATACTGACCTTGTCAGTCATGACTTGGATCTTTTGGAGCACAGTAAACATACCTTTCAATTTGAGGACAACCTTAGTCGACAGGAAAGAGAGGCCCTCAAACAGATTAGGAATTGGGACGACACCATCGTCAAACCGTCCGATAAAGGCGGCAATGTGGTACTTTGGTCAAGGGTATTATATGTGAAGGAATTAGAAAGACAACTGGGGGATGGCACCTGTTATAAAAAACTCACATTCAATCCCACTCAAGATTATCTGACCATGTACTCCAGGATGATTGAGGAGGCCCTACACATAGGGACAATTACCAAATCTCAGTTTGAATTCCTACAAGTGAAAAGTGTCAAAATACCAACTTTGTACCTCTTGCCCAAAGTCCATAAGAATGACAAAACACCCCCAGGGAGACCCATAGTGTCTGGCATAGGTGGCCTAACAGAAAAGGCCAGCCAATTTGTTGACACGTACTTGCGAGAATACGTGGTCACATTACCATCATATGTAAGAGACACTATGGAGGTACTTACCAAGCTCCAGTATGTCACACTCAATCAAAATTCTTGGATTATAACCTGCGACGTAGAAAGCTTATATACTAGCATCCACCACCAACATGGGATCGCAGCTGTTAAATATTTCCTACAGATGGACATTGCCAATGACTTCAATGACTTTCTCATACAACTACTGAAATTCGTGCTGAGTAAAAACTACTTCGTCTGTAACGAAGGCTTCTACCTCCAGGTACGGGGGACTGCGATGGGGAGCACCTGTGCCCCCACGTATGCGAACCTGTACCTGGGGTGGTGGGAGCGAGAAGTCGTTTTCAGTGAGGCTAACGAGAAGTATACCGATCATGTACTATTATGGCTGAGGTACATTGACGACCTCCTAATCCTATGGGAGGGAGACAAAGATCTCTTCATCGAGATGATAGAGATGCTCAATATCAATAAACTGAACCTCCATCTGACCTATGAAATTAGTCAGAGGGAAGTCAACTACCTTGACCTACACATCTCTGTCAGGGAAGACGGCTCCCTCCACACAGACCTATACCGCAAGCCCACTTCGACCAACTCCCTACTGCATTATTCCAGCTCACACTTCCCCCCTGTGATCAAAGGCCTCCCTAAAGGCGAGTTTCTAAGGATGAAACGCAACTGCTCTGATGAAGCCACCTATGAGCATAGAGCAAGGGAATTAAGCAACCGCCTAGCAGAAAGGGGTTACAGTAAGAGGAGCATTAAAAAAGCTTATAATGAGGCTCGTACCTATGAGAGGGACAAACTCCTGGTGCCACGTAAAAAAGACACCACAGTTTCCAAGGACCCCGTAAGGTTTATTGGAACATACTGTAAAGAGTGGCGGCAAATACACAACATCCTTAACAAGCACATCAATGTTTTAAAAACCGACCAAGACCTGGCCGAGGTACTAGAAGACCAGATACAAATGAGTTGGCGAAGAAGCCGAAATCTCCGCGACACTCTTGTCCATAGTCATTTGGATAAACCAAAAAAACCCTTGCGACAGCAATTGGGATTTTACAAATGCGGAACCTGCAAAGCCTGCCTCCACATGATTCAAAAACAACAATATGTGGACAAGTATAACCATACCTGGAAAATTAATGACTACATTACTTGCGACACAGCGGGAGTAGTGTACAATCTTGAATGTCCCTGCAATAAAACCTATATAGGGAAAACCATTAGGCCACTCAAGAAAAGGATACTGGAACACATTTCCAGCATTAAAAATGCAGAAAAAGACAGGAAGGCCATGAAAGTACTAACCCCAGTTGCTCGTCACTTTTACAAATACCACCAAAGCAAAACCACCGGTCTGAAAGCATACGGTATGCTCAAAGTCAACTTGGGGATCAGGAGAGGAGACCTGGATTCTGAACTCCTGAGACAGGAGACCAGACTCATCTTCATGATGGGCACCATGTCTCCCTCAGGCCTAAATGAGGAAAACAGCTATTCCGCATTTCTCTGATAACCCTGTCTCTGTTCTCATTAAACAACTCCTCATCATACTTACCTCATAAATATACAAATGTTTTCCCTTCTTTCGATCCGTTATACTTACCTTGCTGTCCCATGGTCATCCTCTGACCTCCCATGAGAATATTCTGCCGTGACACGGTGCTTTATAAAATATGATGGGATTACGAACCCTCCACCATACTTACCTCATAAATATATAACTTTTTCCCTTGATCTGTTATACTCACCATGCTGCCCCACGGTCACCCTCTGACCTCCCACGAGAATATTCTGCTGTGACAGGATGCTTTATATAAATATCAAAAATATGATGGGATTGTGAAGATTTCTCTTTACCATATTTTTACTCCATAAAAATCTGGGCATTTCACTTCACTTATAATTAGTTCCTATTGTCCATCTATCTTTATAAATAAGCTGTACTCACTATGTTGTCCTATGGTCATCTTCTGACCACCTATGGCAATTATTTGCCCTGACTGGATACTTTGGAAAATATGATGGGATTGCAAATTCTTCTCTTTTCCATACCTTTACTTTATGAAAATCTGGGCACTCACCCTATTTGTAATCAGTTCCTATTGTCCATCTACCTTTATGATATTACACCTACGTTGGTCCAAACTTATACCATAAGGTGGAACCTATACTTTTTCACTTTTTCACTTTTTCACCAATATTGTGTCATCTGACATATATCCTTATTAAGATAACACACCAAGGTCCCTCCTCTCACATAATTTTCTCACGTATTTTCTTTTTGTGTATTTGGCACATCATCACGGCATGTTTTTCTGGCCTTGAGTCCTCTCACTTCTTTCCATTATATGTACACTAACATGACAGCCATAGCACTGCTATGACTTTACCATTTGCTCCTCTTCCTAAAAATGACATCTCACCTAGTCACCATGTTCACATTTATATCTACATATACTTTTAATTCTTCATACTATATGCACTATCTGATCCTTTCGTCACCATGCCCCTACACAATAATGAGTATAACTTAGAGACTGGATACTACATTCCAGTCATTTGACATGACTATAAATGTACCCACAATGTCAATCACATATCAAATGGGAATCTTTTTGTTCCTACTAATTTATATCACAGATAGGTCCCTATTACAGGGAGGCCATCCTACAATCTTGCTAGGCAAACCATCCTATAAGCAACTAGTATATATAAAACATTTTAAAACTACTCCCAGGACATCATCATTGAGTTCATTACAAAATATATAGGGTAACCGCAGTACCAGAGGCAATGACCTACAGCCACATATCGGACGATAGGCTGATAAATCCATATTTTAACATCTAGCAACATTTGGATAATATAACAGAAATAAATGATTGAGTATGAGGATTGACTTACAAAACGATAACTCCCATGGCAGCAGTATACTAAACAGAAAAAACGTTAACATATCTGGATTGATAAATAAACACCAATCCACCTAGTTACGTGAGGCTTCTTTAAGCACCATGAACAAGTGCACCTATCAGCAATAATATGGCATCTCCGGTTGCTATGACAACCAACGTTTGTCTCAGTCGCCAATGCATTATTACGCACCGGGTGGATGGTTCTATATATCCCCAATTCTATGTTCAAAATAGATATGACTAATAAGGCAAGCGATCGCATCTCTAACCATACGGATCAAGTTACAAACATTTACTTTACAATAAACATCAATCCCCCTGATTACGTGAGGCTTTCTTAAGCACCATGAATAAGTGCACCTATCGGCAATAATATGACATCACTGGTCGCTATGACAACCAATGTTTGTCTCAGTCGCCAATGCATTATTATACACCGGGTGGATGGTTCTATATATCCCCAATTTAATGTCCAATATAGACATGACAAATAAAGCAAGCGATCGCACTTCTAACCACACGGATTTATTTACAAACACTTACTCTACATGGCAACGTAAGGTTTCCAATGGGCGCTGCTAAACAGACTCATCTACCAATCGAGATGCAGCATTTACGGTCGTTATGACAACCACTATGACCGCTGATTACAGGCACCGCCCGCTCTATGACACGCAGCGCTGGTTACCAACGTTACCAGCACGCCGGCGTATATCTCGGAACTACACGAGACCCCGTCCAGGGGCTCGCACTATGTGAACAGTCAGGATTGGACGGCGGACTCCGGACACGTTTCCGGAGGCGCGTCCAGCACGCACAGAGCTCATTGGAGCATAACACATTATCACTGCTACTTAAACCCATCGCGACTTTGATCTGATTGGCCCTGAGGAAGCTATCATCTGCGAAGCGCGTGCCGGCTAGCGGTGCGCAGGCAGATGTCTGCAACTTTTGTTATTTTTCATATTAATGCATTTTGATTTGTGTGTAGTCTCGGAGCTGCGTTAGTCTCTAGTCTCCCAACCTGTGCAACACTCTGGAGGCGGCTCCAAGTGTTTTGACACAGCTAGTCACACCGGTGGTACCTTTACCTAGGTCCTGCACTGGAACGTTTTCCAGATCAGAAGACCATACACACCGGGCGATCTGCAAATTGATGCAGAGTAATTACCGCAGTGAGACAATATAGAGAGAGTTTTTCAGGAGCGAGTGAGACACCATGACAGTCCCCACAATGGTACCGACTGCTGCATGTGTGTAAACTCCAGGAGGCGGCTCCACCTGAACGAACGCAGCTGAGACACCCTGGGGTGCCCAGTCATCCATACTGATCCTAGAGCGTTTTCACGCCGGATCTTAAATCTACACAGGGTGATCTCCTATTTTGTATCAGTGCACCCGATAGAGGGTTAATCAAGGATACCAATCCCACATATTTGCACTGATTAATTCGACTCTAGAGCAAGAGGTCATTTAAACCTCCGCTCAGACACGCCGATTGATCTGTCAGATCTAAGGTCCAGACAGACCAGACGCACACTATCTAGTAAAAGCACTACATAACAACCCTGCAACATCTGCCTGCCACCTTGGTTTTAAAAATTGTGTGAACCCCACCCTTGTTTATGTTACATGTTGTCATTTTTTATCTCGCAGTTCTTAATGATTAAAATAATAAAAGTTAAATTTTATCTCTTATTTTGGTGCACCAAAAACAGGACATCTTCTCTTTCTTTTTGCGTACATACCCAAATACTTTGCCATGAGGTAATGATGTACCGTACCATGGTCCTTCTGTTTCTCTGTTTCCACTGTAATATTACCGTTGTATATAAAAGAGGTTCGGCTGTTTTAATTAACCTTTACAAAGAACAATATTTCACTGAGTGTATTTCCTTATTTCTTTATGAATTTTTATATCTTAGCTTATTTATTGTAATGCTGAGCATAGCCTCTACTCCTCTTCCCTTCTCTTTCATATTGCTTCTAATGCATTTTACATATATATACAGAAAGATTAATGGTGTTAGAAGGTCATAAAAAAGTTTCTGCCAACTGATTTCAGTGAACTTATTTAAAAGAATCAGCTACAAAAACATTGTACCTCGGAGAACGGGGCAGAAGTGGTGCACTATCATTATATATGGTGATGGTCTTCTTCTATACATTTCCCCTTCCCCCGAGGGAGGGTAGTATGTCGGCATTAGGGATCCTAACCTTCAGGGAGACGGGTCAGTCATGGTAGCACGTCGCATCATCAGTGGTGCCGAGGGGGGGGGGGGCAAGCCCAGGTTTGATGGAGGGGCCCAGTGGCTCTTCTCAACCCAGCACATGCTGCTGTGTGATGGGCTCAAGTGTTGCCAGGGAGGTGTATAAAATTTTATTTTTCTCTGTATTTTATTCTAAGGGTACATGGCCATGCCTCCCATAAGTAGACCACGCCCCATACAAAGTAACACAGGCTCTCTTCTGCCCTGTGCTTCATTGTTGCTTCTCCACCACTATGCAGCAGGGCGCGGGGCTATGCTGATGTACTTAATGCAGGTAGCTGCTGTGGAACTCTAAGACACCACCACCACACTTGTACTTGAGGGGCTGGAAAGTGGGTATTGGTGGCAGTGTGGGGTTGTTTTGGGGTCGGGGCAGTAGGTTCAAATTTCACCTAGGTTGCTGAGAACTGGCCTGGGGTAGTTAGCTGTAATACCCTACTATGGGTAGAATCACCACCCTAAGTCCAAGTAGATTGTTGAGTTGGAGACCTTTGTAACTTTCGACCCCCTTAGGCGGGATACACCTGCAATGTATATTGTGTATGATATTTGTACATTGATGGATTCCACTGGTTTACATCCGTTTCATCTTTGCTACCCTACAGGTTCTCTGGTAATAAATATTTAGTAATATACTGTAGTATTGATCATTTCTACCCTGTAATATTTCCATTAATAGTACAGTAATATGTTCCGCTTTACATTGCGGTGTAATATTTGGGCACAAAGTAATAAATGCAGGGTGTACATCGGGGGCCAATGGCAGGGGTGTGGATTATTAGATAGACGGTGTCGAGACAGACAGCCAATAGGTTTACCACAACAGGTCGACAAGCATTATGTCGACGGGGTTTAAAGGTCGCCAGGGTGAAAATGGCAAGATGAAAAAACGTAGACACATGAAAATATCGACATGAGTTTTTCACATTTTTGGTGTTGATGTCGACGACGACTGATAGTTCTCCCAATTATTGTAATGCCAACCCTCACATGGGTCGCTGCGCCCGCATGCTTTGTGCGCGCCACATTATTATTTTCTCCCTCTATGCCGACATCTTATTGAGATTTGGCCACTTTTTTATCCGACTCCAACGGATCGGGCAGAGAAATCGGATGAAGTGTGTCAATCGAGTGTGTTTGACATCCCATCTATACGCGGTTCCATGCCCTTCGGGTCAGAGTGGGGGGTCGGACCTGCTACAAGTAGGATTAATCGAAATTGCAGGCGCCAGGTGCATATTTTTAACACCTGTGAAATATTGCATACAATTTACTTTATATAGCCCTATTAGCCAGCCCCTGTAGTACAGCCCACTAGATACATCGCAGGCAAGTACCAAATCATATGAAATGGAGTTCACGGGAAATCGAATGCGACTTGAGGCTCAGATAAGTCGCAGTTAGTGTATGAGAGCCTTAAGATTATGCCAGGTATGTGTCATACCTCCCAACGTTCAGTCATTGGCAGAAGGGACATATGCGCATGCCCAAAATTAGGGGGCGTGACCTGCTGGAAAGGGGGAATGGCCTATAATTTGCATCAATCCATGAGGCCACACTCCCATTTTAACGCTGTGGGGGCATGGCCCAGAGGCTCTGTGAGCTTCTAGCCACGCCCCCAGCCCCTCTGGCTGCGGGAATAGTGCTGCTCAGCAAGTGACAGGGGGGACTCCCAACTGCCCCTCTGCTGCGGGACACTGGGGGCCAATGGCAGGGGTGTGGATTAAACCAGGACGTTCCTGCAGAAAATGGGATAGTTGGGAGGTGTGTGATGTGTGCTAATTACACACAGTAGCTTAACATTTTCATTCTTTTTTTTATAATCTTTTTATTATTATTATTATTTGAGCAGATACTGTAATGTTCCTGTGTTTCAAGTTCACAGTTGTCAATAATGTGAAAAAAACAAACATTAAAATACTGACCTGAGGGCCTGCTTCATTTGTGCTAGCAAATCCAAAAAAGCTCACAACTGGGCAAACCCATGCTGCACTGCAGGAGGGGTAGATGTAATGCGCTGAGAGGTTTGGGAGGGGGGTGTTCAAACTCTAACTTAAAATACAGTGTAAAAATAAAGCTGTCTAACATGTGTGGACTACATGCAAAAGCAGCAGGTATTTACCCTGATGCAGCTAATTTCGCACGGAGCAGCCAGGAGCAGGAACATCGATGGGGGGTGGGGTGGGCTCCATCACAGAGAGGTGTCCTGTTGTGGCCGTGGGGTCCTGCCTGCCGGGATGTACCCAGTGTTCTTCATCGGAGAGTCACCCGGGCCCATGGCGCTCGCTTCAGCCAGGGGTCACCGCATCCTGTGGCGGGGCACTTTGCACTCTCCCTCCTCCAACCTTTCCCCTCCACCTGACGCCTCCTCCGTCCACCTCTTACCTCCGCCTCCGCCACTATTCTCCGAGGGCCGAGGATGGGGAGCTCCGTGGATGGGAGATCGCAGTTCCACGTGTATATTTCCATCCCCATCCCCAACGAAATCTAAATCTAAATTTCAGTGTAAAAATAAAGCAGCCAGTATTTACCCTGCACAGACAAAAATAACTCATCCAAATCTAACTCACTCTGCACGTTACATGCAGCATGGTTTTGTCCATTAGAAAAAGATTTTGCTTTTGAAATCCATGCTGGATAATTTCCTTACTTTGGATATTCCCTACATTTTTTAACACAACAACTACAGAAGATTCCTCTGTAGAGTAAAACTATGCTGTGAAGTTTCCTAAGTTATGCGCTTGTGCTGTTTCTCCGCGGTGAGCTCACCACGTGCGCCGATTGCGAGCGAGCACTGCTCCAACCAAATATTGGCTGCTTTCCAAAAGCTGGGAGCATAATCTCTCTATACTATTTATGTGTTCAGCTAGCAAAATTCATATTGGGCTTGACATGACTTCAGCTGGGCATTTTCACTTTTAAGTTCTGGAAGTGGTAGATTAAACTGCACATGGAAATTTAGCTGGGAGGGGGGGGGGGGGATGTGTCACATGTGGAGAAAATGCCAGAGTCAGAAAATCGGGAGCAATTGTAGAAAAAAATGGGAATGATTTGTGATTCCAGTGAAGAAAACTGATGCAATACAGAATGGATTTGAAAGCTTTGTATTTAAAATATCAGTAATCAATTCTAATATTTCAATATATAATTATGATCATGTTGCGGATTAAAGAAATATAACTCTCCAATGGCCGAAGCATTGTCACCTCCTCGTGGCCAGAACAATTTTAACCTTCTTAGATATCGTCACTGAAATAATTGGAATAACTTCTTAGAAGATTTTAGTTTTGTGCTCCCTACCTCTGGAATTCTCTACCTCTCCTCATTACACTCTCCACATCTCTACAAAACTTTAAAGGGCTCTCAAGACCCCACTTCTTCATCAGACCCAGTCAAATCTTACCCCTCTGTTTATGCTCACTTCTGTGTCACTCCTGTCTGTCTGCCCCTCCCCTTTAGAGTGTTCAGTCTATCCAAAATCACCTGGCCTCAGGAATTGCAGCCATGGGATCAGGCTTGAATAACCCCCTTTGTTAGGTGCTGCGTAACCATTGTGGCATCATATAAATAAACAATAATATACATGATTTAAAATTTTTCAGTCTAGAAGAGGAAAAATCCCAAGATTTATTATTTTGCTTTTTCAGCCGCAGAACGGCTTTAGGTTTTAAAATTGGTTGATACTGAATTGGAACAAATATTGTTTTGTTTTAAAATACTAACCTACGGGATAGCAGATGAAATAGAAAACGTAGTTTACCAGGATTGTATTTCTACCTCTAGAGTATTTACTTTAATATACTCCTGCAGTCCCTGAACATCACCCCAGAAAATAACCTGTTCCCATCTTCTTAGTACAACAGTTATAAGATTGTGTATTTTTGAAGACATGACCCAAGCGGCCGAAGAACAAACATATTATTGTAATCCCCAACCCCCCCTCAAAAAGGCTCACAGCTGGGCAAATGTGGGGCAGATGTAACATGTGCAGAGTGAGTTAGAATTGGATGGGGTGTTTTCAAACTGAAATTCAAATTGCAGTGTAAACAAAAAGCCTTCTAACATCTGTGGTCTACATGTAAAAGCAGCCAGTATTTACCCTGCACAGAAACAATATAAATTAATTTGTTCCCTTTCCATGGCAATATGGTGGGTTCCAGACACAAAATTACTTACTTTTACACTTTACTGAATCTGGTCCACAATGCAGTATATAGGATTGGAGTAAAGGTAAAGCGAACCAAGGGTTGGCATATAAATTAATGTTGCAGGACCAATGCTGGCGGTTACGCCTCCAAGTAAGATATTTTCCTTTTAATACACGCCACCTTGACAAAAGGACATATACTGACAGCCAGAATGTAATGGGAGCTGAATTTATCGGCTGGCAAAAAGTTGCATGAAGTATCTGCATTTAAAATGTTATGCTACGGTGTTTTCATTCCAAACACTGTAACATAATTTGTTATGCAGATACATCTGCAATTATTCCCAGAATATAGGCATGCTGTATGATTTATTAATCAGCAAAATCCGTGTCTGCGTCTGATTGCATCTATTTGTGGATAAAGCACATTTTGCATGGGAAAAAAAGGGAAAAATTGCTTTTTTGAGAGATCAATGCATTTTTTTTTTTTTTACTGATTTTAAGGTTAGAAATAATTTGTTGTACATGTGCTGTAATTAATAATTTTATGAAAAGATAAAAATGCATATTATTGCTAACAAATAAACATGCTAAAAAATGTAGCATTGCTGTTTTCTTATGAATAAAACATATATGTAGATTAAAAAAAAACATGGATGTGTCCTCTGCACAGTTAAGCTGAAGAGTTAATGGAATTGGGTTTAGTCTGTTTATTACTGTTCTCCTTTACCCGACATAACCGCCACCAGCGCCACCTGGTCAAATATAGACAAATACTGTACAATGTATTTTTCCCGTGACTTTTGTATTAGCTTCTTAGCTTTCTTTATATCGTAATCAACCTCTTTTAGCGAGCTCATTGAAACGAAAGCCGCTCGTTTACCCGGTTCCGCTAACAATAGTCTGTACCAGCCACGGAGTACATGACTATGAATAATAATTGCCTGCTGCTTCAGAGTGACATACTGTCAATTGAAAGAAGTGAAGAAAATGAAATTATACAAAGGTGACATTATATAGATAATTATTACATACTCTGAATGGGCCTTTTAGATCACTGTTGGTTCGTTTTGTGCACCAGACCAAAGAATATACCTTTATACTGTGACCTTTAGCAGGAAGTATGACCTATTGTACAATTACATTGTCATTATCTTTATTCTTCTTTGTACTCGGTGCTAGATGTTAGATAAAGGGACATGATTGATAGGATTATTGATAAATTGCAAGATTAGTCATTCATGAATTTGATTTAAAAGTGGATTTGTTGCTTCACAATAGGAAAGATAACGATGGGTATAATTGGCCAAAAGCATTAGTATCATTATCACTTACAGTATAGGATGCCCAGTGTTTTACCTTCCTCTGGATCTAGAACACAGGTTCACAAACTCGGTCCTCGGGACCCCACACGGTGCATGTTTTGCAGGTCTCCTCACAGAATCACAAGTGAAATAATTAGCTCCACCTGTGGATCTTTTAAAATGGATCAGTGAGTAATGAATGCACCTGTCGGGTGACCTAGAATCTGTGAACTGTGTGGGGTCCTGAGGACCGAGTTTGAGAACCATTCTTCTAGAATTTAGCAAAGGACAAATTTCAGCATGAATATGTCCACTGCCCCTGCTGAGTATATACAGTAGCTGGCACAAGAACAGTTACATGGAAACTAACATAGGAATATATGGAGGGATGGCCGGTTGTGAGTAGTCGCAGCCCGGTATGCCATGTAGCAAAGCTGAGCATTACTACATCTGTATACACAGACAATACGCAGGTTCTACTCAGGGCCGGCGCCACCACTAGGCAGGTCTAGGCATTTGCCTAGGGCGCCGGCCACTGGAGGGCGGCAGTTCACCCCTCGCCCCCCGTGCAAAGGGGGTACCTGCTGCGCCATCTGGGGAGCGGGGTGGGGGGTCCATACCGGCGTCTGACAGGAGCCTGCAGTGGTGTCCTTGCCGTATGGGTACCTACAATATACACAGTGCCGCAGGTACCCATGCCATCCCCAGACGGCGCAACAGGTACCCCAGCCCCCACCCCCCGGCACCGGGGCGCCAGTGGCAATCGCAGGATTTTCAGAAGGGGGTTTCCAGAGGGGTGGAGCAAAGCACGGAGATGGACACTTAGGTGACCCAGTATATGCCGGGTCAGTTAACGTATTATAGATAGACCAAATGTATATAAATAATAATAATAATAATAATAATATTAATAATATATATATATATATATATACACACACACATATATATATATATATATATATATATATATATATATACACACACACATACACAGGGGCGTCAACAGCAGTGTAGACCCCTGGGCAAAGCAATGTATTGGGGCACCTACCGATCCTCCAGCGGTAGGGGTGAGGGAAGCTTTGATGTCCCGCGGGTGGTAGGGGGAATTATATCAACCGCTCAGCATGTAGGGCCTGGATCAGTAATTTCCACTAATTACCCCTTTACTGTACAGATGGGAGATGGGGTGGGAGAAGGGGGCACTGGGCTGAATGAAGGGGCCCTGATACATAACTTCTGGGGTGGTAGAGTATGTTTAATACGCAGAGGAGGGGTGTATAGTGGAGTAGGCTTATTATTCACTATTTTCTGGTGGGAGGACAGCTTGCTTGACTGCAGATATCTCTAGTTCCCAGAAATAGATTTCTTAGATTTTAATGGCATTAAAAACTAGAGAATCCCACCTACCGAATGATACTGGGGACTAGGGGATGAGAGTTCAGGAGGCAGAGCAATCTGCCCACAAGTATATAATACTACATACAAGGTGTGTGGAGATGGAGCAGTAACCAGCTGCTGGAAGGCTGATATCTCTGGTTCTCTGCACAGTAGAGACAAGCTACTAGTGTCCCTCAAAGGGAGAGAGTCTCAGCTTTTGGAATCTACCCTCAGAAAAACTCTAAGTCAGAAAGAACCTGAAATATCTGACTGGGAAGAGCAATCACCAGGCTTGGATGGGGACCAGTGCTTTGAAGTCAGATATCTCTGGTTCCCAAGGGCCGATTTTTAAAATTCTTGTACCCATGGAAAGAGGGGACCCTCAGCTATCAGTCTAGGGCCCTTAGACTCCTGGGGGGTTTCTGGGTACTCAGAAACCCCCCCTGCGTGCGCTACTGGGGCGCCCCCACCCCGACTCGCCTGGGGCGCTCCGGTGCCTCGCACCGGCCCTGGTTCTACTTTGGATATTGAGATGCTTTCCAAGATATTTGATAAGGCTGAAGTCTTCCTGTGATTGGCTGATCTGTGTGAGATACAGCTCCTGATTGGATGCCTGCCGCTTACTTGACAATAACTCCTATCCGGTGTTGCTTGGATGCAGTCTGTCCGGTGGGGCTTTTTTCCCATAAATAATATACCTTGATTCCTATGAGGTTCGGGATTCTTTTTGAGAATTGCTGACTTTATAAAACGGCAATCATTTACATGGCAAATCCAGATGCTCGGAAGAAATCTCTGACCTATGGCAACTCAGACCATCTTACATTTACCCTGTTGGGCTATAAGGAATGCACTTTGGGGTGCAGTTTCGTCTTCAGTAAATTACATGATTTGCAACTTACTGTATGATGCTTTTCAAAAACAAACAATTTTTTAAAGGAATCCCATTTTGGACTGCAGCTATAGTTTGAAATTATTATGTAAATCCCCGGATCCCGAGATTGGCATCCCTAAAAGAAAATTGCAGCTGTACCCCCACATAACTTACTTTTTGGGAGCTGTGGAGGGGTGCAGGCGGCAGTGGTGCGGGGGCAGGCGTCGGGAACGACGCGGGCGGCTGGGAGGCGCGTCGGGTATGACGCGTGAAGCTGAGATAGGCCCGCCGGCGAGCGAGTTCTGGGAGCTGGTGATGCCACGCTGCGGCATGCGCAGCGTGACCTATGATCGAATCACATCGTGCAGGCCACACACCGGGTCGGAAACAGCCGGGCAGCGTCTGAGCGGGTGCTCAGACGTTGCCCGGCATTAGTCTAGTCCTGAAATCCTGGGATTGGATACTCCAATCCCAGGATTGAAATCCTGGACATTTTGGGACCAAATCCCGGAATCCTGCCGATCCCGATCCCGGGATTGGCCACCCTACTGCATACCTCCCAACTTCCGTCCGGAGGAAATAGGGACACTCGCGCGGCAAAGCCGCGCGAGCGCCCAAAAAGGGGGCGGGGCGTATGCAAATGAGGGCGCGGCTTATGCTAATTAGCCGCGACCTCATTTTCATACGAGAATAGACGCTGTGCGCATGCGCACAGCGTCTATTCTACTAGATTGGGGGGTCTCCCAACTGCCACCCCCCGCAGCGGGACAATGCCTGCCGCGGGTGGGACGTCGGGACAGGACCCGAAAATCGGGACTGTCCCGACGGAATCGTGACAGTTGGGAGGTATGCTACTAGCCACCAAGTTTGAAACATTTGTCCATGGAAAAGTTGCTTTCATTTTCACAATGGAGTAATTTGGTCTCTAGTGGTCAGTGACGGTACTTCACCGAATAGAGTTCAGTTAAATTAGACAGACGGAATATTGATTGACAGAATCCCCACAACTATATGCCGATGGTCCATATACCGACATATAAACAACACTGACAATCAAAACAGAGACAACAGCAAAATACCGACGACTACATCACCGACAGGTAGAAAACACAGACACAACCTCAAGTTTATTTGATTTCATCGGAGGCGCTGTGCTGTACAAGCCGCTTACAGGGCCTAATTCAGTATGGATCGCTAATTAGCAGTTGCCTGCGAGCAAAAAGTCATCACCCAAACAGAAAGAATAACCACCCAGACAGAAAGAATAACCGCCCAGACAGAAAGAATAACCGCCCAGACAGAAAGAAAAACCGCCCTTGCAAATGCATCACAAATATCAAAGTATTTACAGTTCCATTTGCAAAGACCAAATGATCGAAGAGCTGTTACCACCTGCACCAGTCTAGCGCTTCCACTAATCTGCTAAAGATCCCAGCTGGAAGTGGTCTCCGCTGACATCAGAGACCCACCCAAAAAATGTCTGGGCACCTCTGTGTATTTACAAACACACCACAATGCCAAGGGGGGTGCATCCACAGATCCCAGGGGTGTGCCACAAGTCAGGGAGGCCTGGCCTTGTTGAACACTAACTATCTATCTGTATTAGGGATGTCATTCCTAGGGCATTTTTTCAATTCTGGGAAACGGGATTGAAAAATTATCAATCCCAGGATTCCCAGCAATCACAGGATTGGTATTCCTAAAAGAGAAACACCCACATCCCGCACATTACCTTACTTGGGGGAGCGGGGCAGGTGGCAGTGGTGCAGTGGAGGCACCATGTGTAAACAGTAGTCGGGTGTGACACCGGGCGACAGGGATTTTGTGTGCCGCTGGGAGAGGTCAGTCGGGTGGCAGAGGGTTCTGGCGGTGGAGGTGCAGCTGTATGGCCTGTGCAGTGTAACCTATGATCAAGTCACGCTGTGCAGAGCGGTACACCAGGGTCGGGAACAGGTGGGCAGCGTCTAAGCGGGTGTTCAGACACTGCCCGGCATTAGACTACCAAAATCCCAATTGATCACTCTTATCTGTATGATGGACAAGCAAGCAGAAAGCTTGGAGTCTGTAATGCTTGGTGAAACTGGCCCATCAGGCTTTCAGCCTTGCTGGCAATTAGCAGAAGATCCAGATGGACAGTCCAGTCCTTCTTATCGTTATAGGAAAATAGGTCTCCAAAAAGTACATGAGTCCCTAAATCTGGTTATTTTAGAAATAGTAAACGCTCAACTACGTAGAATTATAATAAAAATTAATTTAACAAAGGATTTTCTTATATTAGACAAAAACATGTCAGACATTTGGACGTGACATTTATGGTGTGTGATCATATCAACGCTTTCTGCTCTGCTGCAAAACTTCCGCTTGGTGAATAAGCTCCTTCGCCTTTAAATCTACCCAATGAAATCCGGATGACGGCAGAGTCTGAAAATAATGAATTAAGCTTCGGCGCGGTGCATGTTCCCGGTAACAGACATTTTGATGCTGAAAGACATCCGTTCTAATTATTGAAAAAGCTATAAAGTCAATTATGTTATGACACAACAATTAAAATCTGAAAGAGAGTGCTACATGGTTGAACACTTTTACTTTATTGCAGCTGAAATATATTACATTGCTGAGACAGAATGGATCTGTCACTCAGGGAAAGTGATTGTCATGTCAGAGGAAATGTATGAGCTTTGGTGTCGGGGTTAAAGCTATTCATTCACACAGCTGGAAACACGCATGTACCGGCAACAACCTATGTCACCTAGGTATGACCTGCCGCCAAAGCCAGATCATATGTAAATGTCTCCTTATTTAGAAAAATAAAACAGCAAATTATTACACAGAATAAAAAATTAGTTTTATGACATTTTGCAGCAATTGATAATTCTCCAGGCAGAATCCGGTATCGGTACGGAGGCAGGGGCGGCTGGCCACGTTTAGCACCGAAACCCTTGACTGGTGCGCTGATTCCTGGATGCTGTGTTGAGCGGGCGGCGGCGGGAGATGGCCGCAGCGTCGCTGCATGGGGGGGCTGGTGAGAGATAAAGGGAGCAGCGTCTCGCTCTGGGGGGGGGGGGGGGTGTTGAGATGCTGCGATGGCCGCAGCGTCGCTGCACGGGGGGGGGCTACACTTATAACTGTGGTTACTTATGATTCAGTAGCTGATACCCCATTTGAAAGAAAGGGGTTTTTACCTGTGACTATTTTTCAAATTCCATTCAAGGTAGTTGGTCTACCATATGATATTGCCAGTATTGAGTCACCATCACTCTGCCTGCATATTGCATTCTTATAGGTATTTAACCTTACATGCCATTGCCAGTATTGAGTCCCCATCACTCTGCCTGCATATTGCATTATTATAGGTATTTAACCTTACATGCCATTGCCAGTATTGAGTCCCCATCACTCTGCCTGCATATTGCATTATTATAGGTATTTGTGCAATTGTATTAAGAATTAAAGTGAGTTTGAATGAAATAGTGGCTGGGATGGTATGTAACCTCTTACCATTTGTTTATCTTAGTTTTATTGCTAGTGGGAGAGGGGCTCTGGCTGGGTGGGGTCTTAATCAATTAACTTAGAAACAGCTTTTAGTATTTAGTGAGAATACTAGGCTGACACAGCCTGGCTGACTATTGAAAGCTGACTATTGATATTTTGTCAGCTTTTAAAGTAGGAAGATTTTTAAGTAGGGAGAAAAAGTTACATAGATTAAAGATTGGACTTAAACTGGACAGAAACTGCCAACCAACTTAACATCTTGATATCAAAGTGATTCAGAAAAACAGAAACTACAGCAACTCAGAAAACCAAAGGACTGCTTTGAGTGAGCTCACTTCATACTCACAACATACTACTCCTGGCTATCTGACTGTTCATCCAGCTCATCACCATTTCTGCAACTGCTAAAACTTTGAATATCACTGTTAATGCTTGTATTTGCACTGTCTGTTTTGAAAATGCCCAGCTGTACCTCTAATGACTTCACCACTTCTGCTCTTCCATTGATAGTAGGTGTCCCCCATCATTTTATTCTTGGCCCTTTTCTTCTCTATCTCTACATGTCCTCTCTGGGGGGGAGATTCTCTAAGCGAAAAATGCGGTAAAAACCCTGTTATCGGGGGTTTTACCGCATTTTGGGATGCTGTAAGCATCCCCCGCCGGGTTACCGCGGCGGGGGGCATCGCCAGAAAAATCTGGCGATGCCCCATAGAAGCCAATGGGCTTCTACTGCAACCCTCCGCCGCCCCGCGCCGACCCCCCGCTGCCCCGCATCGCCCCCTCCCCCCTCACCTGTGTCCGGGCAGCACAGCGCTGTGCTGCCCGGACCTGTGACCTCCTCCCTGCACTGATCCTCTTCCGGGTGCAGGGAGGAGGAGAGCCCGGCGCAGCAGCAGCAGCGCCGTGTGTGGGAGGGAGGGGAGAGCCGCCGGGACCTGCTGGGACCCGGCGACTCTCACCGCAAAGGACAGCTCTTAACGCAAGAGCTGTCCTTTGCCTTAATTATCGCATATGTTACAACATATGCGATAATTAAATATGCGATGGGCGGCGAAGGGGGGCGGAGATTCTTAGAGAATCTCCCCCTGGGTGAGCTTATTTGCTCACTTAACTTCCATTATCACCTCTATGCTGATAATACTAAAATCTACGCTCCTTTCCTGATCTCTCTCCCTCTATCCTCACTCATATCTCCTACTGTCTCTCTGCTATCTACTCCTGGATGACCCAGCGCTTTTTTAGACTTAAAATATCAAAGACTAAGCTGTCCCACCCTCCAGCATAAAACCCAACCATCTCTCATCCTAACCTACTGTTTATGCCCACTTCTTTCCCTTCTGTGTCACCCCTATCTGTCTAACCCTCCCCTTTTAGAATGTAAGCTCTCACGAGCAGGGCCCTCTCTCCTCTTGTGCCTTTCTTAGAATATATAAACCTCTGCCACCCTGATGATTGCTTCAGTGTCTTGTCCCCTGATGCAACTATCCATATTTACCATGTACTTGTCCTAAACTTGTGCTGTAATTCGTTATGTGTTTTTGCTCATAACTATGCTCTGTAAAGCGCTGCGGAATCTGTGTGCGCTACATAAGAAACTGTTAATTAATAAATAAATAAATAAATAAATATGATATCTATGTGATTTTATGAATTTGTTTCCTTTATTAAACACTCTCCAATATCTGGATTTTGTCTGTGATAACCATTTTTTTGCCCCACCCCTGATGAAGTCGCTTGACGAAATGCGTTGGGTTTTTTGAATAGCTTCACTGAAAAAATTGGATTCCGCGTCTTGTGTGATAAGATTCTGATAATCGGCACTTCGAAACGTCATTTTTGATCTCTGTCCTATGGACATTATTTGGTCAAATTTTATTGTATTTTATTTGCTGGTTGGTACATTTTAGCTTTTAGCGCACAAAGGAGTAATTTGTTCCGTCTAGGGGCCTCTAGTGGTCACTGGTGGTACTTCGCCTCATAGAGGTGAGGAGTAGTTAGCCTTTTATATATAAAGCTATACACACACATAATTAGGTTTTAGGGGGCCACTTGTCTTTCAGTTCCCTAGGCCACACGGAGCCTTATTTATGCCCCATCCAGCATTTCCATGTTACATTTATTGCCCCATATAATGCACCACATCCTGCACTGTATTAAACAAGTGGCACAATTCAGAACAGAACCCCCTCTTGTTTAGGCAGAATCACCCACAGACAACGCCTTGCAGGGAAACCCGGATGCTGCACCTCTTTCTCCTGCCATCAATGGCTGATTATCCCTCCATCAAACTTTGTGGGGTAATTCCGATTGTCTCGCTGTTTAGAGAGTTCGGACGATGTTTTGAGGACTGCGCTTGCGCAGCTCCCTTCTGCAAATGGCTTTGGCGTCCATTGAATGATTTCTACTGCAGCGGAGGCATGCGAGGGGGTGTCTTCGTTACACATCCCTCGCATTTCAAGGAGGGGAATCAGCAGCTGTGGGCTGAGGGTACGTATTCCCGCTGTCCTACCTGAGGTTACGTCTTTTCTCCTGACCGGTAAATATCTTTACAACCAGTGAAAACATCATCGCCAGACAAACCTGCTGCCCGTCAGAACAATAACGGAAAAAGGTTTCATCTACTGATAGGAATATGTACCAATTCCTGTGTGCGGTGCAATTAGCTAAGTCCTTGGTTGCATTTTGCATGATTATTTTGCGTGAAGAATAACTCCGGAAAGGGAGTCGAGGCTTTAGAAAGTCAAAGATGCCTAAAATATTTCTTACACACTTCAGTTTCAGACTGGGAGCTACAGCTAGAATGAGAAACTTTCTGCAAGTACAGAGTAATAATGAACTTGTTGCATGCAATCATCTATTATCACAAAGGGCCCAATTCAGGTTGGCTCGGGAAAATGCAAATATCGCAGCTTACCGAGTGCCTGAGAGGCCGCCAATGCGAATGCCCCCCCCCCCCCCCCCCGTGCATGCACAAACACATAAACATCGGAACCAGGACAAATTTGCAAAGTTCGTAAGCAATCCACATTTAGGATATATCAATACTGTTGTGATTAGTGTGATTGAATAATCCCTGTAATACATTGTTATATTGTACCTGCTCTGTAATGTTGCCAGGCTCCCGAACCTACTGTAATATTACCTCTCATTCTCATCGTTTTCTTGTGCTCTTTTCTGTCCCCAGGGGGAGGTTTACATTAATCACTCCGAACTTGATAAACATATTTCATCTAATAATTCTGTGACCCAGGTCCTTTAGCTTCCAGGACGCTATATAAATACGGCGTAATCCACCATCCCTCTACGGATCAATATTTTCCATTAGCAAAGCTTACAAATATAGTATATTTATAGAGAACAATATCAGTGAATGGGGGGACTATCATGTTGGGAAATCTATTACTACAGATCAATATGGAAGTGTGTAGTTGTTTCCTATCCAAATTGAATAAAACCTTATTCTCAAATTTTATATGTTCATATACTCTACAGCACGGGTGGCCAAACCTGTCCTCCAGATCTAGCCACAGTCTGTGGCCCTTATTCAGATGGGATCGCAGTACAAATTTGTTCTCAAAATGGGCAAAGCCATGTGCAGGTGGGGCAGATGTAACATGTGCACAGAGAGTTAGATTTGGGTGGGGTGTGTTGAAACTGAAATCTAAATTGCAGTGTAAAAATAATGCAGCCAGTATTCACCCTGCACAGAAACAAAATAACTCACACAAATCTACCTCTCTCTATATATTTTAAATCTGCCCCACCTGCAGTGCACATGGTTTTGCCCATTTTGAGAACAAATTTGTACTGCGATCAGATCTGAATAAGGGCTTACTCAGGCAAGCTGTGGAGCTATAGTATACATGAATACAGCATGTTTGAATATGTGACAATTAGTAATGACTACAGCTGTGCACCAGCTAGGTGATCTGGGAAATGGGACAGTTTGTAATGACTACACCTGTGCACCAGCTAGGTGACCTGGGAAATGTGACAGTTAGTAATGACTGCACCTGTGCACCAGCTAGGTGGTCTGGGAAATATGACAGTTAGTAATGACTGCACCTGTGCACCAGCTAGTGGTCTGGGAATGTGACAGTTAGTAATGACTGCACCTGTGCACCAGCTAGGTGGTCTGGAAAACATTGGCTGTTGGTAGATCTCGAGGACTGGTTTGGCCACCCCTTGTCTACTGCATATTGGGACTGATTAGTTAAAACTGGTGAAGCGATAAAGTGGAAGGTGAGAATGCAGATGCCAATCAGACCCTAACTGTCACTTTTCACCCCAGCCTTAACTTGACAGTAAGGAGCCGACAGGATTGTACGTTAGCACCAACCACTTCATCACTTCAGCAGGCTTACTAAATCTGCCTCTCCCCCCCCCCCCCCCCCTCTCAATCTAGTAAACTGGCACTTGTCTAGAAGCTAGCCATTACGTGTATCTATGCTTTTATATAACATAATAACAATGTATGTATTCAGTGTAGAACCACTGGTATCTAATGCGTTTCTTCTCCTGTGATGTTTAGATAAATAGATTAGAAATGTACTATTTAAGTTACTGTATCCTGTTGTAGCAACATCTTCCAATAACACTGGTAATTATTATATATTTTTATAGGACCTGTTGCAACAATTTTGTGTTCCGATCTGGATTATAAACCTGGACAGACTGTTACAAAATAGTTTTCGAGTCCGGCGCCATGTGCACCTTATGTACTTCCAGGCTTTCTCATTTCCACCTACTGATTTTCTTTGATGTCTATAATTACAACTGAATAAAGACAAATTTTCTAATTCATCTTAAACACGAGGCGTCTCCCCGAATCTTGTATTAACATGAAACTGAACTGGACAGCTTAATGTTTTTGGCAGGTTACACAATCATTTGTAGATCTAAGAGTTCTTTATTTTTACTTGCACGTTGTTTGAATCCCATCTTTTCCATTGTAGATCCCGGTATTGTATTTAACTTCAGACCGTGTCTGACATCTAGGGGAAAATTTACTCTCTTCTAAAAATAATAATAAAAAAAAAGGTGATATTGCCATAGTAATCATTTTCTAGGAGGCAATAGACGAATCTGATTGGTTTGGCATGGGCAACATCTAATTTTTGGAAGCTTTAGGTGATGTACCCCCTAGTCTGGCAGTTTATAACTTAATAATTATTTTGTTAATATTTCTTGCCTTATTTGTGTATTGGAATTGCAGATTGACTTAAATATTGTGTTTGTGTTATACCATTAAAATCAGATTTTACGTTTTTTTTTTTTTTTTGCAGCATTGTATTAGAATATTGTTGTGTCCCAATATCGGCTTTTTGGGGACTGGTGAAACCCCACAGGACCATCTTAAGGTATGGGCTTAATGGGCCTCCCAAATCTAGGGGCCTTCCAGATGGGATGATTTGGGTTTTTGGCTACTGCCTCCGGAGCTTCTTAGAAGCCAGGTAGAGAATGCTGCCTGGTTGCTTTGAATAGCCAGACAGCATCCCCTTTCTGCTTCCCAGTCTGCAGCCAGACAGTGTCAGCATGTTTTAGGTATATATAAAAATAAATAAATAACTGAATAAGAAAAAGAAGAAGAAGGAATGTATCTCTAATTTAAAACAAGAGACAAAATAAAGAACATTTTTGTTTTTTAAAACAGAATAAATGTTTTCATTTATTTTTTAATTTTTTTGTGGCCTCACAGACTATTAAGCCCTCTATAAAACAGGTAGTTGGGGCTGGATGTAATTAGACTATTGTTGCGCTTATAATGGCCAGCCCCGCACCCCCACAGGCTGCATCCTGAATCAGTCAGCCTTCCATGATGTAATGTTCGAATCAGCCGAAAAATGTTTCCGGCGGGTCCTTCTTTTAATTGAATGTAGTGGGAAGTCACTGAGGGCTGTCTAACTGCGTAAGAGTAAAACAATCAGACCTATGATACATGTTTATTTCTTTATGTATAGAATTCAATGACTACTATACAATGTCTGACTTTGTCGGCTTTGGTATCAAGTAATGAATGAACTTATTAATGGTATCATTAATTTTTTAGGGAATACGAATGGACTATATAATTTCCCTGTTTTGGATACAGATTGTCTTTTTGCTAACCCTGTTTGAACCCTTATTGTCACACAGCTCCATGCAGCCCCCCCCCCCCCCCACCCCATGGTAGGTGTGTGTGTGAGACTTACCACTTAATATATGATTGGTGACACCTGTGTTAAAATAGTTATATGATAAAGAAGGAGTTTTTCGACACAGGTTATTGCAATTTGAAGTTAAAATTAATGTCAAGGTAGAGAGCGTTTTGTACCCCCTGGAATGGGTCATGATGGGATGTATGGATATTGTATTATATTTAAACCAATGGTATATATTGGATTTAAATTATTATATATTTTTATATATATAATTAATGTACTGCATACTGGTTTGCAGTCAGGCTGCCTGGTTCTGCTGCTGCATAAGAGGGAAAGCTAATGATGCCAGTGTGATTTGACTAGGGGCCCCTGACAAAGGGAGGCCCCCGAGTACAGAATTCCCTGCACCCCACTACCTTTAATCTGGCTGTGATTCCTTGCTGGATCATTTATAATTAATAATATACATGTCAGTAATATATACAGGTAAGAAACCATTGCACTAATACAGTACTTGAGACTTAATTTGTAAGGCCCCCATACACTATCTAATTTCTCCTATTGGAGAAGTCGCATCCAATTCCCCTTGATGGCAGGATGGCATGTGATCTGCTCTCCGTCACCAGGAGGGGGTCCGACCCAGAGATCATACATTCAGCACCTATGGGTCTGATCCGTTGCGCATGGGACAGCGCATTGGATTGGACGTCAGTCACATGCTTTTTGGGACAATTTCACTCGATTTATAGGCCTGATCTGCCGGAATCGTTGGAAATCGGATCCAAACCACATAGTGTATGGGGGCCTTTAGAACCATGACTAAAATAAATTCAAATACATTAAACAAAAATTCTATTTACTGTTTCTGTTAAGTCTTCTTGTAATATTGTTTTCATAGCGCTCCTCGGTGCCTGTTAGACGACAACACAATACATTATTTATTTTTTTTTTTTTTTTTGTTCTAACCTTCTAGGT
Source organism: Crinia signifera (assembly GCF_055691185.1). Lineage (NCBI taxonomy): Eukaryota > Metazoa > Chordata > Amphibia > Anura > Myobatrachidae > Crinia > Crinia signifera. The sequence continues at coordinate 156,781,174 of NC_139225.1, read as the reverse complement.
TTTAATAATTTTAGAATAATGGGTTCCAAACATATTATTATGTAATATATTATTATTCGATATTATGGATCTGATTCCGAAGCAAAGAAAGCAAGTAACTATTCACCAGGACAAATACATTTACTTTGTTTGCATGCAGAATAAATATTGCCTGCTTTTGCATGAAGCCCACAAACACTGAATACTGTAGCTTTATAGTTGCAATTGCAATTTAGACCTGATCACCCATTACACAGGCAATAAACCAGCAATCCTCAACTCAGCTCATGTGTTGGTAGCAAAATGTAAATGAATTACGCAAAATAAAAATGTATATTATCACACGTACACATCCTTTGATGGACAAAATAGCAGATTCAAAATATATACCTCAAATCCACTGCATAGTTGCATAATTACTGGACTGTGTAAGGACACCGTCAATGAATTACTGTATACCTATAAAAATGCTTCTTACCTCCCCATTCCCACTCTCAGTCATAGGGTTAGATGTGTACTAAACAGTGGCAGAAGTATTTCTGAACATTCCATGTACTGTAGTCTCTCTGTTCACGTGGAATCTGCTAGAAAACAGCCTTTCAAAAATGTCCGCCACCTTGGAGAAAACAACGGATAGAGGTCCTCTGTCAGGGGATCGCAGCATTTACAACGTTACCCGGATCTGCCAGATTCCGGAAAGGTTTGATCACTTACAAGCAAGAATCCTTCTGGCAACAAGCATGTAATCACTGGCAACATACAAGAAACCCTTGACAACGAACATGAAACCCTGGCAACAAGCATGAAACCCCTGGCAACAAGCATGTAGGTAATAATAAAAAAAAATAGTGTATGGGGGGCACCAGAAACGTTTTTTTGGCAGGGGGACAATAAATTCTAGTTACGTCACTGCTACAAAATACAGCAAAAGATACACTCACTATAACCAGGGGGTGTAGTATGACTGCCCAACAGGGGGATCCCGATGGTCAGATTGCAGGGGGGCTTTGCTCACCACAGGTTCTTTTCTCCCTCTATGGGGGTTGTGGACCACCACAAGGGAGAATAGCCCCTGTCAGTCGGGATACCCCCTGTCGGGCAGTAATCCGCCACCCATAACCAAGCATCCGCCCAATCCGGCCCATTCTGCATCGGCCCAATGAGTTCGGTTACAACTACAGACGTTTAGCTGAGACATTGGGCCTTAATCTAGTTCATTCTTTCTGACCAAATCATTCTTAGATGGACAAAACCATGTGCACTGCAGGTGGGGCAAATGTAACTTGTGCAGAGAGAATTAGATTTGGGTGGGGTTTTACTTCAAAGTGAGATCTATATTGCAGTGTAAAAATAAAGCAGTCAGTATTTAGCCTGCACAGAAACAAAATAACTCACCCAAATCTAATTCTCTCTGCACATTTTACATCTGCCCCCCTGCGGTGCACATGGTTTTGTCCATCTAAGAAGGATTTTGACAGAAAGAATGAACTAGAATAAGGCCCATTGTAACGTTCTCTAACATCCCTCTATTGTTACATTCAGTGCGATAAAAACCCAGCGCCATGTTTAACATATGATTAATCTGTGATCTGAACAATGTCAATGAATACTTTAGTCTCATTGATTATTAAAACACGTTACACTGAGGGATGAGCTGGAGAATTCGTGTTTATGTCTCGCCTGCATTTAGACTCTGAGGTATGAAGCACAATGAGAAAATTAATTATACCTTTAATGGGCCAATTAATTCATTACATGATACTAACACGCAACAGAGGCAGATGTTCTGTAGCATCGATTGCACGTTTGCTTCAATTTAAGCGAATAGAACATTTTGCAGGGCGTAGCGGAAGGTGACGGGGAGTGTTTGTCAGAACACGTCCAACTCAGAGGATAAAATCACTCATCATCTCTATTTATTAAGTGAAAGATAAAACTTCAGCAGTTATTATTCGTGCGGAGATGGGTAGTTTAATTCCAATGGATTTACCTCTGGCATGTCTAAGTAAAAACTTCTCATTTAATATACTGGAAAAGTCTATTAAATGCTCCTGATTGGGCTAAGATATCAATTTATCAGTCTCGGCGAGTGATGATAAGCAGTTTTTAATGTCTCGAAAATTAAAAAATAATAATCACAAATTAAAGGCAATGATGTTACAACTATATTACAATTAAGGGGGCTATTAAGGGGGTTATTAAGACCATACGACTTACTTGGTGGCTGCAATAGAAATAGATCAGGGCCAGAGCAGATGTCACACATACCTTCCCTTTAAATGCCTGGGCGCACCTGCGTTTTCCTTAACACTCCCAGAAAACAGCTGGGTGACGCCCACAAATGGTGGCTTCCTGTCAATCAATTTGCTAATGGTCAGTAATTAATAAAAGACTCTGGATTTTATTTCAGGTTGGCCTTGCGCATTCATGCTATAATCAGTACGCATGTGCAGTCGTTCGATTATCACCTAGCTAGCGCGTTCGCAATCGTACGACCAGGTGTGTATAACTCCCTAAGTTATAACAACTACACCAGGGTTGCTGACTTTCAGCAGGAGTTAAGGGGCGGGGCGTAAATGTGACATCATTAAGCCCCACCCCGTGAAGGAAAGTGCCTCAATTTGCCAATCTCCGTGGCGCGGGGGGAGATGATGACACTTTAGCCCCGCCCCCTCTCCGGAGATCGGCAGAAAAGGTCATTTAAACGCCGCTATCAGGGGGGGGGCGGGGGGGGGACCCTATATAGTCCCTATATCCCTATTATATAGGGACTATATAAGGACTTCCACCTGGCACTGATTGTCATGTTGTGACATCATAGACTGATATTGCTGTCTGGCTATAGATCCCTTACTTGGGGCCTGATTCAGCCCTGCTCGGTCTGCTGCGAATTTAGTGCAGGGACCAACATTGAGGTACTGCAGATGCGTATTGGTGAATATACGCATGTGCAGACCAATGTGCGAATGCCTTCAGCGACTGTGAGTCCGCACACAGCGGGTTGGTAGTGGGCCGGCAGGGGCGCTGTCGCATGGGGATGCCCAGCGACTGTAGACATGGCGAAGCCTGCATGGGACAGGCAGCTTATGTCACATGACGTCATCGCGGCCCCCTTTTCAGCCATATCCGGCCCACGTTAAAGTCAGATCAGACTGTTATCTGCGAGTGGGCGGAAAATCATCCTATGGTCGGCGACTGAATTAATGACTTTTCACTCGTACACCAAAATGCTGCTTAAGGAATCAGGCCCTTAATTCTATGTGTGTCTTGAATTTGTAGATTTGTAGAGGGTCTCCTGGAAGCAGAGGCAGAACTCTGGGAGGCAATGGAGTCATCTGCCACCGGGCTCCTGATCCCACAGGGGCACCTCTCCCTGGAAGTTTAAATCAGTTATTTAAAGGCCAACGATATTGCTTCTGTGGCTAAGTTCTGAAATATATATATACATGTTCTATCTATCTATCTATCTATCTATCTATCGATCGATCGATCGATCGATATGCTGAACAGAATATATATATTTTATATAAGGTTATATAGGGTTGTGTGTGTACGTATGTGTGTGTGTGTGTGTGTGTGTGGGGGGAGGGGGGGGGGGGGGGGCACCAATATATATCTTGCCTCCAGGCAACTGGAAGGAACTTACGCCACTGCCTGGAAGAGTAGACCGATAACTGCTCTACATACACGAGGATAACAGAGACTATTAGGGTATGGTTGTACAAGGCGGTGAGTAAGAAGCAGCTGCACCTACAATGCTCACACATACAATAGGCACTGCGTAATAATAAACACTGACATTCTATGTTACTGGCACAAACCCCAGCAGTTGTGTTGTGTCTGACCACTCGCAAGAAGCTCAGGCTGCCAAATTTAATGAAGAACTTTGAGGGGGCGGAACCGCACCTGCGAGAGGAGAGATCTCAGGAACGCCAGGCAGATGTGTTCAGGGGCTCGGCCTGTTTACTGGGAATCTGATCCTTCCAATTACCACCTGGGGAATTACCAATTACATGCACACATTGTGAGCAGAGAGCTATGGAGCATTCACTTACAGTTGTGGCGGAGATGAGTGTAAAATCAAAGGTCAAAGAGCCTTTGGAGCAGGTGATTTGACTCTAAACTTTTGGAAAGCAAACCAATAAATACACTGAGAATGTGCGCGGACTACAGGGACCTAGGTGGGCGGGAAGTAATAATGAGTCATAGATTGGTTTATTGGCGGACCTTGATGTAAACGGCACTGCTGGAGGTCTACGGAGAGAAAGAGCTGATGTATATCAGTCAGCAGGAGCACAGGGAGAGTTCACCAACAGTCACATTTTCCAGAGCACAACGGTGATGCATTGTAAAGGGCAGGTGGACGTTTTGCCACATAACTCTGAAACGGCAAATTTGTCTGTAATAGAAAAGAAACATTCACTGACATACAGTCAGACTCTGAGGGGGAAATTTACTATGAACCGCTGGTTCTAGCCGTTCGTACTAGAAGAGCTGGTCCTGGTTTTAGAAATTGAGGGGCCAAAAATGATAGGGTTCCCCCAGATTTCTTAAACCAAGATGAGGCTCAAGGGATGGTCCTGGTTTTCCAAAATACGGGGGACAAAATGACTAGGGGTCGCCCGTATTCTGTAAACCAGCACTGGGCACAATCATGGCACAGCCGGGGGACATTTAATTATATAAGGTCCCACAGCCAAACCATTACACCCCTGACCGGTCAACCTGGGCAGGGACCCTGGGGAAGTGGGGACCCCCCCAATAAAGGGATCCTCCCCATGCCTCTGCTGAAGCCCAGGGCTGTCCCCTGTGCCCCTGTGAGGTGGGCAACGTGCTGATAGCCATTGTGTAAAAATAGAAATAAACGATTCTGTATTGTTGTGGAACTATGAGTCCCAGCAAGCCTGCACCATATGCAGGGACTTGGAGAACCACAAGTCCCAGCATGCGGGTCAGTAAAGGGCCAACTGGGACTTGTAGTTCCACAACAGTACAAATAGTGAAATAAATCACAGACACATACCAACAGTAAAACCTTCTTACACACTACAATCATGCACTCGTACTATCCTATGGGTCCACCGATGGCCTGTCCTCTTCTCTGTGTACAATCCATTTGGGTTCCTGTAGAAAGAAATTATACTCATGCGCTGTCTTCTGTGGTTTTCCTGGAACGCAGTTCACACAAGCTCCGATTCTGTTTACATCTGTGACTGGGAGTTAAGCCTGCCCACCAGCCAATCATGATCAGAGAAATCCCGAAGCCCAATCAGGATTGGCTGGTGGGTAGTCCTAAAGGTGGCCATACACAAGAACAGGGGCGTAACCAGAAGTTTGTGGGCCCCATAGCAAAATTTACAATGGGCCCCCCATGTTCATTACCCCTTACGCGAGACACCGCAATGTCCCACACTTTATATACTGTACACACACTCACACACGTCCCACACTATATATACTGCACACACACACATATATCCCACACTATATATATATATACTGTACACACACACATATGCCACACTATATATACTACACACACACACATGCCACACTATATATACTGCACACACACACACGTGTCCCACAGAATGCAAGCACAGCCCCAGTATATTAAACACTGCCCTAACCGATCCATTCACCTTTTTGTGTAACCTTGGCCACATCAGGGTGCTCACACCCCAGGCTCAGGCAGTTGGCCACATACTGTTCTGACTTCCCCGGAACTCCCCGCCTTCCTGCTGCAGGTGAGCACCGCAGCCAATGTACTCACTTCCTCTCCGAGTCCCAGCATGTGGCTGAAGTTCCCTGGCCGGTGCCAGGTTGTCTCAGCTCAGCTTATCCGCCCGGCGCGACCCCCCATCCCCCCGCCCGGCAGCAGGCAGTGACAGTACAGGCATCTGTGTCCCGCGCCGGCGCTTTTATGAAATAAAAAAATCACAGTCACGGTGCAGGGCGAGTGCTTGCTGTCCATGGGATGGCATGTGTGCAAAGCTGACTCTGGTACTTGCAAGGGACTCCTCAGCCATTTACCTCACTGCACGTCCCTGCATCACAGGACACCACCACTGCGACCAGGTACCATGCCACACCAGCTTCCCTGAGAGACACACAGAGGCAACCTCCCTCAACTCTCTCCAATGCCAGAGTGTAATGGCGGCAGTAGCGGGGGACTAATATATATATATATATATATATATATATATATATATATATATAGTTCGGTTCTCCAGAGAATCCAACGCCGGGATGACAATGTTTTGCCTTGTTCCGCACACTGAGCTTGGTGGGAAGTCCTGAACGGCGCTCAGATCTCAGTTTGGATCCATGCCGTTTGGCAGCATCAGGATTTCAGAAAGCCGGATGTGCTCATCTCTAGTACAGCATACAGAAATTGTATACAGTGGGGGCGGAGGTACTGTACATGATACAAATTGAGACAGATGGTAATTTGGGGAAAAAATAAAATGATGCAGTGTGTGGGTTTAAGTCCAAATCCAGTCCAAACTCCAAATCTAACTCTATGCTTTAGATGATATGCTTGAGATGCAGGCTTAGATAGCAGGCAAGCCTTGAGCAGGTTTCCAAATATCTTACATTTTAATGGAAAGTTAGGTTCAACTGGTACAGGGGGAAGGGGTGGTGTTTGAGCACATTGCTCAACAAGGTAATTAATGGTGGGGGGAGTTGCAGGCTCCCAGTAACAAAACACATTTTTAATGCGACTGTTCTCTAAATGAAAAGCATCAAATTTAAAAAAAAAACGGGATTCATGTACCTATAAAGAGGAGATGAGAGATGGTTTTAAAACTTCACTCCAATCCCAACTCCTTGCTCCAGATGATATGCTTGAGATACAGGCTTAGATGGCAGGCAAGTCTTGAGCTGGATCCGGAATAATTCACAAGGATACTGGACCGGACTTTGACTGAAGATAATGCTAATTGTAGAAGAAGCTGGATCCGGAATAGCAGGAGGCTGAGGGACGGGGTTTTGAATTGACCCTGAGTCTGCCTATCAGAAAATTAAGGATGTCTATGGAGAATCAAACTAGGTGAATCAAAATTAAGCCAAGGATGGGACCCGCTGACCGCAAAGGACAGCTCTTAACGCAAGTGCTGTCCTTTGCCATAATTATCACATATGTTAGTGCATATACAATAATTATGAATGTGATGGGCAGCGATAGGGGTGGAGCTGGGGTGCGGATGTTAGAACATCCCCCCTCTGGGTTTACAGCGATGCTGGGCTGCCCCCCAGAGAACTTCTGGCTACATTGTGACAGAAGCCAAGTGCTGCAGGTTATGTTACAGTGCAGCAACTGGCTCCTGTCACTGAGGAGATGGCATTTTGGTTTTTACGCTCAGAGGGTACCACCCTGGTGTGGCCCACACCCATATAGTGGCACCACTGCTCTAAAACTTACATTATTGACTGCAGTACTGAGTGCCCATGCCAGCACCTGAGCACATACAGGATGCCCCCGCTGGCGAGCACCAGTGGAGAGTTGCTCCATCTAACTGGGACGCATGAGCATCTCTCATGGCAGGGGACCCGAACCCTGCCTGTCTCCGCTTCAAGGAGACGGTCAGTTTTAGGGGTGGGTGCAGGGAGGCCGGCTATCAACGGGAACCAGCAGGGAGCTCTGTCTGAAGGGGATGCACAAAAGTCTCGTGCATACCCGTCCCCTTCCGGCGACTGGCGACTGGTGATCTGATCACCAGACCCTTGGTGAATGAGCCTGGCTCTATCTGAAAAGCCAAGATGTCACGATAAAAGGACGTGACTGACATCATTAGAACGTACAGTAATGTTTTCACCCTTTCGCTCTAGCTGTGATTTTTTTTTAATACATCTTAAGGTCAATTCACAAAACTACAGAATGGACATGGTTTTCACAGCCAAAATATATATATATAAAAAAAGTTAAAATAGTTGCACTGCGGTCATCGTTGGGTTACGTCCTCATTTTAGAAATATAACCCCTAAAGACGTAGTACACTTTAAAGAACAATTACATTTTATTGTGCCATAGGTTGGAATAGAAAAGGTCGTTACCCATTTGAACTGATGTTGTTTTGACTTTTAAAGAAGAAGAACTTTATATATAATGTCAAACTAAAAAGCCACGGTCATATGTGAGACAAATTGTAACCTTTCCAAGTTGCCCGACATGCAGTGAGCTGTGAAAATGCCGGCACTGGCCTCACCCTTCATGATAGCAGAGGAAATAAAGAAGGACAAATCTACGTTGACCTTTGAACAGACGTAGATTATAACTTGTAGTATGCATTATCCAGGGTTCCGGATAGACAGGCTTTTCTCTACTGTATGATAAATAGAGGACCTCTGTTTTCTATGTATTACTGACCAGCTACATCGTACTATTATAGCAATACCCACACTGTGACAAAATTTATGACATACGTGGCAGCGGCATAGACCAACCGGTGTCAAGACACTTTAAACAAGCAGGTGACCCTCTGGAATCTTTCAAGTATTTTATAATTGACCACGTCCCAGATTCCCTTCAGGGAGGGGACCTTGACAAAAAAATTGTTAACAAAGGAGTGCCAGTGGATAGTCAGATTGAGGATCACTAAAAGGGGTTTAAATGAAAAAACGTAATTGGAACAGTATTGTTTGATGTGTTCTGCATTGTTGAGTCAGAAGAATGTGTGATAACGTATTTGGTGATAATATGTAGTATTGTATGTTTCTATGCATTATACGTATGTAATTCTATGTGCATATTGGCAGTCAATGCTCTGCCCTCTCTACACAGGTGGGTGCCAGAGCCCCATTACAGGAATATTGGATAGAGTGCTGGTGGAATGTGGGCTGAGGACCAGTGGAAAGTAAACTCTGCGCTCCCATTTGTTACAGCTTCCACATCACCAGAAATGCATCTCTGGGAAAATCCAATGGATGAGGACCCGGCGCCCGGCGGGGAAGCGGAATCAGGCAATCGTGAAGGAGTACTTATGGTAGTTGATAAATGAAAGTGGGCTAAAGGACCTTTCACACCCAAGAGTAGCAAGGAAGCTTCAATATCTACGCCACCACTGGCGTAGATATTAGGGACTGGTTGGTTCACAACGATATTTCAACATTTAAACCATCACCGCCAGTACATGTTTTAACTAAAAAGCCTGGTTGCTATAAGTGCAAAGGATATACTTGTAGTTTTATGGAGACGGGTGACCACTTTAGTCATCTCCATACCGGTAAAAGGATTTCCATCAGACAGGTGGTAACTTGCACCACCAGCTTTGTGGTATACATCATTCTCTGTCCTTGTGGTCTTCTCTATGTCGGGAAGGCCACAAGGTGGTTCAAAGAAAGGATGGCCATGCATAGGTCACATACTCTCCAACATGACCCATTCCATTAGGTACAAAATGCACTGCTCCTGGACTTCCCTGCCAGTGGCAGTTACATAGGTTGGACGCCAGCACAGTCCAATATTTAAAGAGGGGGGTCACATCAACTATCTGAGTCCAGGACAGTGATGTTTTGGGTGGCAGAAGGTGTAGCTTCCCTTTTTGAATATTGGACTGTGCTGTAGGCTCACATCTGTAACTGCCAGGAACAGAGCATTTTGTACCTAATGGAATGGGTCATGTTGGAGGGAATGAGGTAATCCATCCATCATTCAATTAGTGGTAAGAAAGTAGAGGCGGAACAACCGGTGGCACACCACTTTCTTGAGTCTGGCCATAATATGTCCAGCCTGCATTATAAAATAATTGAACATATTCCAAAAAAAACTATGTGGTGGTGATAGAGCAAGGTCCTTGCTCCAATGTGAGGCAAGGTGGATGTTTAAACTGAAGACAGTTTCACCAAGTGGTCTCATTGAGATCCTTCCCTAAACTGCTTTCTATGAGTAGTATTCCGGCCATTGAGCATTATTTTGTTTTTTATACTGTATATATTCATTTTTATTAAAGCATTTATATTGTAAATACAAGCTTTTGCATACATCAAGGTTACCAGCAATATTCACTATATTTTGGTATTAACTACAACAGTTTGTTACAGGTGAAAATTATATCGACCCACAATTGTCATTTTACAATAGGTTAAAGTATCTACCTGAGGTCTGAAATATCTTTCTGTCGTAAACTGTGATGACTTTACTGGTAATACAGTATAACAGGTATACAAAAGTAAACAAATAACAATACGACGATGACATAGACAATACAAAGACAGAGAAGGGGCTAGGGAAGATTAGGTATAATGAAGAGAGTGGTGTGGGAAGGGGGGGATTATTATAAAATATATCAACTCACTTTTCATCTAATAAATTTCACTCATCTATATTCAGTAGTAGTCCTAGTAGGTAGAGGGGTAATTATACATTTATGTATACACGTGTGTTGAGCATTATTAGATTCTTTTTAATTTGCTCTTTTTCCCGTCTGCATATTTAATGTTGAGGGACAGCCAGAAAGTTTGGAAATGTATGTGGGTTTAGTGTGTTCTTTATAGAATATTACTTTATTGATGCATCTATAAATGTATGGGGATGAGTTACGAATTGGTATCCTGAGGACCACTATCATAATTATATAGCACCACACTTGTTAAAAGAGATGTCCATACATCTGGTTCCCTTCTTCTTTGAGGTTGTATACAGTGTCTGCAATATATTTGTACTTATTTAATTTTGCATGTACTGTATGCATCTCATGCATTACACTGTGCTGATTCCCACCAAGTCAAGCTGAGTGTTCATGTAGATTTCTTTTGTGTTACCCGTTTGTAACTGAGCACTGTTTTGTTTTTCTGGTCGCCTAGGCAACCCGCCACGCATCCAAGGAAGCAAGGTCTCTGCCTGTTGCTCTGTGCGTGATGTCAGACAGGGACTGCAGTTGCACAGGCGATTCCGGAAGACGGTGGCTATATATCTATATATACTATAGATAGATGGATAGATATATAGATATAAACATATACCGTTACCCAGAATCCATAACTTCCAGGTTGCAATATACGTTACTCAGTAGGACCTCTAGCATCTATCCATCTGTCCAGTAGGACCTCTGGCATCTGTCTCCTCCGAGAGGGCTAAAATTTTTGGAGGGACAGTTTCAGCAGATTCCATATGGACCATGCGTCACCACAGCGCCGCCTCTCCCATGCCACCGATTGGGCTGCAGTGCTGTTATTATTACGCCACATCCAGATTTTAGTTTAAATCTAATATACATAAGTCATACCTTCCAACATGACTCATTCTTGGAGGGACAAACTCCTTTCTACCTGATCTTCCCTCTTCACGCCTGTGTTGAAATTACTTTATTATAGATGAAATAGTTTAACACAGGTAACACCAATCATATATTAAGAGGGAAGTCCACAAAGAGAGCATTCTGTATAATAATATACACCCCCCATTTCCCCCAGGTCCCCAGGTCTTAACCCTTTGAGTGCCAAGTGAGTTTGTCAAAATAGGTGTGAAAATTGGCAAGCAAATATTTTTTATTTATCATAATGACCTGTAATGTTTATCTTATACAGAATAGGAAATTTTATATATATATTTTTTTTACACATTTTGGTACTCTTTACTTAGTTGGGCGCCCGTCGCGGGCATCGCGGGTACATTTATGTCTGGCCGCGACGCGACCGACGCGATACCCGCGATTTCCCATTGAAACCCATGTTAAACATGGAAATCGTGTCGGTCGCGTCGCGGCCGGCCATACATGTACCCGCGATGCCCGCGACGCGATGCTCCCGATTTGCCATAGGAATCAATGTAAAAAGGCCTGATGGACACGATTTTACTGTTAAATAGTGGATAGTAGGGCATGAAAAGGTCGGAGGACGCGTACCGCCGCCCCTCGCGGGCTCGCTGCGCTCGCCACGCTTCGGGTTGGCGTGGATCTTGGGGTGGCGTTAAAAATTGGGGGGGACATTTAAGGGTTAATTGTGCCTATTTGGGCTCTGTGCCCCATTTAACATTGATTCCTATGGCCAAATCGGGTCCATTGAGGCATTTTACAGTAAAATCGCGGTCAATCAGCCTTTTTAACATTGTTCCCTATGGGAAAATCGCGGTCATCGCGGTCATCGCGGTCATCGCGGGCATCCCGATTTACCCGCGATGCCCGCGATGACCGCGATGACCGCGATTTTTACCCCCGACGCCCGCGATTTCAATCGCTGGCGCCCATCTAGGTAAAGAGTACCCACATTTTTTATTTGAATTGATAAAACAAATGTGACATTTTTTAGCGGATGTTCTGAACATCTCTCACAGAAATGTGGCACTCAAAGGGTTAAGTGCCCCAGGCCCAGCCAAGCCTCAATCCGTTCCTGTTTTCCAAGCAGCCTACACTGCCGTTAAGACAAACCTGCATGTGTATAAATCTGGCCAATTAGTTGGTACCTCAAAGTTATTAACCGCTCAAGATTCCAAACTTTTCCAATTTGCAAAATAACTTTTCTGATTGATACTTTTTCAGCCAGAGATGAATCATTTCAAACATTGTGTTATTACATCTAATTCGGCCTCTCACAATGTTCGTCGTTTTGAATAGATTACCTTCATCTTCAAAGCTCTTTTATTTTTCCCCTCACAGATTTCATTTACTTCAGAAAAGAAACAAAATTTCTGGTTATAGCCTTACACATAAGCAAACATAAGATGCCTACAATTCTATAGAGAAGTAAGGTCATTTTTATTTCTCAATTTCAACATCTCCAATACATTTCCCACATACAGTAACATAAAGATGTTTCTTCTGTTAAAAGATTTCCCGCTGAGGTGGTGATTGCTGACCCCTGTTGAAATATTGCCAGCGTTTACAATTGCGAATAAAGCAGTAAATATGTTTCAGAGTCACAGTTACACGATTAGATGTCTGAAAGTTGCAATCCGCTACCCAAAAACATCTCTTCTAAGACCTTTGTCTAAATTGTAGCGGCCTTTCTTCTCACACAGAAACTGCACTAATGTATGACAGGGATTGAAATGGAAACAGGGTGAATTCGTATCGCCTTCCTGACACACAAGTAAGAGAAAACGTTAAATAGTCTTCACTTAATATAGCGGAAAACAAATTAATATCACTTTGTATATTTGCTTGTAATGCAACAAATATGAGTAAATAGTAAGAGGTATATATGTGACCATTACGTGGGCAGTAGAATACATTTTTTAATATCAATAATAACCCCAGCTTAAGATACTCAATTTCTGTACACTAAAAGCTGAACTGATAACTCCTGATGAAGTCCTACTGGCATCTAATTGTGAGAAGCGAAACGCGTTGAGTTAATATCCTGATCCAGTGTATGGTAATTAAGAAGCAATTGAAATGCCCTGTGTGCTTGCTCAGATAAGCTACATTTTATTTTTAACTACAGAGAACTTGCATTTTTAACTAATAATAAGTTGTATCTGTTACATATGTTATACAATGATTTCTTAGTTATTTTTCTTTTTTGGTAAAGGGTTTTTTGGAAGTTTTTCTGCACTAGGGGGCACTTGATTGTTTTTGTTTTTGTGTGTGTATATATATATATATATATATATATATATATATATATATATAGGATATGGTGTGGCGGCACTCCAACGGTTTCTGCTGGATGTCTAAGGAAAATGACACGGTGCCTTCCGTGTGAAGAACCCAAGAGGACCTCAGGGTATATATGGCTGGTTGGCGGCGGCACTCGTAATAACAGACAAATAATCACCAGGAGACTGGATACATTCCCAACCTTTCGAGGCCGTGTGCCTCTTTATCAAGGTGCAGATAGACGTCTATCTGCACCTTAATAAAGAGGCACACGGCCTCGAAACGTTGGGAATGTTATTGTCTGTTATTACGAGTGCCGCCGCCAACCAGCCATATATATATATATATATATATATACATATATATATATATATATATATATATATATATATATATATATAATTATTTGAGGCAAGGTGGCACACAGTTTGAGAGGTATTCACTGGTTTGCGGTGCAAGGTTCATATGAAAATTGATATAAACAGTTATCTTTCTTGCAGTTAGGAAAGAAAAGAACCAGCACACGCATTTGAAAAAAAAAAAAAAAAACGATAGTGTATTCAAAGGTACATTACAGTTAGTAGACGGTGTTCAGTCTCGTCAGCCAGCGGCGTCTAGGGGGTTGCCCTGGCAACCAACAGGCTTGCAAGTTTCCCTGCAGCACCGCTGGTGTCTAGGCAAGGGGGATGTCTCCGTAGGCAAGGGGGATGTCTTCGTAGTCACGTACTTCGTCAGAGGGCCCTCTGACGAAGTACGTGACTATGAAACGCGTTGGGGCGTGGCCTGGCGTTGCAGTCTGTCCATCAGCCGTGTTAAGACGCTGGAAAGCCCGAGTGTAACCTCTCCTACATTTGTGTTGGGTAAACACATTTTACGCGAAAATCTTGCGGTGGTATACCGCTCATTGTGGTACGTTATTATATACCTGCCTTTTCTTGAAGAAATTCTTTGTTCTTAAAAATAAAAGTTTTACGATATTGCACTATGGAGCACTCTCCTCTCTTTTTTTAGTATATATATATATCTATATATATATATATATATATATATAGATATATATATCTATATATATATATAGATACAATACAACAGAGTCCGGCACAATCCTCCAACCAACGATAGTACTTGGGTGCCTCCAAAGGGGTATAGACAGTCCAGCAGAAATAATGTGGCACTCCAAAGTTTTGATGCTAGTGAATTTAATAAAAGTGAAATAGCAACGTTTCAATGCCTACTTGGGCATTTTCTTCAAGGCTTACAATACAAACAAAAAATGTCCTACCTTATAACATACACCAAGACTCCGCAGTGCCGCGAACGGGCGACGGCGTAGGAGGAATGACGTCATCACGCTGGCGCTTCTCACAGCGTCAGCGGCGTACGTCGCATAGCAACCCTGCAGGGGGAGAGACAACAAACAGGCCATAGTGAGATACATACAACATAGAAGGATATAATACACATATATATAAAAAAAGGGGTGTAAAAACAGGACACGGCACAATGGAAAAAACTACATGTACAATAGCAATCATGGAAATGGCTAAGCGCAAGAAATATTAAGTCAATAGCACACGTAATGCAAAATGAAAGAGTCTATCACATCTACACAGGTAGGGATGCGTGCAACTGAATGCACACCACTCTCGGGGTGCAATAGTAGGGCATACAGTAGCTAACACCATCACGTTAGTGGTTTAAAACAAATAATAAACCTATGAGAGACCAAGGGCGGAAATATATAAATAAATAGCAGGATAATGCAAATAAACAGGTTAATAGAGCCAGAGTTACCACTGCAGATTAGGAGGACAATAAATGAGTGGGGAACACACAGAGTATAATCAAAAAAGGGGTAAGAATGCTTCACGAGGACAATACACTTATCCCCGAGTATTCATTCAACCCGTTAGGGGTTACAGTCCCCAGTCTCATAATCCACCTTGCTTCGATTTTTAGTAGGCTCAGACCTCTATTGCCCCCCCTAAGGGACCCTGGCACATGGTCTATCATGCGATATTTCAATTGAGACATCGCATGAGAGGCAGTGACCCAATGGCGAGCCACTGGTTGTTCACTATGGCCAGTCTGGAGGGCATTCTTGATAGCTGACCTGTGGGCTGCCATACGTTCCTTAAAGGTACGTTCGGTTTTACCGATATATGACAACCCACAGGGACAGACTATTTGATACACCACATATTTGGTGTTACATGTGAGTGTATGGTTAATGTACATATCCCTTCCAGTTTGAGGGTGAGGGAAGGTATTACCAACCATAAGAAATCGACAGGTGGTGCAAGTACAACGGATGTTGCCTTTTTTTGAATTCCTAGTACTGGGGCCTATAGTGACCTCAGTTTCACAAGGCAGTCCTTTAGATTTTTGGGTCTTTTGTAGCAGGCCAGTAAATCTGTGTTATTTAACCCAAGTTCTGGATCTGATTTGATCATGGGCCAGAGTTTTCTGGAGGTGGTGTTAATTACTGCACTGCTAGTATTAAAGGTGGTGACCCAGGGCATGCGATCACCCAAAGAATTGGTTTTTGTCTTGGGCTTTAATAAATCCTTTCTCTGCAGGACATCTACACGATTTTTGGCAATCTCCAAGACTAAGGAGGGATAATCCCTATCCTCAAATTTTTGGATCATGCCCTTCATCTGGTGTTCAGCTTTGATGGGATCAGAATTGATGCGTTTAGTGTGCAGTAATTGGGAGTATGGCAATCCCTGGATAGATGACCTAGGGTGGCAGCTGGAGTAGTGGAGCAGATTATTGCGGTCTGTTGGTTTGGAAAAAAGGCTAGTTGATAATTTTCCAGACTCACACCTAATCTCCACATCCAAGAAGGTGATCACTTCTTGACTCTGGGTAAAAGTAAATTTTACCGGACTGGATGTGAGATTGTGTAGTTCAATATGTCTGATCAGGTCCTCTGCTGGACCTTTCCAAAATATCAGAAAATCATCTATATAGCGGGTGTAAAAAACTATACGCCCCGCTATAAGATGATTGCTGAAAAAGATTTCCTCCTCCATGCGAAACATAAAAATGTTTGCATATGAGGGAGCTACCGCCGCCCCCATAGCACACCCTGTCAGCTGGAGGTAAAAACCCCCATTGTACAGAAAGAAATTCTTGGTCAAAATGAGCTCAAGCAACTGAAGTACCAGCTCAATATCGGGTCCATCATATGCAGGGTGGTCTGTGATGTAGTCCCTCACCACGGCCATCCCCAAATCATGGGGGATGACCGTGTAGAGGCTACACATATCCACGGTAAACATACACACATCATCATCAAGACAATCAAAAGACTGTAATTTGCACAGTAGTGACGTAGTGTCCAAGAGGTATCTCGGATGAGCCCGGATACAAGGCTGTAGCACACTGTCGATCAGAATGGAAGATGGTTGGAACAGTGAATCCCGGGCCGCGATAATCGGGCGGCCGGGTGGGTCTATTAAGGTCTTGTGTATTTTGGGTATAGTGTACATAAGGGGGATCAAGGGAAAAGCTGGAAGTAGAGCCTCTTTCACCTGACACGTGATGGATTTGCTGTCAACTGCTTGTTGAAGTACCCATTCCAGTTCATCTTTATAAACAATAGAAGGGTCTTTAGACAATTTTCTATATGTTGACACGTCGTTAAGATGTACCAACACTTGTTCATGATACTTGTCACGGTCTTGGAGGACCAGGGCTCCCCCCTTGTCAGCAGGTCGAAAGATGAGTTTATCATTTTTGGATAGTTCTTGTAGTGCCAAACGTTCTGCTTTAGGGAGGTTATTCCTGGTAGACGGTTTTTTAGGGACTTCAGAGGATACCTCGTTGTTAAGAAGACGCATAAACGTCTTGATGGTCGGGTTAAAGGATTGGGGGTCAAACTGGGATTTTGGTAGTATTTTCTTCAGTTGAGGTGGTATAGTGTCCCATCCAATCGCTTGATCTTTAAGAATAGTCGAGGGTTCTCTAGGCTTTGAAAAATAATCTTTAAGCCTGAGTTGTCTGGCTAGTCTGTGATGTTCGATATGCCAGTTATTTTTGTCAAAATGCGATGTGGGAATATATGACAGGCCTTTTGAGAGGAGACTGGTTTCCACGGGGGTAAGGGGATATGAGGACAGATTTACTATCAATTCTTGCCCCTCCCTCCTGGCGGTTTTCTCCCAGCGTTTTTGCCTCTCGGCCTGGCCCCCTCTGCGGGTGTACGGTCGCCTCCGCCCTGTGGGGTGCGTTTGTTGCGAACCCCTAAAGGGTGGGGCAGACTGGAAGATGGGAGGCCCGCTCCTACACATTCTCCTTCGCTGTTTGAAGAATTAAATTCTGTTGAAGACCCCTGTGTCCTACTGGTACCTCGGTGTTGTCTTCGAAAAAACGGCTTCTTTGGTCCCCCTGTTTGCTGCGGGTTGGTCCATTGATAAACAAGGTTGAGGTCGTAATCAGTTTCAACCTTCACTTTTTTATCCCTCTTAAATTTGATAAGGTTCCTTTTATAGACCTGTAGCTGTTCGTTCAATTTGGCATACCAGTCCGTGGAAGGGTCCTCACTCAAACTGGTTTTATGATTTAATTCAAAATCAGTTATTTTCTCCTTGGCTAATTTCACTTCTTGTGTAGAGTACTCAATAATCAAAAGCATTAGATCGAAGGAACATTTGTTCACAATGGCAACCCACTTGCGACAGAACGTGGGGTCATGTCTGCCTATCGTGGGGCCATTTTTCATACGGAGACCCCTCGGGATCTTCTTCGCCCGGTAATACTCGCTTAAAGATAAGCCGTGATAATAATAATCTATTTCACTTTTTTTAGTTTTAATAGGTCTCTGAACAGTTCCTCTAATGGTGCGGCTTCCGACAGGTCATCCAATAGATTACTATAAAGGATACCTTCAGCTTGTTCAGGGGTATATGAATGGGAGGCCCCCACCGGATAAATAATGGGACAATAGCCACTTGCCGCTTGATCAGTAGGTGCTTGTGACATGCTATTGTAGTCACTGCCGTAAGTCACTGGGACCAAGCTGGTCCACACAGAAACAAATATAAAAGTGAGAGTAACAACAACTCACAAAGGCAGCCCGTTATCCACGGATCGCTGCAAAAGTCCTGGAAGATGTTAAACAGGGAAGTAGGCATTGAAACGTTGCTATTTCGCTATTATTAAATTCACTAGCATCAAAACTTTGGAGTGCCACATTATTTCTGCTGGACTGTCTATACCCCTTTGGAGGCACCCAAGTACTATCGTTGGTTGGAGGATTGTGCCGGACTCTGTTGTATTGTTCCTATTGGGGCTATCAGCGTGTCTGAAAAACCCCTGTCAAGGCACCCCCTATTCCCTGTTTAACATCTTCCAGGACTTTTGCAGCGATCCGTGGATAACGGGCTGCCTTTGTGAGTTGTTGTTACTCTCACTTTTATATTTGTTTCTGTGTGGACCAGCTTGGTCCCAGTGACTTACGGCAGTGACTACAATAGCATGTCACAAGCACCTACTGATCAAGCAGCAAGTGGCTATTGTCCCATTATTTATCCGGTGGGGGCCTCCCATTCATATACCCCTGAACAAGCTGAAGGTATCCATTATAGTAATCTATTGGATGACCTGTCGGAAGCCGCACCATTAGAGGAACTGTTCAGAGACCTATTAAAACTAAAAAAACGTGAAATAGATTATTATTATCACGGCTTATCTTTAAGCGAGTATTACCGGGCGAAGAAGATCCCGAGGGGTCTCCGTATGAAAAATGGCCCCACGATAGGCAGACATGACCCCACGTTCTGTCGCAAGTGGGTTGCCATTGTGAACAAATGTTCCTTCGATCTAATGCTTTTGATTATTGAGTACTCTACACAAGAAGTGAAATTAGCCAAGGAGAAAATAACTGATTTTGAATTAAATCATAAAACCAGTTTGAGTGAGGACCCTTCCACGGACTGGTATGCCAAATTGAACGAACAGCTACAGGCCTATAAAAGGAACCTTATCAAATTTAAGAGGGATAAAATAGTGAAGGTTGAAACTGATTACGACCTCAACCTTGTTTATCAGTGGACCAACCCGCAGCAAACAGGGGGACCAAAGAAGCCGTTTTTTCGAAGACAACACCGAGGTACCAGTAGGACACAGGGGTCTTCAACAGAATTTAATTCTTCAAACAGTGAAGGAGAATGTGTAAAAGCGGGCCTCCCATCTTCCAGTCTGCCCCACCCTTTAGGGGTTCGCAACAAACGCACCCCACAGGGCGGAGGCGACCGTACACCCGCAGAGGGGGCCAGGCCGAGAGGCAAAAACGCTGGGAGAAAACCGCCAGGAGGGAGGGGCAAGAATTGATAGTAAATCTGTCCTCATATCCCCTTACCCCCGTGGAAACCAGTCTCCTCTCAAAAGGCCTGTCATATATTCCCACATCGCATTTTGACAAAAATAACTGGCATATCGAACATCACAGACTAGCCAGACAACTCAGGCTTAAAGATTATTTTTCAAAGCCTAGAGAACCCTCGACTATTCTTAAAGATCAAGCGATTGGATGGGACACTATACCACCTCAACTGAAGAAAATACTACCAAAATCCCAGTTTGACCCCCAATCCTTTAACCCGACCATCAAGACGTTTATGCGTCTTCTTAACAACGAGGTATCCTCTGAAGTCCCTAAAAAACCGTCTACCAGGAATAACCTCCCTAAAGCAGAACGTTTGGCACTACAAGAACTATCCAAAAATGATAAACTCATCTTTCGACCTGCTGACAAGGGGGGAGCCCTGGTCCTCCAAGACCGTGACAAGTATCATGAACAAGTGTTGGTACATCTTAACGACATGTCAACATATAGAAAATTGTCTAAAGACCCATCTATTGTTTATAAAGATGAACTGGAACGGGTACTTCAACAAGCAGTTGACAGCAAATCCATCACGTGTCAGGTGAAAGAGGCTCTACTTCCAGCTTTTCCCTTGGTCCCCCTTATGTACACTATACCCAAAATACACAAGACCTTAATAGACCCACCCGGCCGCCCGATTATCGCGGCCCGGGATTCACTGTTCCAACCATCTTCCATTCTGATCGACAGTGTGCTACAGCCTTGTATCCGGGCTCATCCGAGATACCTCTTGGACACTACGTCACTACTTTGCAAATTACAGTCTTTTGATTGTCTTGATGATGATGTGTGTATGTTTACCGTGGATGTGTGTAGCCTCTACACGGTCATCCCCCATGATTTGGGGATGGCCGCGGTGAGGGACTACATCACAGACCACCCTGCATATGATGGACCCGATATTGAGCTGGTACTTCAGTTGCTTGAGCTCATTTTGACCAAGAATTTCTTTCTGTACAATGGGGGTTTTTACCTCCAGCTGACAGGGTGTGCTATGGGGGCGGCGGTAGCTCCCTCATATGCAAACATTTTTATGTTTCGCATGGAGGAGGAAATCTTTTTCAGCAATCATCTTATAGCGGGGCGTATAGTTTTTTACACCCGCTATATAGATAATTTGCTGATATTTTGGAAAGGTCCAGCAGAGGACCTGATCAGACATATTGAACTACACAATCTCACATCCAGTCCGGTAAAATTTACTTTTACCCAGAGTCAAGAAGTGATCACCTTCTTGGATGTGGAGATTAGGTGTGAGTCTGGAAAATTATCAACTAGCCTTTTTTCCAAACCAACAGACCGCAATAATCTGCTCCACTACTCCAGCTGCCACCCTAGGTCATCTATCCAGGGATTGCCATACTCCCAATTACTGCGCACTAAACGCATCAATTCTGATCCCATCAAAGCTGAACACCAGATGAAGGGCATGATCCAAAAATTTGAGGATAGGGGTTATCCCTCCTCAGTCTTGGAGATTGCCAAAAATCGTGTAGATGTCCTGCAGAGAAAGGATTTATTAAAGCCCAAGACAAAAACCAATTCTTTGGGTGATCGCATGCCCTGGGTCACCACCTTTAATACTAGCAGTGCAGTAATTAACACCACCTCCAGAAAACTCTGGCCCATGATCAAATCAGATCCAGAACTTGGGTTAAATAACACAGATTTACTGGCCTGCTACAAAAGACCCAAAAATCTAAAGGACTGCCTTGTGAAAACTGAGGTCACTATAGGCCCCAGTACTAGGAATTCAAAAAAAGGCAACATCCGTTGTACTTGCACCACCTGTCGATTTCTTATGGTTGGTAATACCTTCCCTCACCCTCAAACTGGAAGGGATATGTACATTAACCATACACTCACATGTAACACCAAATATGTGGTGTATCAAATAGTCTGTCCCTGTGGGTTGTCATATATCGGTAAAACCGAACGTACCTTTAAGGAACGTATGGCAGCCCACAGGTCAGCTATCAAGAATGCCCTCCAGACTGGCCATAGTGAACAACCAGTGGCTCGCCATTGGGTCACTGCCTCTCATGCGATGTCTCAATTGAAATATCGCATGATAGACCATGTGCCAGGGTCCCTTAGGGGGGGCAATAGAGGTCTGAGCCTACTAAAAATCGAAGCAAGGTGGATTATGAGACTGGGGACTGTAACCCCTAACGGGTTGAATGAATACTCGGGGATAAGTGTATTGTCCTCGTGAAGCATTCTTACCCCTTTTTTGATTATACTCTGTGTGTTCCCCACTCATTCATTGTCCTCCTAATCTGCAGTGGTAACTCTGGCTCTATTAGCCTGTTTATTTGCATTATCCTGCTATTTATTTATATATTTCCGCCCTTGGTCTCTCATAGGTTTATTATTTGTTTTAAACCACTAACGTGATGGTGTTAGCTACTGTATGCCCTACTATTGCACCCCCAAGAGTGGTGTGCATACAGTTGCACGCATCCCTACCTGTGTAGATGTAATAGACTCTTTCATTTTGCATTACGTGTGCTATTGACTTAATATTTCTTGCGCTTAGCCATTTCCATGATTGCTATTGTACATGTAGTTTTTTCCATTGTGCCGTGTCCTGTTTTTACACCCCTTTTTTATATATGTGTATTATATCCTTCTATGTTGTATGTATCTCACTATGGCCTGTTTGTTGTCTCTCCCCCCGCAGGGTTGCTATGCGACGTACGCCGCTGACGCTGTGAGAAGCGCCAGCGTGATGACGTCATTCCTCCTGCGCCGTCGCCCGGGTGCGTGGTCCCGTTCGCGGCACTGCAGAGTCTTGGTGTATGTTATAAGGTAGGACATTTTTTGTTTGTATTGTAAGCCTTGAAGAAAATGCCCAAGTAGGCATTGAAACGTTGCTATTTCGCTATTATTACATTCACTAGCATCAAAACTTTGGAGTGCCACATTATTTCTGCTGGACTATATATATAGATATATATACTGTAGATAGAGAGATTGGTTTGTTGAAACCAAAGATAATACGTGCTAGCCCCTAGTCTGTGTAGGAATCTAATGCATTCATAATGCTGTTCTTCATCTGTTGGCCCATTGTCAGAGCTTAATCAACAAATAGGCTGATCAGAATGCAGCATGGAGAGCTGGCTCCTGGGGGGAGCGCAGCATAGCCGGGAAGAGCCGGGTCTCTTCAGACCATGCAAACAGCAATTGAATCTGAAAATATCGCCTCCCAAAAATGGCAGCCACTTTCTAGTACACAGACACTAGAGGTCCTACTAGACCTCTAGCATCTGTCAGGGGAAGGCTGTATTCCCAAAGCTACTGATCCCAGAGTGCAGATTTTGCACTTATTCTCATTGCCAGTAATCCCCTGGCAATGATCATGCAACCTGATCTGGCAGCGGGCATGTAACCCCCTGACAATGAGCAACAAACCCCCCTGGCAATGAGGAAGAAATCCCTTGACAATGAGTATGTAACCCCAGGCAACGAGCGAGTAACCCCTGTATTAGGCTAGGGCAGTTGGAACCTAGGCCCTGCCCACTGTAACCAAAGTATTTGGGTTCAATAATGTTGCCAAGTGCTTGCTAGGTTACTGTGCTGCCTGCAACAAACCCGGATTACCCTTCTTTTTTTTCACAAATGATCATAAAATGTTTAACATAAAGAATGAATCAATAATCAATAATAACAGAAATCAACTATTTACACTTCTGTCCTCTTTGATTTAATGAAAGAAATATTATCTGGGTCCCAATGTTAAGGCCTGCGTACCCCTACCTGCAGTTTCCTCAATTACCCAATGTGATCAAACCCACCAATCCGCAGATCGGGATCTGCTGACAAATGTCCATCACCGATTAGCATTCTGCTGGGGAATCAGACAAACTTTCATGTAAAATATCCATGATTTGCCAATTTTTGCTCGGGATCGGGCAATCAAGATTTTTAAATCTTGTTTAATTTATGTAAAGCTCTGACCAAAGGGGATAATAAAATTGTGACCTTGTGTCGCAAAAGTATGGGGGCCTTTACAAATCAAATACAGAAATACCTATTCAGACAGTATTTTAGTAAAAAATTGTAAAAGTTATAGTTATTGTATGTTTTGCTGCTATTATGTGGAGGGCAGTCATTGATATTCAGAAAACACCTCTGTGGCTATTGCTCTTTGTGATGCAGGGAGTAAAGACACACTTCTGCAGCTCTCCAGAGTCCTTCAATGATTTGCATTTATTATGATGTACTGTACTTTATATATCACTAAGATACATCTATCAAACAAGAATGGGAATATATGGCTATACTATTGGGTAGGCATCCCCATCTCCTTGAGGACAATTTAGGATAAACTCTTTTTTATTTCCTCTGGACCAATTTATGAAACTCTTATTCTTTTTTCTACTTACTAACTGTACAAATACAGAACATTGTGCAGCCTCCGAACTCAGACAGGTGCATCACTTTGCCTCATTAAATGCACTCCCCTGAACTTTACAGCTGATAATGGCTGACCATCCATGATTAATAAGTTCTCTCAAGTGAAAATTGATCAGCACATGTGGATTCTATTTTTCATCTCAGCGATTCCAGATCTATCTGATGCTCTGCCACTGAATCTTTCTCCAGTATGTAGAATAAAATAAGTATAAACAGTATTTGTAAAATGCTTACTACTGTTGGTCAACAGCAAAATGATAATAGATTCACATTTAGGACTTTGTCTAAACTAATTTTTGAGCTATTGGGACACATTGGGATTAACATTCTTATGTCATTTTGGAATTAAATGGTGACAATCAAAATGTTGACAACAGATTCATACATTACGCTAACCCTAACCGTAACACTAACTCTACCATGACCCCAGCCCTAATCATGACCCTAGCCCAATAAATATAAAATGCAGGTAGGGTGAAGGCATCATGGAGCTTCCGTAGGGCCCTAGAGGGGGCTATTTTAACCAAAAATTTACCATTAACTGTAAAGCCAAGCCTTAACATAGCAGTACCTGTAAAGGTAATATTAACTCTAAAAAGAAATGCCATTATAACTAAAAAATTATCCCTCATTGTAATAATAAACCTAACCAGGACAGTAGTACTAACTATAACAAGAATGTTAGCCATAACCCTAGTCCTAGTCATGACTCTAAAACTAATAGTGACTCTAATCCTAAAAATCTCTATCCTTACTAAACCTAACCTTGACCCTAGTCTTAACCATAGAATTAACCTTAGCCATGGTCATAACACTAGTTTAATCCAAATTATGACCCTAACTTAACCATGACCTTTACCATAACCCTAGTCTTAACCATATTTGTAACACCAAGCCAAGCAGCAACCATAGCCCTAACTATGACCCTAACGTAACCATGACCTAAACCATTACACTAGTTGTAACCATAACCCTTAACTTAAACATAACCCTAACCTAACCCTAGTACTAACCCTACCCATAACTCCAAGCCTGGCCGTAACCATACCCCTGACCGAGACACTAACCATATACCTAGATCTAAACCTAAACAACCAAAGTCATAACCAAAGTCCTAACCATGACCCAAATTGAAAACCTAGAACTAACAGTTGCCCTTATGATAACTGTATTCCCAACGGTGATCCTAACCGTAACACCATTTCACCTTTGTCAATGAGATTTTGAATGTCAAATTAAAAACCCAAATTTTTAATTTTTTGATAGAAATTATTTTTCAGATTCTTAAAGGGATCTATTTTATTCTGGGTTTACTCCGGATACTCTGGTTTTCTTCCACAATCCAAACTTTTACTGGTAGGTCAACTGCCTCCCAACAAAATTAAACCTAGAATGTCTGTATGCATGTACATGTGGAAGGGAATATATATTGTAAGCTCCACTTGGGCAGGGGCTGATGTGAGTGTTCAGATATTCTCTGTAAAGCGCTGCAGAATATGTGTGCGCTATATAAATAATAAATTATACAAAATGCTATCTTCCCATTATTTCTCTGCTAATACTATAATAAACAGTCCCCATGACATTTATGTGAACAATAAATGAGACTCCAACCAATAGCGTTACGCTACTTCTGATAAACAGCCTAATGTGTCTGAACCACTGCCACATTGATCTCATTTCACTGCCCCTTGGGAATATCACTTTAAGCCTGCTGTTAATTAGCTAAATAGGTTGGGCACTATTAACTTGTGTCAAGCTCGGAAACTAAAAGCCATAAAGATCAAATTAATTGTATTGCCAAGAAGACAAGATACAGCGAATGACATATCTGCTCTGCTACCGCATGATATGTACAGAATGTGGAACAACTTATTCATATAACGTGACAGAGACGTGATCGGCAGGAAGTGATCACCTGGACGTGTCAACGGAAAGAGTTAACACTGGTGTGTCATGGCGGTTTTCAGGGAATGTGTTCCTGCCGTCACCTTCAAGCTCAGGTGTACTTACAAAAACAGGATGCATGCATCCAGAGGTGGAACTACCATTGGTGCATGGTGATTAGTGGTGAACTGCTGCCCTTGTCACCCACTGCCATGTTACATATTGTGACCTTGGGTTGGGGTGGAGGAATTGGTACTTGTTTCCTAGCACAGCCACACCGATTTACATCGGGGTGGTCGTGTCGGAAAAATCGGGTCGATCGCATCGCATGCGATTTGGTCGCATGCGATGCGATTGACGCGACCGACCGATTTTGGACCCGATTTTTTCATTGAATGAAATGTAAATCGGGTCCCTGGGACCCGATTTTACATTGGATTCAATGTAAAATATTCCCAACCCCCCCCAAATTTAACGTTGTAAACCCCACCCCACGATAGATGCCAACCCGAAGCGTGGCGAGCGCAGCGAGCCCGCGAGGGGCGGCGGTGCGCGTCCTCCGACCTTTTCATTCCCCTACTATCCACGTCGGCGTGGAGTTGAGAATAGAATAGTGTGGCGAGCGCAGCGAGCCACCGAGCCCGAAGCGTGGCGAGCGCAGCGAGCCCCGCGAGGGGACGCGTATACCTGTGAAGTTATACGCGTCCGCTCGCCACACTATTCTATTCTCAACTCCACGCCGACGTGGATAGTAGGGGAATGAAAATGTCGGAGGACGCGCACCGCCGCCCCTCGCGGGCTCGCTGCGCTCGCCACGCTTCGGGTTGGCGTCTATCGTGGGGTGACGACGGGGACATCTATAATGTGAAATGGGTCATATTGGCCCATTTCACATTTTTCACATTTTCTCAGGATTTCAATGTTAAAAAATATTTTAACATTGAAGCCTATGGAAAAATCGGGGGCATCGCGTCGGGACCAATGTTAATGGTCCCGACCGACGCGATGCCCCCGATATTTTACCTTTCCCGACACGATTTCAATGTTAAAATATTTTTTAACATTGAAGCCTATGGGGAAATCGGGGGCATCGCGTCGGTCGCGACGGGACCATTGTTAATGGTCCCGACCGACGCGATGCCCCCGATATTTTGTCTTAGCCGGCCAAATGGACCTGATTTCAAAGGAAATCGGGTCCATCGCGTTAATCGTGTACCTTAACTTAAGGTACACGATTACTCCCGATTGTGGCCGTGCTAGGAAACAAGTACCGAGGAATTATATCTTTGCACCTAGCCTCACCACCCATAAGTTCCACAAGTGCTGTGTCAGGTCTGCGTCGCCATAGACCCACCCTTAATCTAGATGTTCTTTGTATTTGTATTGGCTGCAAATGTGTACACAATGGTGAATGAGTTTATGTGGGCCCGGTGGGCATCTCATATCATTTTTGTGTGGCAGCTTAATTTGCTAACATTAGCAGTTCCAAAGCTTATAAAGTTATGGTTGCATTTGCATACAAACATAAATTAGACTCATAGATCACATGAGTTAGCAATAGGAAGAAGACCAGAAGAAGTTCTCCTCGTAACCTTGGTGGAGAGGTTACATCATGGACTGCTGACCACTCATATACAGTAGCTATCAAGTACCCAAGGCATAGTGGCTATAGTTTTATAACACAATGGGTGAGGATCAGTTTTACTACCATCTGCTGCCCCTGGTCAGTGGCTTGCTGGAGCTCCCCAATGGATACTAAAATGTTATATGTTGAAATAGGGTGGGTGAGCCACCATGGCACACACACCCATCGTCATTCAATACATAATGGCCATAGCTGCCCATCCTCTACACATATCCTGAATGTAGCTGACATGAATCCTCGCTCCCCATACCAGTCTGGAACCTTACTTCTTCTTACAGGGGGTATTAAGGCATCTATACATTTATTGTATCTTGTCAAAACCTTTAAGCTAGCTAATCAACAAAGAATAATTAGATGGACACAACTGCGTTGGACATCAATATTTATTATTTGGAATGACCCTCTTCGTAAAGCGGCGGCAAGGACTGCCCTACATTAACCAGCCTGTATATATGTATGTATAAAGTACGTCCTTTCGATACACATATTAATTCACTTCCAGAAGGTAGGATTTTGAAATTGATAGAAAGTGGTGGAAAGTCAGCTTATTACGCGGACTGCCAGGAGAGGTTAGGGGTGAATCTGGAAGCGGCACATTCTAAAAGATCACTGTAAAAATATCTGACCTGAGAACTGTGACCCTGCAGAACACAATGTCCTTAGACGTTATACTGGCCAGTAAAGGTCAACAAAATGGAAAGGTTTTTCTTTTTTCTTTTATTCCTTATAAAATACAATTGATACTTTTTTATAATATTGAATACATCAAAAAAGTAATAGGAACAATGCAACTGAATCATAAAATATGTTGTTTTTTTTCAAGTTTTTGGGGTTGATATGTGTTTTGTAGAAGACAATTTTGACTAACTGTAAGAGTTGATTACAATTTTGTTTAAGGCTAAAATGAAAACTAAGTTTCAATGATTTTTCGGCAAACTGAAAAATGTGGACATACCTTTTTCAATGCGCCCATTTTTGGACAATTTTTTACTGATGAAGATTCAACTTTGTTAAAAAGTCGAATCTGAATCAGTGGAAAATTGGGGAAATCAGGGGCATTTATGAAAAAAAAGGGGCTTCTGAGATATGAAGAATCAGCACTTGAATTGAACAGGTTGACTGTAAATTTGACCGATAATTATCCTAAAGTGCCAATTTTCAAACTGTCATCCGACAACACCACCCGCACGGCAACTCACCATTGCCTGCCCGACCACCTCTCACCCCTGCATAGCTGTTGCTCACCGCTGCCGATCCGAGTGGATAAGCTCCTATGCTGAGTCCAGGAGATATTTCAAATGTGGTGCTGGCCCCCAACCTATCATTGCCCGAGGGCCGCCAGTGTCTTTTAGCAATTTGCCATGAGCTCCGATTGGCTCATGAGCCAGAACCATATTTGAAACATCCAATGTTCTCAGTGCCTCTGCAGGCTCTGCTCTCCTCCCTGGCTACAATACAGCGGTGTAGCTTGGTACCACGGTGCCCGGAGCAAGGGAATGTTCCGCACCCCCCCCCCCTGTTTTTTTCTAAATAAAGAACTTGAGCTTACCTATGGCATGCCCATTTCAAAGAGGATGTGTGGCATTGTTATTCAAAATAATGCTCATGATAGAATATGCCACACACCGTTAAGCAATTTACACATAATAACCCACAGTGTAATGCCCATTACAAATAATGTCACACACTGTCATGTCCATTGCGCAAGAAAGCATGGGCGTAACTAGAACTTAGTGAGCTAGAATTTTTTTGAGAGGCCCACTAGATCTCCCACCCCCAGATCCACCCACCCCCAGACCATCCCCCACACTGGCACTGAGGTAAAAAATAAAATAAAAGCACACCCATTGGCTACCAAATGTAAAAAAAAAATAAAAACCACAACACAAGATCGATAGATAGATAGATAGATAGATAGATAGATAGATAGATAGATAGATAGATAGATAGATAATGAAACCTTTTGTAATATATACTGTATATATATGCAAGTTTGACTTACCACATGACTGGGACTGGGAGAAGCTGTCCCAGCACTGTGAATGTTCCGCACTCATTATGTTGAAGCACACATTTCAGGTGCTGGGGTAGGAGGGAGCCTTGAATAAGAAAAGGGGGAAAGGAGGTTTTGTGGCTGCAGTGGGGAGAAAAGATTGTAGCTGAAAGGGGAATTCAGTGTGAATGGAGGGAACTGACTGCATGGGGTGGAACAGTTTGGGTATGCTGGGGAAAGGATGGAGGAGGGCTGCAGTTTACCACAGGGATTATGGGATTCGGGTTACAGAGGAGGGGGATTCAGACTACAGTGGGAACTTAAGGGGGGCACTGGCTGCGGGGAGAAGGGTTTTGGTGTGCAGGAGAATGAGGGAGGGTGCCGTTGCACTGCAGGGGGAAGGCATGATGAGATTAGGCTGCAAGGGATAGTATAGTATGGATGGACTCTGTAGTGGATTGGATACATCCTGCAGGGGGGAGGGGTTTTACACATGAGGGGGATGTGCTGCACAGTTCTGAGGACTCCAGGGTGGTCCCGACAGCAAGTATCAGGAGACCTAGTTAGCTCTGCTGCGGCCGTTTCCTACGTTTAATGATCAGTGGAGCTGCAGCTTAGGGGACAGACAGGCAACAGGGAAATGCTTTTTACCTGCCCTCCAAGTTAACTTCAAGCTTTGGGGGCCGCATTGTTCCACTCTTTATCATATGCGCTGACGCTGGGAGGGAGGGGAGGAGGCGCACAGCTGTCTATGCTGCTTAAGCAGTCGGCTTAGCAGCTTACCGGACCCAGCGCCTCCCGCACACTTGGCTCCTCTAAGCGCCGGCGGGGGCTGCGGTGCGGGCGCATAGATACGCCACTGGCCATGACGTTGTGACGTCATGGCGCCCGCCGCATCCCTGCCTCCAGCGTCTTAACCCGGCGCATGCGCAGTGAGAGCGCTTGCCGGGATTAAACTGTCATCATTGCAGCGTGATGCCGGGCAGGGCGGGGGAGCCGGCG
This sequence comes from Crinia signifera, assembly GCF_055691185.1. Lineage (NCBI taxonomy): Eukaryota > Metazoa > Chordata > Amphibia > Anura > Myobatrachidae > Crinia > Crinia signifera. Next base: position 156,750,317 of record NC_139225.1, on the reverse strand, counting down.
GCAGAGCTCCGGCGCCAGGTAACATGTCGGCGCCTGGAGCTGGTGCTCCGCCGGCTCCACCCTAGCTACGCCTCTGCTACAATATCAGCAGTACTGGGGCATTGTGTAAGAGGAAATACTCTGGCACTACTTGTGGCATTGTGTAAGGGGCACTGCTGGTGGCATGTGTAATGGGCACTGCTCTGGGCATTGTGTAAGATTATTGCTGGATTAAAAGTTGGTAATATGGAAATAAGACTTCATAGTTAAACACTCTGCACATAACAAGTGCCTTGGAACAGAAAACAAAATAGATTAAAACAATCTGTATTTGTTTCTATTAGGGACTATGTTTTATAAAGGATTTGACTGAAATAGATAATAGTATGAGTTGCAAAAAGAATAGATCTCACAGCTTATGGTAAGTATACGTATTAGATGATGCTTTTAATTGAAACGCGTTAGTCAGTTTCTGCAGTGTCGCTATAAGACGTTTAAGACAGGTTTTTTTTTTTGCATTTTATTTATTTATATACTAGCTTTACCCGGCCACACGTTGCTGTGGCTCAGTCTGGTTAAATGAAAGAGAAAGAAAAGAGAAATTGCACATTTGTAATACAGTATGTTCAATTTTACAATGCTTTTGGTAGACAATATTTTTGTTCCATTGTCTGTGCAGATATAGAGATGGTCTGGTTTGCAGACTTTAGAATACACAACATATATATGTCCATGGGTTGTATGCGCTAAACCAAAAATGCATTAAAAACCCAGTTACTGGGGTTTTTCCCGCATTTTCGTATGCAGGAAAACCCGCATGCCATGTTTTTGCTGCGGGGGTTTCGCTGGCAAAAGCTGGCGACTCCCGCCATCCCGCAAGGACCCCCGCCGCCCTGCGATGACCCCCTGCAGACCACCCCTTCTAATTTTTGTCCGGGCAGCACAATGCTGTGCTGGCCAGACCAGTGGCCTCCTCCTCCCTAGCCCCTACATCCCCTTCCAGGTGCAGGGAGGGGGAGGCGGAGCCATGCCCAACAGCCAGTGCGATAATTATGTGTGTGGTATCCGGTGATGTGCTTGTTGCACATTTGCAGCTGTGATATAACATAAGCTGACGATACCCCATAGAAGCCTATGGGCTTCTTACCGTGACCCCAAGGACTCCCGCTACCCCGCACAGACCCCCGCCGCCCTGCAACGATCTCCTGCTGACCCCACCCTCAATTTTGTCTAGCCATCACAATGCCTCCCGTGGCCCCTCCTCCACCCTAGCTCCTACATCCCCTTCTGGGTGCAGGGAGGAGAAGGTGAAGCCAAGTCCGACAGCCATCAGGTGGGTAACAGCCAGCAGCCAGATAAGGGAGGAAGGGGGAGCCTCTGGTGACCTGCTGCACATCGCCGGCCACAATGCAAAGGACACTTCTTAACGCACAAGAGCTGTCCTTTGCAATAATTATCACATATGTACGTGCATATGCGATAATTATGTGTGCGGTAGCCGGCGATGTGCTTGTTGCACAATTGCAGCTGTGAAATAAATGCATTGTCCATTTTCTAGATGGACTACTGAGTGAACAACAGCTGGACTTTGTTCATGTATGAGAGAATGAAAGAATTTGCCATACAGCTTCATTGCTGCTTATGTATCTCCAGAGCCGAATTTTCCATTAGGCACTTGAGGCACGTGCCTAGGGGTGGCACATGTTTGGGGGCGGCACTTGGATGCCTGTGATAGTACTGTCAGCCAAAAATGTACCAATAACTGCAAAATATACAATGTACTGTACTATATTCCATCTTAAATAGAGTTTAAATGGATAGGACATGCAGATACTGCCCCTGTAACTGTCCTACTTAGTAAATATGTATTCATAATAAAAGAAAATGTCACAGTTAGTGGCTTTTTTTTTATAAATCCATTAAATTGGCTATTATCAAATGAGGGCTTATAAGTAAACAATAAAAATAATAGACATGGGGTGGGGGTGGCGTTATTTTTGTGCCTAGGGGCGCCGTCATCCCGAAATCCGCCCCTGTGTATCTCCCAGCCTGATACTGTGCAATTTCATCATTTATATAATAGTATGTACATAAAAACATGCACATATATACGAATGCAACGTTGTGTCCAAATTTGAAAGCAATCGGTGAAGAACTTTCGGAGATTTAAGATTTTGAACAAACAAACATTTACATTTTTATTTATATAGATAATGTCTTATGCTTCAGGGTTCAATCATACACATCAGTGTACAATGGGTTCTGGAGAGAAACAGTAATTAGGTTCACAGTCCTCGGTCCATATGGTTGACATTGTCACGCTTGTGGAAACGGTGTCAAGGTAAAGTCTATGAGGTATATTCAATGTCCTGGTGGCGAGCTATGACAGTGAGAATTGCTGATAGCTCGCTGTCGGTGTATTGAACTCCCTCCCCTCACTCGCTGTTTCCACCTCGCCTGTTCCATAAGGAGAAAGTGTGGCCTTTAAAACGGTGGGGCACTCCACAAAATGCAGCAGACTCGCTACATTTGCTGCGAATCTCACCATTTAAGCGGATCCTCGCTGCCCTCTCATGGCGAGGATTTGTACCTAACATTGAATACGGCGAGGGGACAGCGAGGGGGTTGGATGGGGAGGATGGCTGGTTTTCAGCGAGGAAAAGCTATTCAAACCCGCATTGAATACCGCTCTATATTTATATCTGGAAGTGCAGATAAAGCTGGCAGGCCTGATGAATCCTCCTGATTGGGAGGACAAATATGTCTCCCTGATTGGGAAGCAAACCTGGGTCACGACAGAGAGATGCCGGATCGAGGATCTTTGGTGTTGGTTATAGGATGATATATGCAGCAGAGAAGTGTATAATAGCATGTAGTCCAGGCTGACACTGGATGGTAACTACAGATATAAATGACACACTTCTTACTTGGCTGCTATAATGCAGGTTTCTGGAGTTGCAGAACTTGGTAGGGTGTTAAACAGGCTTAAATTGGACCGGATGCAGGCCAAACACCAAAATGGATGGTAGCTTGTGGATAATCAGTATTGAACTGATGCTGCTGGAATGAAACCAAGGTTTGCATAGGTGTGGAGCTGAGTCAGGAAGATGCGTAGTATACAGGAAACAAATGGCACCAGTATGGTAGAAATAAACACAGCAGCTTAGCTTCACTCAATTAGGACTGAGCTGGACATTGTACTGGCGATGATTGAGTGCCAGAAGCCAGAATATATATCCAAAGTCCAGACAGTATTGGTTGAGCAAAGTCAGGTGATGCAGAATGCTCAGAAACAACATATAATAAAGCCTCAAACCAGAACCAGCATCAGAGGCAAACACAGGGGCAAAGGGCAAATGGCTAAATGATGACAACAATAGCAATGGTATATAATAGGACAATAATATGGGACAGAGCAGAGCTGCTGCACATGCCCAGTGTACCAGCTTCGTCTACCACATTTACTGTATGTGTGGATCTGAGCCCTCAAACATCACAATGGACCAGAGGGTAGCTGCCAGGAGGAAGAGACAGGAGCCTTACCATGAGGTGGGAGAATGTGATATTAGAAAGAGCAGTGTAGGTTCTATTATGTTTGTGTATTTAATTATTATGGTATAGTTTACCTTTTCCTGACCACTTACCTTATTTAAATGTTTAAAAGAACCTATACTATATATCATCTCTATACTGTTAAATATCAATACTGTATTCCATGCAGTATCCAGTGTATAATAAAGACCAATTTTTCAGGCTGTAACCGATCCCCCAGACTCCTGTACTTACTCCAATGCGCTGCAGAGTGGGAGATTTTAGATGACATCTGGAAATCCCCCTCTAAAAACCCTGCGATTCCCACTGAGCGTGATGAAGGCAGAACCCAATACAGAAAATGTGTTCAAGTCCAAACAACGCAAAAAATAGTCCTGACTTTCAGGTATTAAAATGTTATCGATCGCCAAAGAAAAGCCGATGAGCAAAGGTCAAGTAAACGTTCGTCTTTTGATTAAATTGTTTACCTTGTTTACCTAGCGCCTAGCAAAGGCTGAGGCAGAAGCAGCAATTTCAACTTCTGTTCCTAAGCGTAAGTGATTGTATTCACCACATTCAGCTGCCAATCCAGGTCACCTATGTCATATCTGTTATTCAGCATTCTGCAAAATAACTTCTTGGAATTTAAAACTGATAATGCAATAATAAGCAACACCTTTAGTACGAGTCACACTGACTCTGTACAATGTTTAGTTTGAATTGCTCCACCTATGAATTACACTATAAGCAACAATTGGGGTTTTGATTATTTTATTTCTTTGTTTGCTAAAAAATAAGATATCCGTTATTAGATTTTCAGAAAGCGCCGCCGGCAGTGTGTGACTGGCTGGCAGCGGGCTTTGAGCTGTGTGGCGTCGGACGTATCAGTTATTGTGAATTATTCATAAACAGCAGCGCTATATTTTAATCTCCATTAGCTAACTAACCTTAATTAACTACTAATATTTTGTGAGCTACCTTTTGGAAACTTATGATGGCTGTCCATTTTTAGGTATATGGTACAGTATGTCCTTTTTAAAAAAAAAAAAATGTATTAAGAGTCCCATTTTCTTCCCATTTTTGTTAATCCATTTCTTATGTTATTTGTATTTTCGTAGAATTAATGCACCAAAGATTCATTGTTGCATTCCGAGAAAGTAATTATAACATAAGTAATGGATTAATAGATAAAATGATAAAATGATAAACTATATTTTATTTTTATAACCGCCATTATATCACATTTATTGATAGGGGCCCCCACAAGTTTGTTGTCCGGGACCTCCACAGACCTTAAGCTGCCCTGTAGTTACCTTAACTCATCCCATGATCAGAACTGTTTAAGGTTTTGGTAAACAGTTCAAAGACTTCAATCCACAAATGGAAACAAGTCATAAAGTAACAGTCGCTGACTAGTATCGCTGACATGTCCGCTCTGCCAGTCCCTCCATTGATTCGCCCAAATTCTACCGCTTTCAATATAAAACACTTCTACTCGCATATAAAGCTATTAACCATACTGCACCAGCATATATCTCTTTACTTAAATCAAAATATCTCCCATCTCGATCACTCCGCTCTGCACAAGATCTGCGTCTCTCTTCTACACGGATAACTAGCTCCCATTCACTATTACAGGACTTTCATCGGGCTGCTCCCATCCTATGGAATGCCCTTCCATGCACAATAAGACTCTCCACCAGTCTCCAAACTTTCAAGTGTTCCCTGAACACTCACCTCTTCAGGCAAGCCTATCATATTTATATACCGGACACATAACCCTCTGAGGCACTTATGTATTATATAGCTTCCCTTCTGGACTTGTAACTTGGTGGGACTGCTATGCTATTACTGGTGCCTGTCCTTGTGTTTCCCTCCTATGTCCCTATAGATTGTAAGCTTGCAGCAGGGCCCTCCTACCTCCAATTCTGTCTGTTGTTACCCAGTTTGTTTTATCACTGTCTACTATTGTAAAGCACAACGGAATCTGCTGCGCTATATAAGACACTGTAATGGAATCTGCTGCGCTACATAAGAACCTGTAACAGAATCTGCTGCGCTATATAAGACACTGTAACGGAATATGGTTGCGCTATATAAGACACTGTAACGGAATCTGGTGCGCTATATAAGACACTGTAACGGAATCTGCTGCGCTATATAAGACACTGTAACAGAATCTGCTGCGCTATATAAGACACTGTAACGGAATCTGCTGCACTATATAAGACACTGTAACGGAACCTGCTTCGATATATAAGACGCTGTAACGGAATCTGCTGCGCTATATAAGACACTGTAACAGAATCTGCTGCGCTATATAAGACACTGTAACGGAATCTGCTGCACTATATAAGACACTGTAACGGAACCTGCTGCGATATATAAGACGCTGTAACGGAATCTGCTGCGCTATATAAGAAACCGGGTCCCGTCTTGGTCCAGATCCGGTTCCGTCTTGCTGCGGTCACCATGCAGCCGTGGTGCAGCCGTAGTCCAGCTGCCGTCTCGCTGCGGTCACTGTGCAGCCATGGTTCAACCGTTATCCAGCTGCCATCTTGCTGCAGTCTGCGTCCAGTCTCGGTCCGGTCACGTAAGCGCTCCAGTGGAGCCCATTCCTTATCTTTTATTTCTGCGGGCAAGTTGCCCATGGTCCTTAGTTATTGTTATTTTCCTAGTCCGGCCCTCTGTGTTTCGGAGAGGCTCACGGTTGTGGGCTCACGCCTGTTTTGGGGTACCGTTATTGTAAGTGTACCATTTTGTGTTGGTGTGTGTTTTCTTATGTGGCACCCCATTATTCTTGGTTCCGGTGTCTGTGACTTGGTCACGCTCCCCTGTCCTTGGCCTGGTGCCGGCAGATAGGGGTTTATTTTCAGTTAGGCCCTTTAGCTAGACTATCCTCTTGAGTCACCTCTGACGATCACTAACTCTTTGTCCTTCCATAAAACCTGGCTGTATCGGGGTTGGAGCGGGCCTAACTCGCTCCTTCGAATGCGGCGGCCACAGGTGAAGCCTAGTGTTCGCACGGGTTTGTCATCTGCCCGAGGTGCTCAATAGAGTTAGCATAGGGTTCGCCATGGCCGTCCTAACCAGCGGTCCCGGCCACGGGCTCACGCCTGACCTCCGGCTCTCCGGCTCTCCGGCCTCCTGTAGTTACATCCAGCGCCCAGGCGGCAATCCTAACGATAAACACATTTAATTGTTATATTGTATTGTTTGTTTTATTCAGTCAATCCCTAGCGCTGTATACTTTCCTTTTCCTTGTAATATTATATAGGGGGCCTTACACAACCCCTCATACAGCAACTTTAACTGTGCATGTGGTACTCAGCTACTATATTATTTCACCTTGCCCCGCTGTCTGTCCCTGCCTGCATTTCTAAAGGAGACATTAGAAATACCTTTATCATCCACTTCCCTATTTTCAAGAACCTCCTGTTATAAAGACTATTAAATAAAACATACAAAATAAAAGATTGATGGGTGCTCCTTAGTAATCATGTTTCTATAAACAAAATGATTTTTAAGAGGCTTGATCTACACTTCTTAATAACACATTGCAGATAATTGAAGATTAAATAATTACATATTGTAAATAAGAATGGATATTCATACTTCTATAACACTTTTAGAATAGCTTGAATAATACAATTTTAATTTAAAAAGTATTAGAACACACTTCGGAAGACCATAAGTAGATGCTGGTTATGTTTCACATTTGTGAAATTCAGTCTCTTCAGATTCTTGAGGTGAAGAATGCAATTTGCAATGTATTATTTTGAAAAACAACTCAACATGTTTTTTTCCCTTACCAAGACTTTATCAGGGCTACATCTCCGAAATATAACTTGAAAAACTTAATGGGTATAGTAATAAGGACCAAGGAAACTGGTCTACGGTGTAAATATATTGTGTATATATTCGAACCGTATATAAACCGAGGTACCCAATTATACCACAAAAACTGGGAAAACTTATTGACTCAAGTATAAGTCTAGGTTGGGAAATGCAGAAGCCACTGGTAAATTTCCCTGTATAATAATACAAGGACACCCCATGCTGCTCCCCCTGCATAATAACCGGACACCACAGGTTGCTCCCCCCTGCATAATAAACAGACACCACAGGCTGCTCCCCCCTGAATAAGACACCACATGCTGCTCCCCCTGTATAGGATACCACAGCCTGCTCCCCCTGCATAGGACACCACAGGCTTTTACTGACCTCTTGCATCCCCTGTACTGGGGGGGGGGGGGGTTGCTGCTGCAGCTGAACCACTCCATGGACGTAGGGAAGGTGCTGTGCCGCTGTCTGGCTCCACAGGGGTGGGAGGTGGTATGTGGCCGCTGCTGACCTCCTGGTGTGCCCACCGCTGCCCTGCTCCACGGCAGATGTAAACTGCTCAAGGGCGGTAGGGAGGGGAGTGGGGTGCACAGCTGCAGCTGACTTCCTTCTGCGGCTGGCACTACCCTGCAATGGCCAGGCCTCCTGCACCATACATGTCCTCAGTGCAGGAAGCCAGTGGCCATGTTCCCGTAGTCGTGGCCATCTTCCCTAAGCCATGGCTACATCATTAAAGCCACTGACTCGAGTATAAGCCGAGTGGGACTTTTTCAGCAAATAAAAAAGGCTGTAAAACTCGGCTTATACTCGAGTATATGCGGTATCTTAGATTGTTGAATAGTTGTATAAATGAATGAAAAACATCAAAATTACACATTCTATAATAACATTTATTTACATAAAAGTAAAAATTTGATGGCTTTGGGACTGAGGGGCAGATTTATTAAGCTTGGAAAAGAGATAAACTGGAGATAAAACGGAGAAAAGGTAAAAGGAGATAATTCACCAGCCAATCAGCTGTGTTTGAAAAAGACAGTTGGGAGCTGATTGGCTGGTGCTTTATCTCCTTTTACCTTTTCTCCGCTATATCTCCAGTTTATCTCTTCTCCAAGCTTAATAAATCTGCCCCTGAATTCTTAATTTTTTCCAACTGTGTTTTCATTTTTCATATTTTTTTTCCGTTGAAAATGCAATTAGATTAACAGCCCAAATCAGACAACTCTGCCCATTTCCGCATCATTTTTGCAATAATTTCACAATATCTCAGCTTAGTTTCTTTGACTTGGTAAAAAGTTGGGATAAAAAAAAGCATGGTATGCAACGAAGATAAATAAAATATATATATTGCTACTTACAAAAATATTTCTATGCTGGATTGCTAATTAAATAGAGAAATTCAGGCAGAGAAATAGGAAACTGTTCCCCAGTATGCTATTATTACCTTGCAATTTATGAAAATGCTGCTGAAAAGTGCCATATTTTACAAAGCGTAAGGGGGAAATAATGTACTACAGCCGACTGTCGCGTTTCGCCTTCCCATTTAAATGCTACCTGTAAATACAGTAACTACTATTTTTGTATCAGGCAGAAAGAACACTTTTTGACAACCAAATACTATACTTTATTATTACAATTTTTTTATAAGGCGCCACAAGTATTTTGCAGCGCCGTACATACAAAGGGCATAAAACGGAACATTACAGGGAGACAGAACTTAACATAAGAAATAAATAACAAAAATAAGTACAGATAACAGAGAGCACAGAATACTATACACAACACAGCTCAGATGTATGTAGCGAGGGAGTAGTCATAATCATCGGTGCCGATTTATGTTTTTGCTGGTGGGTGCTCAAGCCAAATCTATAGGGGAGTGGCTTCATGGGGAAGGGGCGTGGCCACAAAATAATACCAATTAATATTAAGCAGCACAGTTGTCTCCAGTGCCGGAGCAGCCACATCATGAGGTGTGGGGAATACTTTATAAGGTATGTGGATGTAACTGTTTTTATCCTGATATCGAGGTGAATAAAAAACCTTGAAATGTTGAAGTATTACCTGTATATGTGATATGCATTTTCTGAGTGCCGCCTACATGAAATTATATATATAAATTTACCCTGAGCAGATATTTAATGCTGACAAAAAAGAGACTCTCACAGAGTCACTCACAGTCACTCACTAGTTTGATGCTGGGCCTGGTCAGTCCCGCAGTGGCAGTAGTTTGTCTCCGTTTGTTAAGGACTGGGAGTTGGACCGGGACTGGGACTGAGTAAGCTGCCTCCCCTCGCTCCGACAAGGTCCAGGCTTCCTTGCAGGCTCGCTGCTGTGTGATTAATGGCACATGCCATGGACTAATGGCGTGCAGAGGCGAGGGAGGGGGACATGGTTGGCATCGGCGATGGCGCCAGGTGGAGAGAGTGATTGTGCACGGGGGCGAGGACTACAAAGGGCGGCGGAAGTGTCCTATAGTAGTGCGGCCGGCCGCAACAGGTATGTTTTTTTTCATCAGCTTAATATTATTCAGCAGTGCTGCAGCGGCAAGCTGGACTTGGGGGTGGCGCCAGTGGGTGCCCATGAATCGGCGCCTATGGTCAGAATACTACTATGGGCTGCCATAGGCAGGAGATGAGCGTTTAGCAGCAGAAGAGTATGCGGGCAAAGATGGTCGATGAGTCAGAGAGAAGGTAGAGAAGGTAAGTGATTTGTGAGAACAAGAGGGCGATGAAAACAAGAGGGAAGAGGGCCCTACTCTGAAGAGCTTACAATCTAGTGAAAAGGGGGAGCAGACAAATAACATGAGGTGTAAGCAAACGAGAGGTGGCCTGATGGCAGGATGTAAGCAAATCAGAGATGGTCAAGGCATGAGGCAATGGGTTGGTGGAGCAGCCTCAGGACTAGGTTATGCAGCAGAAAGGTACACGTTGATGAATAGGGGAGTGTTTAATGCTCGTTTGAAGCTTCGCAACATCAGGAATAGTCTAATGGAGCAGGGGAGTGCGTTCCACTAAAGGGGTGCAGCACATTATATTTCTTATTAGAAGGCGATTCTGCCTGTCCATGTTTGATCCAAATCCCAGAGAATCAGAGCTTATAAGCACTTTGGAAAATTAGCTGTTTTCAGTTGACTATGGAAACAAAGGGGGTTATTGTAATTTAAACGTTCCCCCACACAGCCGCACATTTTTTTCTTCTGTGCATGCGTATTTCTGTGCGTGTTCAGACGCAGTTTCAGACACTGCGGCGTGTTCTACTACTGCCGGCCGCGCACACAGAGGCCAGTGCGGTAACGCCGACACAGCACAACTGGGCGTAAGCTCACTACAGTGAGAAGGTAACACCAGGGGATTCAGTCTACTCGCATCCACGAGTATCGGGTCTGCTGGAGTGACAACTACCCAGCATTGAATACCGACAACCCTGATGTGTCGACCCCGCGGGAGAAAGTGCTGTATTTCACAGTACGGACGCCACCAATTAATATCGGGCATACAACAGAGAGTGCTAAACAAGTGATCTACTCACCTTGGATTACAAATTGTTCAGTATTACAGCGCTGGACCCTTGGTGGGATTATAATTACTGGCATCCACACCATCCAATCAGGATTCGGTAATTATCTGATGCAGACTTTTCATTTTATTTTTATTTTTATTCTTACTATTATTATTTTTTTTCTTCATGTATATTTTTTAATCTTTTGCAATTGCAATTAAGTATACCTTATAGAGGAATACCACATCAAAGCTTTTATCTTTTTTGTATGCATGCATAGGTTTATGTTATGTGTTTGTGAACTGTGATACTTGTATGTTGATTGTTGATTAAAATATTTTTTAGTGTACAGAAGGCGCCTACTGGCTCTCTTTTCTTCGCTAAGCTTTCTGTAAGGGCGGCATCCCTATACCAGAGGGCAGCATTCTGTACATCACACAGCACACGTGCCCCTAGCGCTCAAAATCACCCCGCAGTTTGCGAGCTGGCATGGTGAACTACATGTTCGCTGTCCCGCTCGCACCTAGCAGTGTGGGCGGTGGAGGCGGGGGTCACAGCCCATGGTTATGTCCAGAGTTTCATGGGTTTTCCCATGAAAACATGGTATTCCCAAGCAAGTTGCCCGGTGATGCGGGTTTGGGGGGCAGGTAGCTGACATCAGCGGATGTCAGCTGGCTGCCCGCTTCCCGCACAGGGTGCTCGCAGATCAGAGACACTATAGAGGTGCCTCAGGTCTGCAAGCGCTGGAGAAGTAATTTGATGGTCACTGACCATCAAATGATTTCTTCCCCGCACCCAGGGCTGTGAATGGATGATTATGCAAATCATCCACTCACTGCCATGCGGGTAATTGTGGCGTGCGAGGGGGGGGGGGAACAGCCATCCATGGGGGCGGTGGGAGGCATTTATTCCACACATAACGCTTCCAAATTTGCAGCGTTGCGTGTTGACCAGAATAAGGTCCAAAGTCCAACGTAACTTTCCCAACTGACTGAGCAAATGGTAGATGGTGTGTAGCCAAATCTCACCCATATCTGGCTGTTCTGCTGGTGGGCTGTACAGTTGGATCTGGCCATGAATAATGACATAGACTTAAAGTTACCATATGGAAACACACAGAGCTGTCAACAGATTTTTTTGGGCACAGGACTGACAAAATAGGCAGGGCGATCTTTCGCTTTCTCGGACCCCCAGCATGCCTGGTGAGACATCCATTGTTCCACAGATCTGACCGTACCACTCAACCTCTACATTGCTTCAAGAAAAATGTAAACTTTGCGTGTGACAAATTATACTAGATAGATTCCAGTCCTGGGCCCCCTTTTCTGTCTGGGCCCGGGATTGGAGTCCTTGCAGTTCCCCCTGATGGTGGCCCCGGAAACACATAAAGCAAGATCCATTGCAGACTCCTTGATGAAGACCTGATGGTGAAAGCATCCCTTTCTCTATATTGTACTGGTCTGAGCGCTGCTTATGTTTAGCGCACAACTGCAGAAAGAGAAACATTGACAGATCAAAAATTAAAACAGTTTTATCCCGTTGACAACATGTTTTATCAACACTATTTACATGTGGTACAATATTCTTGAATGTAAAACATCTAGGCCCTTATTCTGGTTGGTGCGGCCGGAGCTGCACACGGTGCTCCGGCCGCACAAACCAATCCCCGCCCACGAGACGGATCGCCACGGCCGTCCGTACACGGACGGCTGGCGATCCGCATAAAAATGGTGGGGCGTACGCCTCCACCATGGTGGGAGCTGCCCCCTGCATTCGATGGTCGTCGACCATCGAAGGCAGGGCCGCACGCCACAGCAGCTCCCGCAAGCTGAGACCACACGGACAATCGTCCGTGTGATAGCTTGTATGGGGGCTGAGAGCTGACATCCGGCGACGTCAGCTTTCCGCCCCCATCAGTGGCGTCATACCCTGATTAGCATGCATACGCCCCGCGTTTGCATGGGAACGCCCATGAAACGCGGGGCGTATACATAGGGAAATGAGGGTATGAAGCCCCTCACGCCCCTATACGCCCCCTTTGCGGTGGACGAAATACGTCTGCGGCGAATGGGGCTGCACATGCGCAGATTGACCTCTGCGCATGTGCAGACTAAAAACATCGGCGGTACGGCCGCACGCGGGCCGTACCGCACGATGCAGAATAAGGGCCCTAGTGAGGATTCTAAATGTTAAATCATTATAAGAATCTTAGGGGATTAGATGCACTTACGTATTCATTTGTTTTGTCCGTATAAAAGCTTCCTGGTGTTTATATTACATTTTCTTTTGTTTAAGGAGAAAGTAAAGAAGCCACTTCATTTAATATAATTAAAAGCCTGATTATTCAAAAAGCTAAAAAAAATGCACCTGAATTATTGTACCTGATGTTCTTATTCTTAAGTAAATGTGTTCATTATGTTGTCTGTTTCATTATGCAGAAAAAGCAGCTGCTGTTTAAAAGGGTGGTGCATCTCTATCTAGCAACAATGTTATGCAGGTGTAAGGTCAGCATGGGTGGTGCTCCTCTATCTAGCAACGGTGTAACCTCTGCAGGAGTAAGTTCAGCATGGGCGGTGTTTCTTTGTCTAGAAACAAAGTAACTTTATCAGGTGCAAGGTTAGCATGCGTGGTGCTTATCTATCTTGCAACAGTGTAACTTTAGCAGGTGTAAGGTCAGCATGGGTGGTGCTCCTCTATCTTGCAACAGTGTAACTTCAGCAGGAGTAAGGTCAGCATGGGTGGTGCTCCTCTATCTTGCAACAGTGTAACTTCAGCAGGAGTAAGGTCAGCATGGGTGGTGCTTCTCTAACTTGCAACAATGTTACATTTTGTCAATGACGACATCTCCCAGGAGCGTCAGGTAAAGCACAGGCCTGGCCAGGCGTTTTCATGGCGGGTCTGTGACGCCAGCTCTGGTCCTGTACAGCCTGTTTGTATTGCAGCTACTGAGTATGTCCAAGTCTACGCACACACTGCATACACTGCACACACTGGAAAAATCTGTTGACAATGAGTGATTGCAATTGGATTTGCAGCTTTTCGCAGAAGCTGCAATATTTTTACCACAGCCCATTTACAAGCTAACCTGCGGCGGGATTTCACTCTGGTGAGATGGTGGCTATTTGATCACAGAGCTCAACTTTATAGCAACCCTGCGATCATTTCTGAATCAGTCCCATCGCTTTGGCCAACACAGTTGCGACTTGAGGCTGAATCGGAGGGGAGAATGCGGATGGATCCTGCAGATTCCTGGATGCTGCGCATGCAAGTAAAGAAAGTAAAGAAATCCTAGAAAAAGCATGTCTTATTTGGCCACTGCTGCTGCTGCTCGCCCTGGCCGGCGCTGGGACTGGGTGAGTGACTGTGGAGGTGGCGGAAGTGGCAGAAGATGGGCGGGGGGGATGGCTAATAGGAGGACAGTGCCAGATAACCTGCTGCTGCTCACCCGGCGCCATCCTCCCTGCCTCAATCCGACTTTTTTTTAAGTCATATTGAGATTGTCGGACAAAGGCCCACGGCTATTCTGCCAATCCACCTGGTTTCCGACAGGTCAGAGCATTACGACCTGTCAGAAAACAAAAGACCTTATTGAATAGGTCTCTTCAAGTGGGAAACTGCTGTATTCCCTACAAGACAGTAATTTCAACTGAAATTGAATATACTGTACCCCTTGATCTGGAAACCTGCAATCTGTGACTATGGACAGGGGCGTAACTAACTATTTTGCGCCCCCCCGCCGCATGTTTTTTCAGCGCCCCCCCCCCCTACCTAACCTGCCCCCCCAACCTAACCTGCCCCCCCCCCCCCTGTACCTTCACCCGCGGTCTGTGTCTCGCCCGGCTCTCTGCCGGGACCTGCCTGACCGTCACGGTCCCGGCCGGGTCCTGCTGCTACAATGAAAACTGACTCTTAGAAAATGGCTGCCTCCATACTGCAGACAGAAAACTGTCTACAGTATGGGGGCAGCCATTTTCTAATTGTCAGTTTTCATTGCAGCAGGAGCCGGCCAGGACCGTGATGGTCAGGCAGGTCCCGGCAGAGAGCCGGGGACGAGACGCAGACCGCGGGTAACTATGGCCCCGCAGCCCCCCGGTGGTGCCCCCAATTTCTCTGCGCCCCCCCGCCACCGCGGGGGCTGCAGAGCTATAGTTACGCCACTGACTATGGAGACATGACTATACTATTTTCATGCACATTTAATAGTCACCTAAGGATCCTTGGCTTATTCTAAATAAATAAAATAATAATTCAGAGGCAGAATGATTCATCTGCTGCGGAAATGTCTCTTCATTTGCTAAGGTGTTTCCGACGTAATTACAGCGCACGGCTTATCATACACAAGTAGACTTTTCATACTCCAGATTCCAAGTATCAAACAAAAACATAATGACCGGCAAAGCCTTGCAATACAACAAAGCACAGATTGAACGCAATAGGCAGAAAGAAAAACAAACAAATGCTACTTCTGATTACATGGAATTGTCTCTGTAACAGACTGAACATTTTAATTAGAACATTGTGATGTCTCCTGTATGTTCCCGAGACCAGACCTGATTCATTCTCGTTGTGTAATGTTCTGCAGCCATTTCCAAAGGGAAGGCTTCTGGACTCATGTGGCAGGGTTTTTGTAATCACAAAATCAATGGGTACATGTAGTGGCTATCAGGAACGGGCCGCTGTAACTTGGGCTGAATATAAATAGCCACTAAAAGTGTCTGTGTTTAAAATATGGGAGTCTCTCATTGATCAGTATCACCAAGAATAATGGCGCCCCAAGAGTAAGACGAACGCTGCCACCTCGCTCTCTCGCTGAAGTGATAATGGGGAATATTCGTACAATCAGAGCACTTTATAGATAAAGTATGTTTCCTGTAATCAGTTTTATTTATTTTGCAAATAAACTTTGTCTCCTCCTTGTTATGGTTAATACAATGTGTTATGCAGAAGCTGGAAATGCATTACCGTTAGCAGAGGCGTAGCTACCGTAAGGCAGCCACCACGGCTGCTTGGAGGAGCAAGCGCCAGCGGGGCGCCCCCGGTGCCCTGGCACTCTGGTCAGACCCCCCCCCTTACCCCTCCGGTCAGAGGCGTAACTAATATTGTGGCGCCCCCCCGCCAAAAAATTACCTTACCCCTCCGCATGCCGCCGCCGCCACCGAATTCAGTCCGGAGGCTATCTGCGGTGCCGGACTGAATTCGGCGGCGGCATGCGGAGGGGTAAGGTAATTTTTTGGCGGGGGGGCGGCACAATATTAGTTACGCCTCTGACCATTAGTATTGTTCATTGAATGACTATATGATCAGCAAATACAACCACTATGAGACATTAGTGTTATTGGGATTGACCCAAATCGACCTAACATCTTGAATATGCCCGAAACATCTTTTGGCACACTGGGTCTGATTCAGACTTGACCGCACAGCCGCAAATACACATGACCAGTGTTCAGTTTAGCCTCCGCTCCAGTGAAATCCCGCCTTGTGAATAAATATACAAATGTGTGTACAGCTGGACATGCGTTCGCGTCCGAGAGAATATGTCCAAATTCTGCTGGAAGCTGTTCCCCATCTAATGATTTTTACACTGGGAACCAGTCATCGCAGCCACCACCTTGTAGCCCAGGGTCACTAAAGAAGGCACTTCCTAGCTGGTACGGACGTCACACACCCTCTCCCCTAACAGGTTTTGGCACGTCTACATTTTCCCTGACACTCCCAGCACTTTTTTTCAGCACGCCTGCATTTTTCTTGGCACTCCTATGAAACAGTTCCGACCTCCACATGCCCGCTTCCTGTCAATCACCGTGCGTACGGACAGCAATCAAAAAAATTAGCAGGACTTGATTGCAGCTGGGCGTCGCTCACGTGCATTGCGGACCATACACGTGCACAGTACATTGGTAATTGTCCGCTGTGCGAATTCACAGCCGTGCGGGAATCAGGCCCACAAAGTAGTCATAAATGCTGACATGACATGACAATGGTTGACGCAGAAAAAGGTTGAGGTTTTCATAATTTTTTAAAACTTTTTTATACTTTAACATCCACGTAGGCTCTAATTGTGAACGGTAAAGTGGCATACCCGAAGAATAGCGAGGGTATGTACTACACTAATTGGGGTTACATGTCGGCAGGTATCAACATTGAAATAAAAAAGTTTCAGTGTTGACCTTTTGCCTGGCTCGACAGTACGCTTGTGTTGCCCTTTTGATGTCGACCTATTGTCTGTCGACCTAGACCTTTTAATCCGCACCGTCTCTAGTGTCAGGATGCACTAAAGTAAAAATGCCATTAAAACCTCGTGTCCTGGGCTTTTTGCTTCACTATTAGTAGGGATGCGATGTGTGGCGGGATGCACCAGTGAAGGGTTCGTGCATCGGCTAATGGTTAATATATCTTGCCCCTTGACCTCTATGACATCACTAACATTATACAATGTGTGTCTATTAAATTCCAGGACTGTACGTGTAGTTAATGAATGAAAATGTGTAGGAACGCGTCATCATGCGGATGTGATAGCGTAACCAATGAGGCACGAAGGTGGAACAAATGCGCAGTGATTGCATCAGCATTTCCGGTTTGGAGAAGGTAAACGCAGGTGGTTCATTAGCGCTCGTGTCACGGTCGGTGATGGAGCAAAGAGTGAATATCAAGTTTTGTTTCAAAATTGGGAAAACGCAGAGTGAAACCTACGAGTTACTGAAAGTTGCATATGGAGATGCTGCTATGTCCTGCTCCCGTACTTTCGAATGGTATGCACGCTTTTGCGATGGCAGGGAAAGCACGGAAGATGACCAGCGCATTGGCGACCCATCGCAAAACGAACAGAAAATGAGGTCGCAAAAGTCCGCGCTTTGGTGACTGCAGATCGCCGAAAGATCCTTAGGATGCTTGCGGACGAGTTAAATATGGGCAAGGACACGGTGCCAAGATTTTGAGGGAGAATTTGGGAAAGAGAAAGATTTGTTCGCGGTTTGTCCCACATTTTTTGCCAGATGATAGAAGCAATGCAGATTGGAAGCTTGTGGGGACTTAATCGACGCAGCTGACCGAGATCTGTAGTTTCTGCAATCGATCATGACAGGTGATGAATCCTGGTGTTACCAATACGATCCCGAAACAAAGAGACAGAGTAAAGTATGGAGATCACCATTATTTATCTTTATCTTCAATGATCTCTATCCACACTCCCTCCCGTCCTTTTCGCTCCACCGCCGACAGACCTCTCACCTTATCACCTCCTCCCACTCCCATGTCCAAGACTTCTCTCGCGCTGCCCCCCTGCACTGGAACAACCTCCCGCCACCCATCAGGCTTTCTGATTCCCTTTCCTCCTTCAAGCGCTCCCTCAAAACCCACTTCTTCCGACTAGCCTATCCCTCCTCCTCCTAACCTCTTTTGCTCCTCCTATCTGTTCCCATCCGTTCCTACTTATCCTATTGTTTTTCGTTCGTCCACCCACCTCCTTTTAGTCTGTTTACTCTTATGAGTCGGGTCCTCCTTCCTCACGTACTCACCCTACCTCTTTACCTCACCTGTGCTCCTGTCCTGTTCTTCCCTTCCTCTGCTTCATCTTCAGTCTCATTGACAATTTTGACACCTACTTCAGAACTGATGCTGATTTTAGTTCTACCAGCTATTCCCCTATTTATGCTGTATTTTATCAACACACCCTGTACGTTACCGTG
Organism: Crinia signifera; assembly: GCF_055691185.1. NCBI lineage: Eukaryota > Metazoa > Chordata > Amphibia > Anura > Myobatrachidae > Crinia > Crinia signifera. The sequence goes on along the minus strand of NC_139225.1, from coordinate 156,731,781 downwards.
TAATATATATATATATTTTTTTGCTATGTACGGCGCTGCGGACACTTTGTGGCGCCTTATAAATAAACGTACTACTACTACTACCATCTTCTCCAAGACAGAAAAAATTCCCAAATCTTAAGACTGCTCTGAAAGGGCATCGATTTCAGGACGTAGAGGACATAAAGAAAAAGACTGTAGAAGCCAGCTTGTCTGGCTGAAAACAGCATAAACTCACCTGGCTATTGGCAGGAATCCTTAGCTCACACACTTGATCTGGGCCTGAGGGTTCGGCTTGTCTTGATTGACGGGTTGGCTGATTTGAATGACGGTTCAGGATAGGCTGGTTGAGGTCAGAGGTGGAGATTGATGGGGTGATGTTCTTGGTTCCAGAAGATTCTGCCTCTTGCTTCAGGAAACGTTGCCCTCCCGCCCGCCCCAATTATTAGTCAGAATTAGTTGTTGAGAAGTCGTTTGCATTATTCGTTTAGTTGTTGTCGGCTTATTTTGTTTTGGCGGAAAGAACGGTAATTAAATTAGAGCTGTATTTACACTTAGATGCTGGTTGATGTCGGGATCTGGGCATCACCGACCCAGGTGGGCCCACATCTGGACCTTAACGATCATCTACTTCGGATAGCGTAAATTCTGGCGGACATTTGTAGTTTAGGGCAGGTGGCCCAATTTTTTGATGACTCGGGCAGAGTGGTGAGCTCTGCCTTAGTGCTATTTGCGAGGTCAGGGGCAGAAGCAGAAGGTCAACCCCCTGGCCTTAAGGGCAATTGGCCCCTTTTGAAAAGTCCGCTTCATAATTGAGCCGTTGTCTTGGACGCTGGCAGGTGGCCGGTCCTTGGCAATTAAGGGCAATTGGCCCTTAGATCCGGAGTTTGTTATTTTTATTACTTTGTTATTTTCCAGCAATGTTATTTATTTTGCATGCCGTTCTTTGCCCGCCACCTTAGTTAGAGCAGGGACATAAATTTTAGTTAGATTCAAATAGGCCGCCCCTGCTCAAAATAAATAAGCCGTCCCCTTTAAGCCCATTCAGTTGTACGCGTCTTTATTTCTTAGATAAGTGGGGTGAGTGTGGATGAATGCCTATGTCTGTGTGGAGTTTATCGTAACCGCTCAACTTCGAAGCATATCTTCAGAGGACTACGAAGCGTGCTTCCAGAATTTGTACCGCCGTGCACAAAAGTGTGTGAGTGTGATTATTTTGAGGACTATTAAACGTATGTTTGTTTTTTTATTATTCATTCTGTTGTATTAGCCCCAGTCCTGAAATGTAATAGACACACCTTGCAGAACATTTATACAGCACTACAAAGGCAGCAGCATTGCTTACCCTACAACACAACCAATATGCGGAACATGGAACTGTAAACTCAATTGTTCTAATTCATTTTTTCTCTTCTACGGCTGAGTTTTAACCGGGACACATTTATCCAAGTGATGTCTTCACTAAGTGTATAAGTGTTTATCAGCTCGGACCAAGCACCTGCCTCGCTGTACGGCATACAGTATTCCCCCAGAAATGGAGGCACACCTGCTTAGATGAAATATTGATGAATGTTCTGCCTAATGCGGCGCGGCGCGTGCCAGCCCAGCTGCAGAACATATTTTCAATCATGCCGCTGTTCCTCTCTCCTCGCTCTTTGATAACAGTTCATGGATACTGTGAACAAACAAACTTAATCAGTTTTTCATGTTGTCCAGATCATTTGTATAAGTCAGGACCAATAAACATTTTTTTCCACCAAATATGGGAAAAATGAATTAGAGACAAGCTGGCGATCAGTATTCCTGGCGCGATATTGCATTTTATTCTTCAGAAAGATCCGATGGAAGATCCGCATATGTGAATGCAGGATGTTTATTTATATGGAACCACAAGAATAAAAATATTGTCCACAAAGGAACATAGCTACAGGTGTTGGGGTGTCATGGGGCCTGATTCAATCCTGATCGCTGGGCTGCGGATGTTCGGAGCCCAGTGGTCAGGCATGGTGTCTCTCCAGGCGAATGTGTTTGCAGCTGTGCACACAGGGGGGAAATACATTCATAATCACTCAGCATCAAATGGATTTCCCCCTGTCCGCAGCTGCCGAGTGAGTGTAGACTAATGTCGGCCACACATCAGACCAACCATCCAACTAGTTGGTTGGTTGGACTGAAAATCTGGTACTGGATGGGGGCAAATGCCAATAAGCAATTTGCTCACAAACTCAGGAGAATGGACAAAAACATTTGGTGAAATTGCTGAAATCAAATAGTTCCAACTACAGTACATTGAGTGACAGTTGTTGGAGGAAAGGTGGTCTGATGTGTGGCCAGCATTACTCAGTGTTGTGAAGGCGGGCAAACTCCTGTGTTTTCTGCGGCACTCGGCGCATTCTGAACAAAAATGTCCTGTTAATCAACTTACAAACAGCCAGCATTGGCTGTGCGGTCATTTGATAATCGCTCGGGCAGATCAAAAATCTGTACCCTACACTACACAACAGTCTGTGCTGCAAGAACTCTCCACACTGTGTTTACAGCCTCATCTGCAGCAACACAAGCTGGTTGTCATGCAGTGTGTCCCACAGCATCACCCGCAGCCTGACTGTTTGGCAGACCCCAAACCTGACCAGCACCATCATGTCTGCTTCCAGCAACTGGTCCGATAAGGAGGTCCATGAGCTCCTGCAAATCAGGGCAGATGAGGAGATTCAGCGTCAGATGACCGGCACCGGGACGCAGTGGTGTATCGCAATATTGCAGAGTTGTTGGAATCCAGAGGAATCTATTGCATGCAACAACTGGTTGTGAGTAAATTTACATCTCTACGGAAGCAGTTCAGCAAAGTGCATGACCTACACTGCAAGAAAAGCGGTGCTGCTAGGCTGGATTGGGTGCACTAGGACCTGTGCTACAGTGCGTTTGAGAACACGGCACTCTGCAACCCAGTAGCCCTGTCCTCCTTAATTGCTCCGCATTGCAGCCAGATGGACAATACCCAGGGTAGCCATGACGCACCGACTAGCTAGACCACCCATCTGCCAGCACCGTTCTCACTGGTTTAAGAAGGCAGTCAGACGTCAGCACACCTTAGCCCAGCATCACCGCTTCTGTTTGGTGATGATGGTGTAGCAGAGAATAATGTGATGGATTCGTCAATGCAATCTGACAACGTCCAAGCTACAATAGATGATGTTATGGAAGCAAACAGTCAGACGGCGCTCCCCAAACAAAGCACTCTATTACGCTCTAATTGTAAGTAGACAGTTTTTATTTACACCCATTTCACATAGTAAAATCACTGAAATACAAATGGGGGGTGGGTTGCTCTAACATACGTCTGTCATCTTCGCCACTTACCGTTGCATAATCGTGTATCCACTTACGTGTGCTCCTGCAGTAAGATCTGTCCTTTTTGAGGCCACAATATGCTAGGAGGAATATCTTACAGCGCTGCAGATAGGCGTCAATAGGGTATCGCCAGCAGCAGTGTGCCACCGGTGAGGCTGCAGCGCATAACAAAATGTGTTATAAAGTCCAATACTTTGAACGCATTTTCTTATGAGTTCATCCTGTCCAGTATCTGTCGCAGAATGTTGCTAGCATGCAGGTGGGAGAAGGCCACTAGCACATTTACGCAAACAATACTGCTATTTTTATATATCGGTTGTCATGGAAGTGTCTAATGTGATTGTTTTGTTTTGCCCAATTGCAGTGTACACCATTCCTGCCAAAGAGAAAAAGCCTAACCAGTCTGAACAAGCAGCTAAAGGCGATGACATCTGCGATAGTGGAACATCTCCGCCATATGGATTCTGATGTCTAACCAAAGGAGGATGCATGGACAAATATTTGGAATCTAAGTGGCAGAATCAGTAGGAATTTATGTCTCAGTTGATGGCTATCCAAGAGAGACAAATGTCCTTTTTAGAACGCACGTTTTCACGTGTTTTCATGCAGCCAGCACAACTTTCCCAACAGCCCCCGGACCAGGGGTAAAAGTGAGTGGGAAGGAGGTGGAACTGAGTTCCACCACCTCTAATTGTGAGGTGGAACGTTTTAACCTTTACATTTGCCCTGCACAGAAAATCATTCTAGATTGCAGGGGGATGCTAAATACCATACCACTGGCCATGTCTCTGCCTACTGGGGGTAGGGAGGGGTGGTAATTAGGTGGCTTAGATAAATGAGTTCCCCCACCTCTGCATGACCACTTTATGCCCTGCCCCTGACTATCCACCAATCTTGTATGACCATTAACTTAGAGAGGTCAACTACAATCCTGTTACGTCTAGCAGCACCCAACAAAACCAACAGTCACCAGAATAGAGAGGGCCCAATTTTAACTAGTACTCCTAGCACTACAGTTACCAACCCGCAAATCCTAGAGTCACCACAATATTCTGTGTACCGTAATATGTCTTTCCTCGTAATTAAGGTTGCATACTCTTATTTTTTTTTATAAAGGTTGTACTTTATTTCTTTATATTTATATGACTGTGTGATTTTTACAGGGAGTTTTATTATACCAGTGGTTCTCAATGTCGGTTCTCAGGACCCCACACTGTTCATGTTTTCCATGCACTGGGCGGGGACCTCTGGACCGGCTTTCAGAACCTGTGCAATATGCAGTAGGTAATGTTTTTATGTAGTGTGTTACAAAACACTGTTTCATAAATTGTTCTAGGATGATAAACTTTTTATGCACAAACATTTACAATCGGTCAATTTCTTTCTTTATGCACTATAATCATGGTTCCCATAATAATCTGCTGAATCAGGATTAATCCCCCCCCCCCCCCTAACTCAGAGTCCTGCACATTTCACTCTAAAAGAAAGTGGTCCTTTTGAATTTCACAAATATTATGGAGAATGCAGCAGGTTGCTACTATGTGGGGCATTAATTGTAGGTCCACATCGTTCCTCTTCATCAGGCAGCACCTACATCCTTTTAAACATCCAAAGGCATTTCCCACTGCAATCCGAGCAGAACTTAGTGTGTGGGTGTACAGTAGGTGACCTTTTCCGGGGACAACTGTACATGTTGTGTGTAACCCTTCATGAGCCAATGGGCATGCAGCATTCCCAATGATGTGAACCAGGAACTCCACTTCATCTACGAAAATCTATTTCTATGCAATACAGAGGAGGCATAAGTTTATAGTTATAGGATAAGCAATATGTCACGTCTAAACCACAGCAGAATATTTGCATTAGCCAAAAACACATGGGTCCATCAGAGAAAAAACAAACGTTTACAATATATATTTTTACCTGTCTAGGGAACAGCCATCCATCACACTTGTCCTCAGCAATCTCAAAAAGCTGAGAGTTAGGGAACACTCTGGGGTCATGTGCACACCCAGGTAGTAGGTTGTCACGGGGAGCAATGATGGGCATGTGGGTCCCATCTATAGCACCAGCACACTGTGGGTAACCACACCTCAAGAAGCCTTGGATGGTGTAATCAAGGTGCTGTCCTTCCGGCAAACAGATAAACCACTGGTAGAGGGTATCCACAAAGACCTGTGTCACCTAGTAGATGATCCTGCAGACCGTGCCAATCCCAACTCCAAATAAACAGGAGAGTGTGCGGTACTCTCCAGGTGCAGCATACCACCAAAGGGCAATGGCTAATCTCCGCATTGGGCTGATGGGCTGACAGTAGTGGGTGGTCTGCATCATCAGAACTGGTCCAAGTAGATCCAATATGTAATAAAAGGTAGCACGTGACATCCTGATGTGGGCCATCCACTGCTCCTCCTGAAAAGATTCCACGGTCTGCATGAAAGCAACTCCGTGGCACCGGTCTCTGACCCAGATCCTGTGATCCTGCATGGTCAGCAGTCTCAAAATGGAGGTAAGGCTAGATGATATCAGCTCTCTCCTCCAGCCCAAATATTGGCGTTGAGATCTACAGTAGATCACTCACCCAAAAATTGTGCCCTCCTCCTCCAAGTATGCACCAAGTAGTACAGTGTGAGAAGCTGCTTCAAACTTTCTATTGCTGAAAAGTACAGCAGAAAGCGAAACACAGCTACTCCGTCTGCTATCTTTGCTGCAATGCTGGGAGCAGACCCCACCCCCTCCCTGTTCTCTTTTTTGTGGCTTCATCTCAAACAGACCAAAAAGGCCATTTTTAATGACAAAAGAAAGAAAAGGCATGGCTAATCCGTTTTCAGTGTAAAAGAGCATTACCCGAAAGTAACCCGGATTGAATTGCAATGTAAATGGGGTCTGAGGCAAGGCACGCCCTGGCAATTTCCTGTGTTCAAATTCCTGGGTCCTACCCGGGATTCTGGTATAAAAGTGCTATTACATTTCCCCTGAGCCCCATCCTCCCAGTGTCAGTGTATGTCCTCTTGTTTTAATACTTTCCTCCTGGTGAAGAATGTTTCCCTCCTGGACCTTGGTAGTACTCTGATATACATGTGACAGTCTCTATCATGTCCCCCCTTTCCCTTCTCTGCTCCAAACTATAAACACTTTATTTAATTTTAGATGTTTTGATATTCCTGGGTAAGTTATGTGATGTAGGCCATGCACCATTTTAGTTTCCTTTATTTGTACCATCTCTAATTTATTTATGCTCTTCTAGAGACATGGCCTCCAGGACTGGACATAGTATTCTTGATGAGGCCGTACCAATGAACTATACAGAACTGTGCACAGCATTCTAGATGAGGTTGTACCAATGATCTATACAGAACTAAACACAGTATTCTAGATGAGGCCGTACTAGTGACCTATACAGAACTGAACACAGTATCTAGATGAGGCCATACCAGTGACCTATACAGAACTAGACATAGTATTCTAGATGAGGCCGTAACAGTGACCTATACAGAACTGAACACAGTATCTAGATGAGGCTGTACCAATGATCTATACAGAACTGAAAACTGTATCTAGATGAGGCCATACCAGTGACCTATACAGAACTAGACACAGTATCTAGGTGAGGCCGCACCAGTGACCTATACAGAACTTGGCACAGTATCTAGATGAGGCCGTAACAGTGACCTATACAGAACTGAACACAGTATCTAGATGAGGCCATACCAGTGACCTATACAGAACTGGACACAGTACTCTAGATGAGGCCGCACTAGTGACCTATACAGAACTGGGCACAGTATCTAGATGAGGTTGTACCAATGATCTATACAGAACTTAACACAGTATCTAGATGAGGCCGTACCAGTGACATATACAGAACTGGGCACAGTATCTAGATGAGGCCATACCAGTGACTATACAGAACTGGGCACAGTATTCTAGATGAGGCCATAACAGTGACCTAGTAAGTAACAAGACATTGGTTCCTCCAGCACACTGAATAGTTTTAGTAACCAATCTTGAACACTACATGATAATAGAATTCAGAGATATTGGTTACATATACCTGCACAGGTGTATGACATGCCCCCAAGCCGCGTCAAGGCTTCTCTGTATATTGGGGGTCCCTAGCGCTATATCTAGGTGCAGGGTGTGGCACCCCACATGCACCTGAAAAGTGTTACTGAACTAATTTGAGCATCTACCACTATCTGTACATACCAGTGACCTATACAGAACTGAACACAGTATCTAGAGGAGGCCATACCAGTGACCTATACAGAACTAGACACAGTATTCTAGATGAGGCCGTAACATTGATCTATACAGAACTGGACACAGTACTCTAGATGAGGCCATACCAGTGACCTATACAGAACTGGACACAGTATTATAGGTGAGGTCATACCATTGACCTGCACAGAATTGGACACAGTATTCTAGATGAGGCCGCACTAGTGACCTATACAGAACTGAATACTTTATTCCAGTATGCTGTGGTATTGTTTCAGAGATGTACTGTACTAGAATTTGCCATTTGTTTGTGCCATTGCTCTGTTGCTTAGTAACCATCCATTTCTCTGTTGCCTTTGGCCAAAATTGCTGACAACAATATTGTGAGCTATGAGGTGTTTAAGATTGACTGGAAATTAATGTTATTGAGATGTATAATTTTCAAGGAACAAAAAATTATTTCATTTTCGCATAATTTTTTTTGTATGTTTTTGAGAAAAAAGAATGCAACTCCAAAACCAGACAGTGGTTTTGGCAAATCCAAAGTCATATAAGCAATCACAGCCAAAATCCAAATCCATCAAAAATAGTCTGGCGCACGCCTCTACTAATAACGGTGTCAAGGGTAAACGCTATGCTAACCTTAGACATAAGTGCACACCTGTATGACTGTTTGGGAGTTGGATGTCCTTGAGATACATCCTGCTTAACATAAACATGTACGTTGGCCTCTAAATGAGGCCTGACATGAGTCTGGTTTTGCATATTTACCTGACCTTGGCTTTTTGCATTGATTGATAGGACTGACAGGGCTTTTAGCAAGAGGGAAAAGTTTGCTATATGCATTATTAAAATGAAAACATATGTAAGAAAGTGAGCATACTTACACATTAGAATAGAATGGAATCAATGACCTGGCTTCAGTCTATGGTCTGTGTGTTCTATTGATTTTATAAACGTAGACAGTCATCTGGCCAAAAAGAAAAATCTTTACACGTATCAATTAGTTCCACTCAAATAAATAAATAAAGTCTATTCTACATTATATCAATCAAATCAGTGTCTCCATTAGCTTATACCTTCACAATGACAGGCTATTCTATAGGAGACCAGTAAAATCATTGGATAAAATCTGTGTTCAACCTTATTTAAATTTATTTTTACTTTTTTTTTAAATGGCAATTTTCCTAGTTTTCAAAATTTTAAGTAGGATTAGCAAGAATTCAAGATGAGAGGTTCAGTTTGGATTTTTTAACATTCAAATGCGAAAACAAAAGTTGTGCGGTTCAGTATCCACATAATCCAAAAGCACTCAAACGTCATCTCCTCTGAGTTTTGGATTCAAAAAAGTTCCTTCCCCATGTTCATTTCCCACAGAAGGTTGTAGGGAGGGAGTGTGAGGTGGGCTGCAGTGTGTTAGGGGCTGAGATTTATGGCTCTAAACGACTGTGACACGTTCAGTGTCATCAGTGGACTAGGACTGTGGACTGTAGAGCTGTCTGTGATGGGTGTGGTATAACACACCGACAGTCGGGATTACGACAGTCATTAGCCCGACGTCAGAATCCCGACTGCACAGCGAGGGGGGGGGGGGGGCGCAATGGAGCACGTTGCGGGCTCGCTGCACTCGCCACGCTATGGGCACAGTGGCTCACTACGCTCGCCATCTATTTTTTTCTCCCTCTATGGGGGTCGCGGAACCCCACGAGGGAGCAGTCAGGATTCCAACGTTAAGGCAATGACTGTTGGAATCCCAACTGTCGGTGAGTCATCCGGCACCCGTCTGTGACTGTGCCAGTGTTATCAGTGAAGGCCTGAAGGCTACTATGTCAGTGTCATTATCATCTTCTGTGACCTAGGGCTGTGAGTGTTTCAGGCTGTGAGTGTTTCAGTCAGTGTCATCAATAAAAGAATGTGGGATGCAATGTGACTGTTACTAACAATAATGTTCAGTAGGTGTCAACCAGGCTGGTACTTGCTGCAGTGTAAAAAAAAATAACACTTACTTAAAATAATGTTCAATTGGTGCCACCATTATTTAAATCTCTGTTAGTAAATATAGATCAGTCAACAGAAAAGCAGAAGCAGCAACCCAGTACTAGCTGTGGCTGCTACCAGTCATCATAATACTTCAACCTCTACTAACTGTGGTCCAGGGGACAGAAAGTTTAAGAAAGGGCACCTGAAATGTCACCATTAAGAAAGACAAATCAGTGCTCTTAAAAAGAACACTAAGAGGAGGGGTATTTAATCCCTGGTCATGACTGTTGATCCATCCCGACAGCCGTAACCCTGGTCTTGACAGCATATCGCCAGGCTGGAGCCAATGTCCTGCCTGCCGATCGGCGGAAGGGGGCGTGTCTGCGTGAACGGCGGCGGATTGTTGAGATTCGCCCGTGATTTCCACAATTCTTCATTCAGTCCTTTACTTGCCTTCCACTACTAAAATAATTCATGTCAATTTCTCTGTACTGCCCGCAGGGGTCTGAGCTACAGTACAATAGTTCTTGATTAATGAAAAATTCTTGGTTTCTATGGGCTAGTATAGTTGGTCAAACTGCCATTGCTTCTGCCATAGATGTTTTATAGATGGGCTACAGTATATTATTTCAACTGCCATGTGTTTGTTCTGCTGCATGGTTTAGCCCAGTGGTTCTCAACCTCGGTCCTTAAGTACCCCAACAGTTCACATTTGTTAGGTCACCCAGCAGGTGCAGGGGTGCACGTATTACTCACTTACACATTTTAAAAGATCCAAAGGTGGAGCTAATTACTTCTCTTGTGATTCTGCGAGGAGATCTGAAAAAACATTCACTAAGGACCGAATTGAGAACCACTGGTTTAGCCAGTCAGCCAATATTGTGATCTGTTAGAAAATTGTGTGGAAATTAATGTTAGTGAAGTTAATAATACTGTATGGACATAAACTCACCAAAATTACATGATTTTAGCTGTTTTAGCAATTAAAAAATTCAACACAGATCCAAAACCAAAAAGTTTGGTTTCGTATAACCAAATGCAAAACCCATGGCTGACAAAAAACAAAACTCAAAACCAAAAGGAGGAGGGTAATCAGTGCACTTTTTTTAGTAAAAATGTTTTCTTATTGGCTGTACAATTTGGAATAAGTTGTTGAAACCAGCATTAAGGACCTTATTCTGGTTCACTCGCAGAGGTAAATTCCTTCGTTAATGGACAAAACCATGTGCACTGCAGGTGGGGCAGATGTAAGTTGTGCCGAGAGAATTAGATTTGGGTGGGGTTTTATTTCACAGTGAGATCTAAATTGCTGTGTAACAATAAAGCAGACAATATTTTCCCTGCACAGAAACAATATGACCCACCCAAATCGCACTCTCTGCACTTGTTACATCTGCCCCACAGTGCAGTACAGTAATGTTTTGCTTTGCCAACAATCAGGCCTTGATTGTTGGCTCATCTCTGGAAAGAATAGGTTTAAAGGATATTTCCCATACTTACCTACCCTCCCGGAATGGCCGAGAGGGTCCTGAAAATCGGTTCACCCTCCCGGCTACCGGGAAGAGTCCTCAAGTCTCCTACATTAAGCAAGGCCCTCGCATCAGCCCAGCACACCCCCTCCTTCTGCCAGTCAAATACCAGCATCCACGGCTCTTCGGGGAGGGGCTAAAATGACACTTTTAATGCCACCCCCTCCCCGAAAATGTGGAGGCTGCAGGGGTTATTAAAAAACACAAAAACTTCATGCAAAGTTTATTTTAAACCACTGGATTAATTTCACTGCGCTGCTAACGCTGACAACTTATTTTTCATTAATTCTGAGCCGTAGCTGCTGTGATAATGTACGGAGCCGCTCACCTTAAGAGCCATTTAAAATGTTCCTTGAACTCGAACAATCGTTATATTGTTGAATAGTTTGAGGTGAACTATTTACTTGTACATTACTTAATAAATAAAGACTAGGTTGCTATGGCAACATGTAGGACCACAAGGAGACAGAACATTCATATTAGGACAACCGATACATTTACAGATATTCCCAGCTTAGGGTATTCTCTCTCTCGCTGGTCTATTGTTTCGGGACTTTACGAAAAATGTGTACGGATAAAAAAAATCTGCAATTCTTCATTGCAATACTAGAACATTCTTTGTATAAGAAGAATTTCTAGGGAAAGGAATAGAAGCGGATATGAACACACAATTTGTGTGAAAAGAGTTGAGACACTTTAAGAAAGGAACGCGGACACCAATGCAGGGTACACACCTAGACGACCATGAACGTGCGACGATCATGAAATGATTTCCTTTGAAATTGCACATTGGTTTTATGATGGATTGGAATACACAATCTGTACCCAATCCAATGTAGATGACGAATCTTCACTGCAGTAGGTAACATCTCCAATCCGACAGCCGATTGACACTCATGATCCTTATTTATTGTTCAAATGATTGACATTACTAATTTGTCATTTACATTTTTAACCACAAAGGAATGCAACATTGTTACAATAGCCAAGGATTCCTGGCAAGGGTTGAAATGAAAGAGAAGCCAAAAAAATGATTAGTAGCATCATCCCAATGGAGAGAATCCCAACAGAGGTCTGCTAAGTATACTGACGCCAGAAAGCCAACTTGTGGTTTATTCCGGTGTTGGCATCTCCAGCAATGTCGGTATTCAGATGCTGGTCCTCTGCCCGCAAGTTGGGTTTCTGGCATCAGCATGGAGACTGCGGGCATCCTGAAGACTGGGATGCTAATCTTCTCCCTTTGCAGAGTGTGTATTTTCTGCCCCATGCTTCATTTATGTATAACCATGTGGATGGCTAGGTGGCTTGCTATCATCACACTGTCATGTTTATGTGCCCAGTGGGGTAACAATACTCCCACAGCCTTGGAAGAGATGCTAGAGATCCTATTGGACCACCACTGTCTGTCAGGGGAGCACAGTGATACACCAAAAGTGCCAAATTCCAATATGCGCACTGATAGTACTAAAACCCTGGCAATGAGCAAGAATCCCCTGGCAACAAGCATGTAGTCCCTGGCAATGAGCATGTAACCCCCTAGGTCAACATTTTCAAAATGTAGACACAAGCAAAAGGTTGCCATGAGTTATTCACGGTTTTTGGGGTCTATGTTGACATTTGTCGTCATGGATACCATTTCAGTGTATTATTGCGCTCCCTATGCTTCGAGCATGATGCCTCGCTGCGCTCAGCACACTATTGTATTTTCTCAATGAAGTAAGAACAAGTAGGTTAAAAAAATCATGAAAAACTTGTGTCGTCATTTTCATTGACTTGTCGACCTTCACATTTGTCAACCAATAGTGGTTGAGCTATTAACCGAGTACCATTACTATGGCCTTGCATGGGATAGTGGATCCATAATGTGAGGCGTAGGATCCATATAGTCATCCACCTAAAGCAGGGATGGGGAACCTTCGGCCCTCCAGCTGTTGTTGAACTACACATCCCAGCATGCCCTGCAACAGTTTTAGGATGGCCAAATAGTAAAACTGTAGCAGGGCATGCTGGGATGTGTAGTTCAACAACAGGAGGAGGGCTGAAGGTTCCTCATCCCTGACCTGCAGAACATTTAAAGATGGAACACTGATCCCTCTTATACAATAAATGTAATTGGATGACCCATGTACCAACGTGCCGAAACACTATTTGTGCTTTGATTGGTTGACAGACGACAAATGAGAGAACACTATAACATTTCCACCGGATTAAATAAAACTCTCTGATATAATTGGCTAAATCCCAGCTTGTTGGAATGAATTCCGCCAGTTTTACAGCAGAGCCTGCTTCGCGTCTCAGGAGTACAATACCAATTTCCCTATTTACATATATGCTAATTTTATTCCGAGGCTGATGTTAGTTTATATCAGTTTAATTCTACGGCAACATCTGTTATTGAGAACTTTGCAATGATGTATTCTAGGAAGTGAGAACGGCGAGGAGAGGTCAACGCTAAGGGGCAAATGTATCCAAGCTTGGAGTGATATAAAGTAGAGAGAGATAAAATGCAAGTCAGCTCCTGTTGTGTTTTAAATTCATGCTGGAAAAGGACAGTAGCTGATTGGTTGGTAATCACAGGCAGCGACCATCAAATTATTTCTCTCCCCTTTGGCCGCATGTAATGATGGAAATCGGCAGGGAATCGACTGCTGCTTAGTGAGCCGAGCTGAATTATGCCCTTTATCTCGTTTCAAACTTTGATAAATCTCTTATCCAAGAAAAATGCACCTACAAAAGGATTAAGACCATATAAATGGTTTTTGAGCTCTAGGTGGCCTCAATGGGGACCAGTATTGGACCAATTAATGGGGCAGATGGACTATACCGTAGATAAGTAGAAAGAAAATAATGACCAACCAACCAGCTCCTGTCATTTTTCAAACACAGCCTGTAACTTGACAGTTATAAGCCTGATTGGTAAAGTACCAGCTTCTAACTGCCACTTTACTGGCTGTATTTGAAAGATGATAGGAGCTGATTGGTTAGTGCTTAGTCTCTATCCAAGGGTTGTAAAACAAGGAGAAGGGCCCTGCTTGTGAGTGTTTACAGATTACGGAGTAAAAATGAATGGTGAGCTGGAAAAAAACGGAGACAGGAGGGAAGAGAGATGAGCAGAAATCATAGGATTTGAGGAATAGTTGCATTTTAGAGGAGCAGTGTAGGGATTCTGATTGGGCAGTGGGGAGTGAGTTCCTGGGGAGGGAGGGGGGAAGCACGGGAGAAGTTCTGGATACTGGAATGGGATTTAATTGTTGTGATAGCCACCAGGAGGTACTAGGTGGTGCTTTCGCTTTTGGCCACTAGTCCTTAAAGCCTCCTGCAAGCTAAGGCTTTGCCTATAACAGACACTTGTCCCCAGCAAGTTAGATCCACCAGGTACTGGGGTGCCTTCAGGTCTTAAATTGGAAAAGGCAGCTACAGGAGGCTGTGCAAGGCAAATACAGGACTGGAGTCAGACTGGGACACAGGAGGAAGGAAAATACTGTACACACAGGACAAAAGACACTTTAGCACACTACCATGTGGGACTAGCACAGGGCCAGTGCAGCAGTTGATGGTGTTACCAAGCACAAGGCGGTGAACAGCAATGGCCAAGGTGTTAGCAATGCTTCCCTGTACCAGTGCAGGTGGACAAATAGGACTGGACTGCAGAGCAGCACCGGTTACAGGCATACATACAGTCAGGGCCAGACTGAGTAGCACCAGGAAAATGGACAGGATACGCAAATGAAGTCCTTAACAGCGACACTAGAATATACTCGTGGACAAACAGAGGTTAAACAAGATTGGTTACATACAAAGGATCAGAGACAGAAGCTCTATCAGACCAGGTATATCCACAAGGACACGAACAGGAGGTCTATCAGAGCATTTACATTCAGGACACAGGTGCATCCACAGGGATACAAACAGGCTGGAGTGCACAGGATATGCAAAGAAACAGATTATTCAGGGAATACAGGCATAATCAAGTATGCCCAGCAATAACACTAGACACTAGTAGTATAACCAGCACAGAGCTTAGGGCAGGCTGGGTAATATAGGGAGCAACTTCCAATGAAAACACAAAGAAAGGCTCCTAATCACCGCAGCTGGACAGCCAGACACACAGGCAGAGTGCTAATGGTCTGATTAGGGCAGATGAGACTGCACATACAGAAGTCAGGCTGCAGTAACACAGGCCCACCAGAGGCGGCTCGTTACAATAATGAATGAATAGACAAGGTGGCCGTAATGGGAATAGCACAGTGTGTACTGAGGTGAGGTTAGAGATATTGGAAGATGGCGTGGATCGATGAAGTAGACTTAATTCATATGAATACTTATAAATAACCATTTAGAAAATAAATGTGCACAATTTGCTGGCCCAAAAAACCTCTCCTGGAGAACATTTCAGTGCCATCCTTAGGCTAAGTGTAGGTAATGCTAGGATTGTAGAGTCAGGTATAGAATTCCATTTGGAATTTCTTAGTAATTATCAGGAACTTACACAGTACTAGTAAACCCGCTCGAAGCAAAAGCTTTAAAAGCTAGTCTGCTACTTTCTGTGTTTGTGGCAAGGGTACCTCAGTGCTGTGTGGCAGTAATGCTAACCATTACTGGGGCAGTACGGATGGTGTAACGGTTATAGCATTACTGTCTCACAGCACTGAGGTCATGGGTTCTATTCCCACCATGTGTTAAATATACTGGGCAGTACGGACGGTGTAATGGTTAGCATTACTGCCTCACAGTGCTGAGGTCATGGGTTCTATTCCCACCATGTGTTATATATACGGTGCAGTACGGATGGTGTAATGGTTACATTACTGCCTCACAGCACTGAGGTCATGGGTTCTATCTCCACCCTGTGTTATATATACGGGGCAGTACGGATGGTGTAATGGTTATCATTACTGCCTCACAGCACTGAGGTCATGGTTTCTATTCCCACCATGTGTTATATATACGGGGCAGTACGGACGGTGTAATGGTTAGCATTACTGCCTCACAGCGCTGAGGCCATGGGTTCTATCCCCACCATGTGTTATATATATATGGGGCAGTACGGACAGTGTAATGGTTAGCATTGCTGTCTCACAGCACTGAGGTCATGGGCTCTATCTCCACCATGTGTTATATATAAGGGGCATTACGGATGGTGTAATGGTTAGCATTACTGCCTCACAGCGCTGAGGTCATGGGTTCTATCCCCACAATGTGTTATATATACAGGGCAGTACGGATGGTGTAATGGTTACATTACTGCCTCACAGCACTGAGGTCATGGGTTCTATCCCCACCATGTGTTATATATACGGGGCAGTACGGATGGTGTAATGGTTAGCATTACTGACTCACAGCGCTGAGGTCATGGGTTCTATCCCCACCATGTGTTATATATACGGGGCAGTACGGACGGTGTAATGGTTACATTACTGCCTCACAGCACTGAGGTCATGGGTTCTATCCCCACCATGTGTTATATATACGGGGCAGTACAGATGGTGTAATGGTTAGCATTACTGCCTCACAGCGCTGAGGTCATGGGTTCTATCCCCACCATGTGTTATATATACAGGGCAGTACAGACGGTGTAATGGTTAGCATTACTGCCTCACAGCGCTGAGGTCATGGGTTCTATCCCCACCATGTGTTATATATACAGGGCAGTACGGATGGTGTAATGGTTAGCATTACTGCCTCACAGCACTGAGGTCATGAGTTCAATTCCCACTATGGGCTTATCTGTGTGGAGTTTGAATATTCTCCCCACAAGGCAAGTAGGCATTGGGCCTAATTCAGTATGATGGATCGCCAATCAGAGAATTCAGTTATTGAATGATTACACATGCACAGTGTTTACGTGGCAGTATTTAGCAAATAAATATCCGTATATGTAGAAGTCGCAGTGTGCTTGACAGGAAGCTGGTGTTTAGAGGCAGAAACATGGACTTTTCTGTATTTGTTTGTGAAACACACAGACGTTTTTCGGGTGGGTCTCTGACATCCAGTGGCATCGAAAGAGGGGGAGCAGGTACTTTTTATCCGGGCCCGGGACTCCTGGAGGGGCATGGTTCCCTCTACTTCCTCACCAGTTGCAGGGAGCCGGTCAGTGGGTGAGACAGGCTATACAGACACCCCTCCCAGAGGCCCCGCCCCAGCCCTGTGGCCACATCTCCTCCATTTTGCAATTGGCAGTTATTTTTTCTGTCTGGGTGGAAAGGTTTTGTTCACAGAATCATTCTAGGGAGTACATTTACTAAGATGGGAGTTCTACTGAAGTTGTGGTGTTGCCCATATCAACCAGATTCCACCTACTATCTTCTATAAGGTGCTAAAAAAATAAGTAGATTCTGATTGGTTGCCCATAGCAACATCCTATCTTCATTAGAAGCTTAGTAAATTTACCCCAGATGCAATAACTTCAAAAGTGAAAAAATGGAGAGTGATACACCACCAGCCAATCAGCTCCCACCTGCCATGTCACAGTCTGTCTTTGAAAAATGTCAGGCAGGAGCTGATTGGCTGGTTGTTTATCACTCTCCATTTTATCACTTTTGAAGTGTAGTGCGGAGAGCTGTGATACCAGCTGTTGCGCAGGAGCCACGGATGAAGTATACCAGGCTTGCCTCCCGGAAATCAGGTCCTTCTTCCGGCCCCCTGGGAAGGTGGGCAAGAGTCACGCATTCTGCTAAATGCCCCCGCTCCCCCCTTGCCCGCTGGTGTAATTACATGAAATTGCGGGTCTGCGGAGAGGAGGCGGGACTAAAATTATGTGATGGCGGCATTTCGCGGCATTTAAACTAGAGATGAGCGGCGGGGCACTATTTCGGGTTTTGGTTTTGGATCTGGATCTCCCTTCGTGTTTTGGATCTGGATTGGTTTCGGCAAAACCACCCTTGCGGGTTTTGGTTTTGGTTTTGGATCTGGATTTTTTTTTGTTGAAAAATGCTAAAAATTGCTAAAATAACAGATTTTGGGCCTGTTTTTGCCCCTAAAGTATTATTCAGCTCAACAACATTAATTTACACTCATTTTTAGTCAATTTTGATCACTTCATATAGTCTGTCACACTGGACCCTGGCTATAGTCCGTCACACTGGACACTAGATATATATGTCCTCACACTGGACACTAGATATATGCCGTCACACTGGACAATGGATATATGCCGTCACACTGGACAATGGATATATGACGTCACTCTGGACAATGGAGATATGCCGTCACACTGGACACTGGATATAGGCCGTCACACTGGACACTAGATATATATGTCCTCACACTGGACACTAGATATATGCCGTCACACTGGACAATGGATATATGCCGTCACACTGGACAATGGATATATGCCGTCACTCTGGACAATGGAGATATGCCGTCACACTGGACACTGGATATAGGCCGTCACACTGGACACTAGATATATATGTCCTCACACTGGACACTAGATATATGCCGTCACACTGGACAATGGATATATGCCGTCACACTGGACAATGGATATATGCCGTCACTCTGGACAATGGAGATATGCCGTCACACTGGACACTGGATATAGGCCGTCACACTGGACACTAGACATATATGCCCTCACACTGGACACAGCCCGTTACACTGGACACTGGACACAGGCCGTCACACTTGACACTAGATATATATGCCCTCACACTGGACACTGGATATATGCCGTCACACTGGACAATGGATATAGGCCGTCACACTGGACACTGGATATATATGCCCTCAAACTGGACACATCCCGTTACACTGGACACTGGATACAGCCTGTCACCCTGGACACAGCCTCTGGACAATGGACACAGCCCCTGGACACTGGACACAGCCCCTGGACAGTGGACACAGCCCCTGTACACTGGACACAGACCCTGTACACTGGACACAGCCCTTGTACACAGCCCCTGTACACTGGACACAGCCCCTTGTATTATGGACACTGCAGCCCCTGTACACTGAGTGTACAGTCAGCAGCACTGCAGCCCCTGCGTGTGAGCACCGCAGCACCTAGTTTACAACAACATAAAAAAATCACCAGTCACTAAATAAATCACAGCACAGGGCACAGAGCACAGGGCACGGAGCACAGGGCACAGAGCACGGAGCACGGAGCACAGATCCCAACCACCCTCTTCCCTCTCTTCCCTGCTGGAGTGAAGATGGCGGAGCGCACGTGCATCTTATATAGAATCCAGATCCCGCAAAAATCCCACAGCGCGATGATGACGTTTTGCCTCGTTTTCGGAATTCAGGCGGGAACTCCCGAGCCGTCTCAGATCCTGACCCGGATCACCGTATTCGGATCTGACGGATCCCGGAGATCCGGCCCCGCTCATCTCTAATTTAAACCCCCTCTCAGCGGCCCACGAATCACAGAGTTTTTCAACATGGGGGCGAGGCCAAGTGATGTCAGACTTGCTGCCGCCCCCCTGACGTGTTGCCTCTCCTGGCTTCTCCTGGAGAGGTGAAATTAAAAGTAGGCAAGTATGAAGTACACATATAATAATAATAATAAAAAAAAGAGAAATACATGCTAAGTGGCTGTCAGCATTCGCCATCAATCATCAGCACTTTATCACCGCCACTGCCAATTACTAACACATCTACAATGGTTCAACCTTGGAAGATAAAATCAGGATCCATTTTTATCCGCATGTGATGCAGCCGGAGAAGTGGACACCTATTAACGCTGTTACATATCTGTCAGTGATTACTCACGTCCTGAAACAATGCAGCTTTCTGTCCAATTATAGTTTGAAACAGTTCCCACAGTGCTATAAATTCCCGTCCAGCTTCAGTGTTCCTGGGAACGGTAATAAGAAGCTGTTTTGACAATCAGCATTTGCAATTTTTATGGACGTGCCATTTAATCATAATGTCAGTGTAGCCCAGCAAGGCAGACGTGCCTTCTACCAGATAGCAGCGATTAAATAATAGCCATTCCCTTTGTGTGATTGGCTGGATGCGATGTCAGGGTGAGACGGCATAACTTTGTATCATTACCAGAACAGAACCAATTTACACTGAATTCCATCCATGGTCTTGGTCACCATAGATCATCGCTCAGCTTTCTGTTCGGTATGAGGTCACTGGGTACACAATGTCTAGGTCAACCACTAATGTCACGTAGGTTGGCACCTTGAAATGGTTGATATACCCAAGGTTGACACTGACAAAAGGTTGACACAAGCTTATTTGTGACATATAGGTGGTCGACGTTAATAAGGTCGATATAAGTTTTTCCCAAAAATGTTTGCAAAAAAAAAGGATACTCAGAAAACCCCGTGTGCACTGTTACAATTGGGGCATAATCACCATGCGCAGAGAGAACTAGATTTGAGTGGGGCATTTTTACCGACTTTTAAAGTGGCCTCTCCAGGAGAAGCCCGGAGAGGAGACCCAATGCCCCCATCGGGGGAAGTGGACAAGGCTGACATTGCTAAGCACCGCCCCCAATTCCTACAAACTCCACGATTTGCTGGTCCGCAGGTAGGGGGTGGGGCTAAAATGATGCGATTCGCATAATTTTAGTCCCATCACCGCCCCGTGACCCTGTGAATTCCGTAATTTGTTTCAGCATCTCTGGGGGGTGCAGGGGCTTTGGGGAGCATACAGGAGACTTACTCTCCTTCCCGAGGGGCCAGGAGAGGAACCCAATTTTCAGGAGCCTCCCGGCCATTCCGGGAGGGTAGGCAAGTATGGTATGGGTGTGTTCAAACTGAATGTAAAAATAAAGCTAACATATGTGGGTTACATGCAAAAACAATTAGTATTTACCCTGCACAGAAACAGTATAAAAGTATGTGCTTCCCTGGCATGGTGACATGGTTTTTTTCCAGACTGTTACTTAAAATAACTTGCTGTTGCTGCAGAAATACGCATTCATGCGATATAAAGTTCTACAACTACCGTTTGTAAGATTATACAGTAATTCCTTTTCCTCTAATGAATCATCTGATACAAATATAAAAATAAACACTCCAGCCATATACCCCCATTCTGACTCAGTAACATACTTGAAATGGAATTAACGATTGCAGAATGACAAATCTAAATGGCAGGCAATTTGGTGGAATGAAGAGTGACATATCATGATCATTGCTATCGTGTGGTTCGGAAGCCTCATCAATTCAGATTACATTAGGGAATGTTTAAACTAAATGTTCGCTCATTTGGCATACTCTCCAGAACAATTATTCTTCAGTTGATTTAGTGCACTTGCTTCAAATAAAGGAATTCTATTTGTTTCGGCATCCTGGAAGCAGAACAATCACAGCCATATGCGGCTCAATTTTTCAGCAACGGTTTAAAATTCCCCGAACGATTCATAACTCAATAAAGGAGGAATTGGTAGCTGGAGGTGCAGAGATCTTCATACGCATAAACATCGTTCATCTGCATACCTCCCAACAGTCACGATTTCAGCGGGACAGTCCCGATTATCAGGGCCTGTCCTGCTGTCCCTCCCGCGGTTGGCAGTGTCCCACGGTGAGGGGGGCTGTTGGGAGTCCCCCCCTGTCGGCTGCTAAGCAGCAGGGAATAAACGCTGTGCGCATGCCAGGGGGCTGGGGGCATGGCTAGAGGCTCACAGAGCCTCTGGGTCATGCCCCCATAGCGGCAAAATGGGGGCGTGGCCTCACGGGAGAGCCGCAAGTATAGGCCACGCCCCCGAGATTAGGCCACACCCCGAAATTTTCGGCGCGCCGGCGGCGCGCATCAGCTGGGACCCGCCGCAGATTCATCAAAAGTTGGGAGGTATGCATCTGCTTTGGTGAACGATGAAACTCACCTACTGTATTCATCAAAGCGTACCCTTCCACTGCATAAACGAGTCCTGCATAAACTAGCTGGTTCTTCGACCCCTTACCTGCTTACATCCTGCTATCTAGCCACCACCCACTTGCTTGCACCTCTTGTAATCTGTCTGTCTTCCTACTAGATGGAAGGTGGGGAATGTATCAGTGCAATATGTACCACTCCTGTCTATATGCAACATGCTATGCAGTCACTCTGACCAGTCTGCTCATTCTCATTTCTGGTGACCAGTCTGGGTCCTGTGATGTGACTGGGATGGGTCACATGACTGCTGCTGCTGCTGCTGTGACTGGCTATGCCTTATGAATTTCAATTTTATAGGCGGCCACCTACAACTACACAGAATAATATTAGTATTATAACAACTGCATAACCATTTTATATACCATGCAATCAATATGCAAGCAGAAAAAATGAATACACAAATACATATAAAAAATGTATAAAAAATATATAGAAAAAATATATATATAAAGATAAAAATATATACAAATATAATACAATCTAACAGAGAACTGTTAGAGAATGCACTCAATAAAAGTCTCAATATAGAAAGAAAAACCCTCCTTACACCAAAAATAACAACAAAAAATACCAATGCACTCCAAGATCCCAGAAATCCCAAAACAATGATGACCTTTATAACTAAATTTAATTCAAAATCCGAACAGATAAAAAAGATTCTGAAAAAGAACTATACCCTTCTGGAACAAGATCCAATTTTGAATAGAGTCATCGACTCACAATTAAGAATAGTAATCAAAAAGAACTCAAACTTAAAATCCATAAATGCTCCAAGCAAATTAAGGATAGAAAAACCTCTGATTAAAAATGAACAAAATAGAACATGGCTTGACCAACAAGAGAAAATTAAAGGATGCTACAGGTGCAATCAAACCAGGTGTATTACATGTAGTCACATGCCGAGAAGGACAGTGGTGGTAGAATCACATAGTAACAAAAGAAAATTTGAGATTAAAGAATTTTTAAACTGTAACACGGTATATTGTATATACGTGTTGCAGTGTATGTGCGGCTTACAATATGTGGGCCGCACCACAAGAAAATTAAAAGACAGATTCAGAGAACACCGACTCAATATTTTGAAAAATTTTCCCCACCACAGTGTTTCTAGACATGTGACAGAAGCCCATCAAGGGAACATAGAAGGTTTACAAGTATATGGGAGGTTATTCTGATCGGTGCGGCCAAACGTGCGTACGTTCCAAAATAACGTACGCTCTCCGTACGCGGCCGTTGGGGTTAAGTCCACCCACAAGTCAGCCGCATACGTACGGCCAGAAACAACGTCAAAGGGGAGTGGCGTACAATTGAGCGTACGCCAACGTACACGGACGGCCTAGCCCTTACACTCCGACAACTGGCGTACAACAGAGCGTACACCACCGTTTACGGACGTCTCTCGTCCGTCTTCCCACCGACTTCTTGCGGCTATCTGAGCGTACGCCAGCTTGCACGGACGGGTCCCTATTGTTTTCAATAGAAAACTCAGTTTATGTCACCGCTCGTGAGAGTGAGCGTACGTCCGTGCACGCTGGCATACCCTTCACATATATGGACCTGCAAATCTTGCCTTTCAACTACAAATCAGACAATTAATTAATTATTCTAATTGTTATTCAATTATTGTTTTCTATTAACTCAATTGTCTACCTTAATAAAGACCCTAATAAAACAACATTTTAACCCTCATTACATGTATATTTGTTATGTTCTAATGTGGCATTTTAATCACTATCTATGTGTCCCCATATTGCTGTTACTTTTAAATCAAGTTATGTTGGTGTTTCTGTATATGTACTAAATTATGTCCATAATTAGTTTGTCCAAAATGTGTAACAAGTATACCTACCCTGATGTTATGTGTGATGTTTTAATCTAACAACATTAAACATTCATGCATTTTCACTATGTGTTATTTTACTCAAAAACACACACATTCACACATCAATCATTACCCCTCACCTCAAATTACAAATATAACTTACATTACACATCTGTATGTACCTACCCTTACAAGCCCTCTAACATTATTAACTAATTATCTAATTATTATTATTAACATTTATTATTAAAAACACAGGCAATTTCTAACAGAATATAAACTTTTATTTTGAACAAACATAATAAGGGGGGGGGGGGGGGGATAAAAATAAATTAAATGAGGGCCTCCAGTTGGCCAAAAAGAATATATAAATATAGGAGGGTCAGGAATATTTCCCTCATGATCCGTGCCACCTCCTCCTGGTGCTGTTCAGTGTCTGTAGTGAAGGGATAAAAAAAAAAAAAAAAAATATATAACATACACAAATGTTTGTTGTATTTGTACATAATAAAAAGTTGTGAGTTATGTGTGAAGGCCACATACATTTTTAAACTACATTGAAGATGGGTCTGCTGTAAACACAGTACTAAAAAAATAATATGTTAACACACACATACTGTACATAGTAAATAACATTAATTAAATTACTCCTTCTTGGATGAATGTATGCTGTATCCCAATTGGTAGTTTGGTTTTGGGGGACTCTCCTCTAACCTCACAATTAGGCTGTGCTATTTAAGGGTAATGACATTGTTGCGGCTTAAGCACTCCTTACTATTTTAAATTTAGGACATTGCTGTACAAATTATAGGCCTAAAGCTATGTTTGTAAAGCATGCATCCGCATGGCCTCACACACTATTAACAAAACAATCTATAAATTTATGTTGCACATCATGCTGGGAAGTGGAGTTACCCAACACCTGGACCCACATAACTACAACACCACTAATGTCGGATATCTCATTGGATGTACTGTTATGTCAATTATTCAAGGGGTGAGGCATGGCCACACTCAAAAAAACCTCCAAGGGGACCCTTGTTCCTGGAGAAGGACAGGCCACACCTCATGGTCGCCCTGCAGTGATATGTTGCAACTAATGTTGATGTTGGATACACATATGTGGTTGTTGTGATTGTTTATGTGTAGAAATGTGTAGGTAAACATTAGACACATTATTTACTTACGGCTAGTTGAGCCATCCTGCTCGCCGCTGGTTGGGGGGGTCAGGAGCAAGGGGGATGGGATAGGACTTTGGATACTGGTAGTGGGTTGGAGTGGGGATTGGAGAGGTTTGGGGGTGGGTGGTGGAGAGGTGTAGGGGGGTTGGAAATGGGGTGGGGAGGGGGTGGGGGTAGGGGTGTGGGTGGGAGTTGGGGAGGGGGTGGGGGTTGGGGAGGGGGTTGGGGAGGGGGTGGGGGTTGGGGAGGGGGTGGGGGAAGGGGATGGCGAAATTTGGTGGGCCCCAGCTTGACCCATTGTCTCCTCCTCTTCCTCCTCCTCTTCCTCCTCCTCTTCCTCCTCCTCTTCCTCCTCCTCGTCTGGCTGCTCCTGGGCTGCCTGCTCCTGGGCTGCCTGGTCCCGGGCTTCTATGCGGGCTCTTGCCCGTGCTGAAATGTTCATGTTGATGGCATAGAAATCGAAGATTGGGTTTCATAAAAAAGGGGGAAAGAAAAATTCACATTAGTCATGCTCATAACCTTCCAAATTATCATTGCTGTTATATTTCAGACATTTATCATGCAAACTAATTGATATGCTACACCCAAAAACTGAGCAACTACTTAAACCCCCCCTATACACCCATATACACCCCATATACACCCCATATACACCCCCTATACACCCCCTATACACCCCATATACACCCCATATACACCCCATATACACCCAATATACACCCCCTATACACCCCCTATACACCCCCTATACACCCCCTATACACCCCATATACACCCATATACACCCCATATACACCCCCTATACACCCCCTATACACCCCATATACACCCATATACACCCCATATACACCCCCTATACACCCCTATACACCCCATATACACCCATATACACCCCATATACACCCCCTATACACCCCCTATACACCCCATATACACCCATATACACCCCATATACACCCACATACTCAGGAACATATTTATAAAAAGTACAGAAAACATTGCAAAAAAACGCAGTCATACTAGTAAATAAAAACTTACATCGGGCAATATGGCGGCGAAGTGAAGATAGCAACACTGGCTGCCGCCGGCCAGACCAGCGCCGCTCAACTTGGCCCAGGCTTCTGTGAACGCCGGTCCGGGCGAAGATTAGCCGGCGGGCAGCATTATATGCCCGCCGCTTGTCCATGTTGGACACATATGGGCCCCTGGGCCCCAGGCGCCGGTCCATGACCTCAACCAAGGCCAACAGCTCCTGGGTAGAAAACGCCCTAGCCCTGGTTGAAGTCATAGTGGCAATGGCGCAGTTATTAATTGCAGGTACATATATCAATTTTGGTGCTTGCTGATTGGTGTAAAAAATTGTTTGTTTAGTATTAACTTTATTAATCCTTCTTACATTAACAAACTGGATGCGAATAGAAACTTACGCGGACCGTTCCGATATACACACACCATAACCAACAGCATGCATTCAATGTATAGAGAGGAACTGTATATACAGTGTGCGTAAAAGAATACACGCAATCGTCTACTAATAAATACGCTGCTAAAAGGGTCACAATGCAACATGTTGGTGTATGACAATTTCAGACTCATGACATATGTAAGGAAAGCATTATAACGTGATGTTTTGAAATGTGACTCACAAAGCATACACAAACTCCAACAGATACCAGCTGACAACACTCATCATTGGAATGACAGGTGCTCACATTTCACGATGTAGCACACAATGCTCCACAACCTGTGTATGTGCATATACAGGTGATTGATCAGGTGCGTTGAGACCTGCGTAATTTAAGCGGCAATTATCGGCGGGAAATATCGGCGTAAATTAGCTACTACATTGCGGGGAAAAATATACGCCCCCTTGTTCATGGCGGGAGATTAACATATAAATATTCAGTCAGATGCAGGCCAGAATTGCTGCAAACATGTCTAACTCAGACGATTCCGCAGCTGAGGACGCTCTACAGAGAGCTACAGCAGAATCCCTGCTTGAAGCTTTGCAGAAGAGGGAACAGGAGCGGAGAAGGAGGGCTCAAGAGAGAAGTAGCCTGCAAGACCAAGCGGGCCCCTCACTAACAGCCCCTGTTCAACCTCCACCAGCTCCACAAGGGCCAAGCAACCAGCCAGAACAAGAGGTTGCATCTCTCCAAACAGGTGTGACCCAGCAGGTGCATGGTGAGAGAACTGGGGCCACCAGAAAACGAGCTGCAACATCTAGGGTGAGGACTGAGCAGGATACCACCACCAAAAAGAGAAACCCTGCATTTGTAGAGGCAGAATTAAGAATTTTAGTGCCCAGAGCACGCGAATGGATCGAATTGCCAACCAGGAAGCCGGGTGCCAGTGCAAGGAGAAACCTTTGGGACAAGATCACAGAGGAAGTGAACCAGGTGTCACCAGTGGTCAGAGATTGGCTAGCGGTGAAGAAAAGGCAAGTGTGTTTGTCCCCCTGATAATGTCATATGTGTGTACATATGTTACATGTATGTTTTGAGAATAATAGAAAGGTGTGTTTGTAGATAGTGCTACACTTCAATGTCACATGTGAACACAACCATGTCTAATAACCCACATTGATATATGAAACATGCACCATTGGTGTGATGTGAGGTTATGGGCACAGTTCTGCTCATGTGAAGTATGTGAAGTATGTGATGGGACAAGAGAAAGTGTGTTTTGGAAAGAGTTGTTGTAACATGTTCCATATGATGCAACTGAAACAAGAATGACTAAACTGTGCACATGTAGCTGGTGAGAAACTACACATCCCAGTATGCCATCCCATAGTTAAATGACTCCATAATAACCACACTGTCAAGCTATGGTGGAATGTGTACTTTCACAACAGGTGGAGGTGCATAATTTGGCCATGGATGATGTAATTTCTGCATAGTGATCTATGTATTTAGTGGCCTAATGAATGAGATGAGACACTGAAATGCCTCCTAATGGAGACATTAATGTGTGTGTGGGACACATATGGCTAAAAAACATAAGATCACCCACACTAGGAAATGTAACGTAGTCATGATGTTCACTAGCACAGTGGTGCACATATCTCATGGTGATATTTGTATTTTTAAACTTGTAGGTGGACAGACTTCAAAACGACACTGAAGAGGAAGATGACTGACCGGTACAACCACAGCATGTCCACCGGGAGAGGTCCTATGCCCGATAATTTGGAGTATACCCCCCTGGAGCAGGACGCCTTGGACGTCATTGATGTGGCCGAGGTCAGGGGGATCTCCAATATGGACAGTGAGCTCCCGGCGGAGGTCTTTGATGCTGCTTTTGATGGTAAGTCACAGTAATGCATTGTATTTTGAAAGATATTTTTTAGTGCGTATGTGATGGTGACATTGTTTTCAATTATTATCCTAGCAGAAGCAGAAACCCAGGATGAACCGGCAGCATCTTCCTCTGCAGAGCCACAGGTGGAGCAAGTGGTCCAGCCTCCACCAAGAAGACACCCCCAGCCCCAGCCACAGGAGACATGGGATGAGAGCGTGATGGTGATGCTGGAGAGGATCGAGCAGCAAGGGGTGGATGCTGCGCTCCGTCAGCAGCAGATTGGGGAATTTTTGGAGGATTGGAAGGCCACAAACAGGCAGCAGTGTGAGGCCTTCAACCGCATGAATGACACTCTGGCGGCTGGCATGCAAAGCATTGGCCAACACCTCAGCCGCCAGAATGACATTCTTGCGGAGCTGCTGACCACCGCCAGGTCCCTAAGGGACAATCCCCCATCTGCTGGCCCACCCCAAGCTGCTCCCCAACCTTCCACCTCTGCTGACCCTCCTGTGTCCACTAGGGGAAGACGCCGCAAGCCATCTGACCCAAAGGCCCCTGTCCCCAAGGCCCCATCTAAAAGGGGGAAAAAAGGGCCCAAATAATGAGACCTGGTTCACTTCCTCTGTGGTTGGACCCCAAATGTTTAAATTGCACTGGACATCCACTTCCTGAGTTGGCCATCGATCCATTTTCGTGCCATGGGCATTAAAGTTCTTATTTTGACCTCTACAAATGCAGGATAAATTTTTGGTGGTGTGTATCTTGCTTAGTATTCACCCTGGTTGTTGCAGTACGTATTCTGGTGTCCCCATTTCTTTCACCATTGCATTTGCAGGGTAACACATGTTTGGAGATATGCAACCTCTTGTTCTGGCTGTTTTTTTATTTTTGTGTCTATTTTATTTGTTTATTTGATTTATGACATGAAAGTGTCTACTAAGCTGTGATGCTGAACAGCATATAAATTTATTTTACCAATTAAAACAAAATTGTTGTATGTGTAATTTCTTGTGTGAAACAAATACTACATTTATGTGTACTTACTGACCAGGGTATTTTTGAACATTTGTTGAACTGTGGTAGAAGTTTCCCATGTGTAACCCTCTCCATGGCCATTCCCATGTTCCTATCCAACTTTTCCCTGCTAATTAGTTTGTGTCAGCACATGTGCAGAGCAACTTAATAGGTGAGAAAGCAGTTTGTGTGCAGGTGAGGTAGCTCCTACAGTAGTAGGTAAAAGCAGGTCCAGAACAATGCTTTCCTCATGGAGTGGGTGAGGCAGACAAACAAGGGTCAAAAGGTACATTTGTGTAGGAATGCATATGTGTCCTCCCTAAAAAAAGATGTGTGAATCGGCCAAACATGAGAAAATTGCTTGTGAACAAACATGTATAACTTTTTAAATATATATGATTTTACAGTGTCATAAGCAGATGTAGGAATCCTTTGTTAGAGATGTGAGTGCAATAATGTGATTGGTGGCATCTTACATCCAGAGTGTAGTCAAATCCAATTCATAGCAGATCAGATAGTGGTACAGTTCTGTATTTTGGGTACTATACAAAGATTGTGTGCAAAATAGTGGGCATGGGCTTAAAACATTGCTGAAACATCCTTTGTAGGTGTTAGATGTGGTTTATGTTATTGTATCATAAATACAAAACCTATGTTTGTATTAGAGTGAACACGTTGACACATGTCGACTTGTGTAGATTGAGTGTGCTACTGTGTAAAGTCTATGAAAGCACGTAGTGAATGTGTATAACTGTTTAGCAAATACCTACCTTAGCATATATAAGCAGGTCTTAAAAAGATTCTTACCTTAAATTAAACAAACCTTTAAATGTAGAGAAGTATAGAAAGATAAGCTTCCAATGTGTTTGAGTGCTGTGTGTGGCTTGCAGGTAGTGAAATCATGGTTTGGACTTAATAGACTGCAGCATTGCTTATTACATTCAGGTGTATGTGTTTGAGTAGTAATCAGCGTTAATTAGCAAACCCAGGCGCACGCTGGCATGCGGTATCTGTAGGGGTGGTCTGAGCTGGCGGTTGGCGGCCGCCTGTTTTGTGTCCGAAATGAACGGTGCTTTAGGCGATCGTGCGGTAGTAGCACCGCTCATTTTTGGTGCACACCCCCGTGTACGCCCATATTTACGCCCATTTTCCCTCATTATTTCGGCCGCTCCCCTCATCACGCCCCTATGCCGCCCCCAATGCCCGTACACTCGCGTACAGGTTTTTTCGCACATAGAGACCCGTCCGTAAGCGTTGTGGAGTGTTCGCGCCTGCGCATTAGCGAATGTACGCATGCGCAGATCATAAAAAACCCCGGGACGTACGCGTACGGCCCGGCCGCACCAACCAGAATAAGGCCCATGGTGTACACCATGTCAAAATTACAGAAAGAGGAGGGGATAGAGAACTGGCAAATAAAGAAGCATTCTGGATATTTCAATTGCAAACACTAACTCCTATGGGGTTAAATGCAAATATAGATTTGGAGTCTTTCATTTAGAATATGTTTTGGTTATGTCAGAATCTAAATACAACTATAGGTAGAGGAAAGTACGTAGGATAAGAAACCACATTGTTTAAAGTATAATATAGAGGTAGTTAATGTACACTTATATATCCATCAGCTAGGGGTCGCAGACTGCAAGACGGGGGAGCACTGTGACTCCCGAATCTGGCTTCATCTCCGCTGTAGAGTGGCACTTCAGCGGGGTGAGGCACGGACCAGAAACAGCCTGTGTAAACCTCCGGCTAGGTGGAATATGGGTAGTACTTACTTTGATACTATGTGTAAGTGAATTATACAGGGGAAAAGAGAGGGGGAAAAAAAAAAAAGACATTATAAAGTAAAAATGTAAAATAGAGATGACAATTAGACGACAACAAATCACAAATTAGCGCAAATGTGTAATGAATATTATCTTGAAAAAACAAAGATGAGTTTAAAACTGTGATTTTTACATTAGATAATAAAAGATTGGTACATGAATGAATAGATAATTGTCTGTATATAAATATAAAAACTAAAGATCATAATATCGTGAAAGAATAATGTTGAGTTCAACATTATTCTTTCACGATATTATGATCTTTAGTTTTTATATTTATATACAGACAATTATCTATTCATTCATGTACCAATCTTTTATTATCTAATGTAAAAATCACAGTTTTAAACTCATCTTTGTTTTTTCAAGATAATATTCTTGGTTCATGGACATTTGGTTCATGGAAAACAAAGAAATAATGTTCCTATTCCAGTGGCACAACAGGTAGGGAGTTAGCATAGAGATCATGAAGTCCTAAGTTCGAGTCCAATATGGGACAATTCAATTGATGATTTTTTTTTTCAAAAAGAAAAATGAGAAAAAAACACAAATCTATAGTTATTATTAATACTAGTATTGGGTTTTTATAACTATATGTAGATTTATGTCTTTTTTTTATGATAGCACTATTGTAGTGTCTATAATGTGATTCAGAAAGCCTTGTGGATCGTGAAAGAGAAAGCACATAAGAGGTTAAAATGACCAGACACACCTGTGTCACTTTCTTATCCAATGAGATCGGAAAACCAATTTGTAGCTGGGTATAAAAAGCCACACAGAGCAAACTAATATCACTCTTTGAAAAAGCCCTCTGATAGGGCGAAACGCGTTAGAGGTTCACCCAGCTTACAGCCTTCAATTTTGAAAAAATTATTTGCCTGGATTCTGCTACGTCTCCCGTGTCTACTACCATCAGCACAACTTGATTTGGAGAAATACAGACCAAGCTGCATGTCATCACGCTCTCCAAGCTGCCAGGAGAACTCCGGTGAGAGTCAGGTGATACAGCGGCGCAGGTGAGAGCAGCGCCAGCTGTCCTGTTCAAACTACATGGGTGAGTGAGACGCCAGCCAACAACATCTACGCGGCGTCCTCCCCTACCACCCCGCTCACCGGAGGGACACTCCATCACCAGCGCAGACATCTAAGCACAGTGTGTGCAGAGAGACACTCCACTACCAACGCAGATATCCACGCACAGTCTGTGCAGGTGAGAGACGCACCACTGTGCAATTCACTTCCCCAAAGTTATATACCCCCAAACCAACTAAAGGCACAAGGCTGTGCACACATTTATTCACGTGTACTACACCTTTAATTGAAAGGACTGTATCTGCAAATAAAGACTATTAGGGTCCGTACAAAAATAAGACCCGTTCAGTTCAGTCTTTTTCCAGAAAATCTATTCTCTGTCCAGAATTCTAGATACATGGACTGAGTTTACAGCATTCTCTATCCCAAGGCTCTAAAATACAAAGTTTAACATTGTATATATTTTTATCTTTATATATATATTTTTTCTATATATTTTTTATACATTTTTTATATGTATTTGTGTATTCATTTTTTCTGCTTGCATATTGATTGCATGGTATATAAAAAGGTTATGCAGTTGTTATAATACTAATATTATTCTGTGTAGTTGTATGTGGCCGCCTATAAAATTGTATTGTATTTTATATGATTAATTTTTTTTATATAAAAATAAATATATGAAAACCAATATTCAGAAACTGACAAAAATTGTGTGTGTGAAGTGACTTCATCCATGGTGCAAATAGAT
Source organism: Crinia signifera (assembly GCF_055691185.1). Lineage (NCBI taxonomy): Eukaryota > Metazoa > Chordata > Amphibia > Anura > Myobatrachidae > Crinia > Crinia signifera. The sequence continues at coordinate 156,698,950 of NC_139225.1, read as the reverse complement.
ATATAAAAACAGCGCAGATACTCCATCTTTGTTCTTATATTGTCTTTACTCGGATCTGTCTAGAACCTGTACCCTAATAGGTCGGGCAATAGACAGATTAAGTGTATCCACACTGATACACGTGGGAGAACTGCAAGCTAAAATATAGATTGACTAGATTCGAAATTACTATATTCTAAATAATTTTTCTTTTGTTTTTAATACTAACTAGCGCCCAATCTTCCACTAGATTAGTGGTCTTTTTTTGTGCCTTATGAATGTCACTTTCTTGCTGTTGCTCTCCCTATGAGTTGCAGTCTCATTGCTTTTTAAATACAAGGTTCCCCTGAAGCCTTGGTTTCAAAACTCAAGTTAATGCTTAGATGTTGTGCATGTGTGTGAGCCAGGTGTCATTTACTGAGTGACTACACTATATTATTGTATTAAGCTCTTTTCTGCTGCCACTGCTGTGATGGGTGACTGCTGCTGAAATGCAACCCATGCATGGTCCCGGACCTGCCCCCTCTAATTATAGCGCCCCCTGTAATTTACACACCTCTTTGGTGTTCGAAGTTGGCCCATTTTTGCATGTGAAATGTTGGTGTGTATGTGTCCGGCCAACACCTACCTCCACGCTCCCACCTCCACACCCACAATTCTATGCCACCCGCTCCCGCCGTGCTACCTCCCGTCTCCACCTACCCCCAGCACCCACAAGTCCACAGCACCTAATCCCACACCTCCAGCTGCCTGCTAGCCTGTCAACACCAACTACGCAAACCACCTACCCCCACACCCCCCAAAACCACATCACCCGCTCCCCCATCGACAATTTACTAGAAATTAGTTTGGTACTTGTTTAGTTTCCTGGCGGCACTTCCCAGCAGATCGTATGTAAATCACATGCAAATCACATGCAATATTTGCATATGATTTGCATACAATTTGCATGCGATTCGATATGTGATGCAATTTAACACACCCCCACTATCCACGTTAGCCCGAAGCGTGGCGAGCGCAGTGTGCTCCGCGAGGGGACGCGGTACGCATACTCCCGACCTGTTCATACTCCCAATATCCACATCAGCGTGGAGTTGATTTTATAAAGGGTCCGCTTAAAACGAGCCCAAAGCATGGCGAGGGGCCGCGCAATACATGTCAAATAATCAATTTCCCATCGTGGGGCTCGCTGTGCTTCGGGCTCGGGGGCTCGCTGTGCTTCGGGCTCGGTGGCTCGCTGCACTCGCCACACTTTTTAAAATGAACTCCGCGCCGACATAGATAGTTGGGGTATGAACAGGCTGGGAGGACACTTACCGCATACCCCTTGTGGGGCTCGTTGCGCTCGCCACGCTACAGGCTGACCTGGATAGTGAGGGTGTGCTAAGTCGCATCGCGGATCAAATTGTATGCAAATAACATGCAAATTGTATGCAAATCGTGATATTTGCATACAATTTGCATACCATTTTGCATGTGATTTGCATGCGATGCGATCAGCTGGGAAGTGCCACCGTGAAACTAAACAAGTACCATTATTTTTTTTTAAATAAAACTAAATCACTTCTAGCTACAGTTCCAATACAACACATGTTTCATCCAATAACAAGAACATTTCACACAATACAATTATTCTATGTTTAACCTTTACTACGGTGTGAAGAGCAACTGTAGGGTGCGATGAATCACCTAGTAATCTACCGTAACCCAAGTTCACAATAAGCAGTGGCAAACGCAGGATTTTCAGAAGGGGGTTTCCAGAGGGGCGGAGCAAATCACGGAGATGGACACTTAGGTGACCCAGTATATGCCGGGTCAGTATTATAGATAGACCAAATGTATATAAATAATAATAATATACACACACATATATATATATATATATATATATATATATATATATATATATATATACAAAGTTTGGGTCCGGCACTCGGATATGCAGTCCTGAACAACAACCGGGGTGCCCTCCCAGTAACCAAGTGACAAGCGTGCAATAGTGAATATAACAAATTAACATGTTAGAGAGCAGTCTAGAAATGAAAGCAATGTATGGTCGACATGACCAAGCTGACAACATGAAACCAAGCCGATAGTCAGACAGAAATGAGGCACAGAAACGGGTCCAAAAAAGTAAACATAATGTGAGTATAAACATATCCACTGAATAATGCGAATAAGGGATCAACAAGGGATTTTGATCCCTTATTCGCATTATTCAGTGTTGTTATATTCACTATTGCACGCTTGTCACTTGATTACTGCAGGCTCCGGAGGGTTCCCATAGCAACGCGCCAAGAAGAGCAGCTGACTGCACAGAGGAGATTCCGATGACGTCAGTCTCAGGCGCCAGCTCGGCTGTGAGCGTGGGAGCATCGGAATCAGCACGGATGTCACCCCCTATAAGTAAGTGTCTCTGTTTGTCATTCTGTGTCTTTGATAAAGGCATTTGGTTGCCGAAACGTTAGATCACTACATTGTGGTTGTGTGTTTCATTTATATTTAAAATCCGTTCGAGTGCCGCCCCCTCTGTGTCTCTTGACACTCATCCTTATATATATATATATATATATATATATATATATATATATATATACACACACATACATAACAGCAGTGTAGACCCCTGGGCATAGCAATGTATTGGGGCCCCTACCGATCCTCCAGCAGTAGGAGTGGGGGAAGTTTTGATGTCCCGCGACTGGTAGGGGGTATTATATCAACCGCTCTGCATGTAGGGCCTGGATCAGTAATTTCCACTAATTGCCCCTTTACTGCACAGATGGTGGGAGAAGGGGGCATTGGGCTGAATGAAGGGGCCCTAATACTTTACTTCCAGGGTGGTAGAGGATGTTTAATACGCAGAGGAGGGGTGTATAGTGGAGTGGGCTTATTATTCATAATTTTCTGGTGGGAGGACAGCTTGCTTGACTGCAGATATCTCCAGTTCCCAGAAATAGATTTCTTAGATTTTAATGGAACTAAAAACTAGAGAATCCCACCTACCAAATGGTGTTGGGGACTAGGGGATCAGAGTTCAGGAGACAAAACAATCTGCCAACGAGTATATAAAACTACATACCAGGTGTGTGGAGCTGGAGCAGTAACCAGCTGCTGGAAGGCTGATATCTCTGGTTCTGGGAACAGTAGAGACAAGCTACTAGTGTCCATCAAAGGGGAAGAGTCTCAGCTTTTGGAATATATCCTTAGAAAAACTCTAAGACAGAACCTGAAATATCTGACGGGGAAGAAGTCAGATATCTCTGGTTCCCAAGGGCCGATTTTGAAAATTCTTGTACCCATGGAAAGAGGGGACCCTCAGCTTTCAGCCTAGCCTCCTGGGGGGGTTTCTGGGTACTCAGAAACCCCCCCTGCGTGCGCTACTGGCAACACAGCAGTGAGTGACAGGAAGAGGCAGGGGGATGTGACAGGGTAAAACAATAGTTGACAGGAAGAAGGTGACAGGGGGCAGCAGTGGGCGCCTTCGTCCTCAGGGTCCCCGATGCACCGCACCTGCTGCACCAATGGTAGTTCTGAATATGACCCCACTATATAGTTCCTGTTTTATGGTGCTGTATAGCAGGGGACTGAGCCACATTTACACAACCGCATCACCTTGCCCCCACAGAGCACATCTTCCTGTTAGCCACACCCACATACACCAACCCTCCTGCCCACTCCCGGAGTAGGTGACAGCAAGTATGTCAGAAGAATATATACTATAAGTACTGTACAAGTATTTGCTTCTGCGTTCGTCAGGGCCGTACTTAAAAGTACGCTGTGTCTGCCGTACTTAAAAGTACGCTGTGTCTGTGGCCACCCTTTTACCATTGGGTGATATATTTGCAATGGCTGTAGGCCTGTCGGCTCTACATGGCAAATGAAAAATAATCTGTGTTTAAGGAACAGTTTTCTGGAGCTGCACAAACATAATATATTTGCAGAATAATATTTTTTTTTCCTGCCTTCTTATTGAGTAAATCATCATTGAAAATGACTTAATTGCATGAAAAAAGGCCGGACTACAGATACAAACACATCTATTACCTGTACTTAGCTAAGTACTGTAACTGTAATTAGATTACTGGCTCTTGTGCTGTTTATGTGTATGACTATCTGTTCCGTACAGCACTCAATATAAAAGTGTTCAAATATAAACAGCATATTTACTAAATAATAGACAAGTGCATTCGGGGGTCCTGCTGTGCGGGCTGCAGATAATTGGTTTTAGCATTAATTCTCATTCTCCATTTCCATTTCACTGCAGGTTTACCAACTGTGGACTCTATCAACCGGGTACAATACATATACAGACTCTGCCAACCAGGTACTCTACATATACAGACTCTGCCAACTGGGGACTCTACATAGACATACCCTGCCAACTGGGGATTCTACATAGGCTGACTCTACAAATGGGCACTCTACATAGACTGACTCTACCAACTGGGTACTCTACATACTGTAGATTGACTGCCAACTAGGGACTCTACATACTGTAGATTGACTGCCAACTGGGGACTCTACATTGACAGACAGTATCAACCGGGGACTCTACATACTGTAGATCGACTGCCAACTAGGGACTCTACATAGACAGACAGTATCAACCAGGTACTCTACATATACAGACTCTGCCAACTGGGGACTCTACATAGACAGACTCTACCAACTGGGGACTCTACCTAGACCCTTGATGGCTAACCTTGACACTCCAGCTGTTGTTGAACTACACATACCAGCATGCTCTGCATCAGATTTAGCATGGCCAAAATAGCAAAACTGAAGCAGAGCGTGCTGGGATGTGTAGTTTAAAAACATCTGGAGTGTCAAGTTAAGCCATCAAGGACCTAGACAGACTCTACCAACTGGAGACTTCTACTCAGACAGACTCTACCAACTGGGGACTTTAAATAGACAGATATTAATCAGCGGCGGCTCCTACCTCATTTTAGGAGAGGGGCTGCCGCTTGTCGTGATGCCGGCCCCCCACCACCACCACTGTTGCCACTTACCCGCTGCACCCCCCCCCCCCCCACCGTGGTTCCAGCACCTGTACAATGTAGATGACAAGCAACTGGATTAGAGCATGAGGGCAGTAGTCCTTCAGCCCACAGGTAAAAACTAAAATGATATTAATACAAAATATGTATGATCTGATCCTTTGTTCTTTAACAAATAACATAAATCACCCTTTAAATGAGAAAGCTGTATTCCCTTAATGTAGGCGGTTGGTATAAGGACATTAGGATGGATGTTATATTCCATTACAATCATTTGTGCGTTCGGCCCATTTGCCTCTCTTTCTACAATCTTAATATTCTGAATTTGCATCTTTCATCTGTAATAAGGATTAATACCCAGACTAAGCTGATATATGTGCCAGTAAAGGCAATAGTCATTATGTGGAGATACTGTATGCTGGAAATGATTGAGTTATAGCAGAACCATGGGGGAAATATGTGTCTCTGAATTTGTAGTTAACTCATACAATATTGACATGGAATATTGAATAAATTGTGATGCTAATGATTTTACCTGGGGTCAATCTATATTCTGCTGGGGGAAAACATCTGGCAGAAATTCATGTTTAAGAAGCAGGAAGAGCCAGGATTTGACATTTATATTTTTGACATTAATATATATATATATATATATATATATATATATATATATATATATATATATATATATATATATATATATATATATATGGGTGATAGTGGTGGTACTAGCGCTGGAGGACTCCAGATTTTTTTGGATATTTCCAGATGTTCACACACTATTTTGTGTGGAATTCCTTATGCACTCCCCTCCACTCTTCTGGGTGGCAGCACCTTCTCCTGTGGGTTCCCGTTCCTTAGAACCCTCTGAATAAGAATCTGAAAAAAGGGTGAGATGGGCGCCTATAGTGCAGTAAATCCTTAGCAGGTTTTGTCTCCCTTCACCACATGAAGACAGACACACCCCTAATTCAAAGGTGTACCGTGTAGGGTGGTTATCCACCACTGTTCTCTGAGCGTCTTTAAACAAGATCCTGGGGCCACTGCAACACGATCTCAAGGAACAATCCTCCACATTTCACTCCGCCAAATGTTTGTATGGCATATATATATATAGGGAGAGAATGCAGGAAAAAAAGGACTAGTGTAATACGTTCAACAACATTTATTTACACCGCAAAACACAATAAAAAATCCGTACAATGTATAAAAACAAATGGGGCTTATCTGGTGGTGATGTACACGATCAGGTCTCATCCATCCAACACAGTCATAGCCAATGGTCTCTCTACGCGTTTCATCCCTCTGGACTTCCTCAGGAGAGTGTCTAGTGGTGGTATCCTAACCTCCTTTTATACTAGTAGTAACCAATCACCTACTGTTAGGGTTTCCCGCTCTAAGATGTATTCTAATTTCCGTTTCCACCTTGTGGAACGCATACTTCCGGTTTCCGTTTGTACAATAATTACCAAGGAAACAGGGTGACTGTTAAATTAAGGTTATAGTTATAAGGGAAAGGGAGCCCCATGCAAATGGACCGCTCAGTTATTTTAAAGTTTATATCAAAATCCTGGCTGTTTAAGCCAGCAGACTGCTCCGTTCTCACTGGAGCGTCATTTCCGGTATTTGGAGCGCTCACAGCTTCCGGCCGTGAGCGCTCGTGACCCGCATCAGACTTCCTGCTGATGTTCCTCAAAACCGCCCGTCTCCGGCGGCCCGCCCCACGATGTGCATCACTTCCGCATCGTGGAACGCACCCATCCGCCGGAGGCGCGTCTCTTTGGAACGCACCAGGCTTTCTACTGACGCTCGTTCCGCTACCACGGTGATCTCTGCCACCGATCACCATGGAGACTCATTTGTATTGCTGATCCCCTAATTGATATATGGGCTAGATCTGGGCCAAAACTCCTTCTAAGATAGAAACTTGAATATAGGTAAAGAATGGAAAATAGGATATGGGCAGCAAACGATATATTTTAATATATCGATAAGAATTCATAATGAATCCAAATACTTATTGGACTAACTTATATATGTATAACGAAGAAAAAATACAATAGTTGCTCCAGCAAAGATTAAGAAGTAAAGGTATTACACACATAGTGTATACGGTCACAATGCCTGACCATGTGTGAATTTCTCCACCTCCTATCTTCCTGGATGTATCAACCTTCACAAGCATACGTGCTCAGAGTAATATTTGCATAAATATATATATGCACAAACATACAAAAAATGTAAGAAAATACAAAAGTATATAGTCTTAATTAAAAAAAGTGGTGATATTGTAAAAGGTTTTAAAAAGTTTTAAAATTCATAAAATCCTGAAAAACGTCATAAAAAAATCATAAAAATGGAGCCAGTTCATAATTGTCATTAAGACCATTCGGTACTAGAGTTCCCAGTTCGTGGATCCAGAACATTTCCCTTCTTGATAGGAGGTTCTCCCTATCTCCTCCTCTAGGCCCCAAAGTCACATGCTCTATAACTTTGAATTTCAGCCCCTCTACGTTGCTGTCATGTAACTGCTTAAAGTGCCTGGGTATGGAATGAGTTTCCACTTTGTTTCTAATTCCTCTCACATGCTCCTGCACTCTTAATTTTAATTGTCTCTTTGTTTTTCCCACATACTTGAGTCCACACGGGCATTCAAGCATGTAGATTACCCATGTGGTATTACAGTTTATCAGGCTTTTCAACTTATAGTTTTTGGTTCCATTAAAATTATTAAAATTCCTATATTCGGAATGTGCAAATCTACAAATATTGCACTTTGTACATTTAAAAAAACCTTTTGCCTGATCCCAAGGATTCTTGGGGGGGTGCTTCTTTTGTGGGAGCATGCTGGGTGCCAGAGTGTCTTTAAGATTTCTCGCTTTCTTAAAAACTATATCTGGTCTTTCTGGGAGAATTTTATTTAAAATTGGATCCGTATGTAAAATGCTCCAGTGTTTGTTCAGGATTCTTCTAATATTCTGTTCTTGTTCATTAAAAGTTGTTATAAAATTAATACGTTCCCCTCTATCATTTTTCTCTTTATACTGCAAGAGTTCATTCCTATCTCTATCTCTTGTCTTACTCATTGCTTCTTCAAGTATTGTTTCAGGATAGTCTCTTTCTTGTATGTTGATATACAAAAACAGATTCTTAGAAAGAGACTATCCTGAAACAATACTTGAAGAAGCAATGAGTAAGACAAGAGATAGAGATAGGAATGAACTCTTGCAGTATAAAGAGAAAAATGATAGAGGGGAACGTATTAATTTTATAACAACTTTTAATGAACAAGAACAGAATATTAGAAGAATCCTGAACAAACACTGGAGCATTTTACATACGGATCCAATTTTAAATAAAATTCTCCCAGAAAGACCAGATATAGTTTTTAAGAAAGCGAGAAATCTTAAAGACACTCTGGCACCCAGCATGCTCCCACAAAAGAAGCACCCCCCCAAGAATCCTTGGGATCAGGCAAAAGGTTTTTTTAAATGTACAAAGTGCAATATTTGTAGATTTGCACATTCCGAATATAGGAATTTTAATAATTTTAATGGAACCAAAAACTATAAGTTGAAAAGCCTGATAAACTGTAATACCACATGGGTAATCTACATGCTTGAATGCCCGTGTGGACTCAAGTATGTGGGAAAAACAAAGAGACAATTAAAATTAAGAGTGCAGGAGCATGTGAAAGGAATTAGAAACAAAGTGGAAACTCATTCCATACCCAGGCACTTTAAGCAGTTACATGACAGCAACGTAGAGGGGCTGAAATTCAAAGTTATAGAGCATGTGACTTTGGGGCCTAGAGGAGGAGATAGGGAGAACCTCCTATCAAGAAGGGAAATGTTCTGGATCCACGAACTGGGAACTCTAGTACCGAATGGTCTTAATGACAATTATGAACTGGCTCCATTTTTATGATTTTTTTATGACGTTTTTCAGGATTTTATGAATTTTAAAACTTTTTAAAACCTTTTACAATATCACCACTTTTTTTAATTAAGACTATATACTTTTGTATTTTCTTACATTTTTTGTATGTTTGTGCATATATATATTTATGCAAATATTACTCTGAGCACGTATGCTTGTGAAGGTTGATACATCCAGGAAGATAGGAGGTGGGGAAATTCACACATGGTCAGGCATTGTGACCGTATACACTATGTGTGTAATACCTTTACTTCTTAATCTTTGCTGGAGCAACTATTGTATTTTTTCTTCGTTATACATATATAAGTTAGTCCAATAAGTATTTGGATTCATTATGAATTCTTATCGATATATTAAAATATATCGTTTGCTGCCCATATCCTATTTTCCATTCTTTACCTATATTCAAGTTTCTATCTTAGAAGGAGTTTTGGCCCAGATCTAGCCCATATATCAATTAGGGGATCAGCAATACAAATGAGTCTCCATGGTGATCGGTGGCAGAGATCACCGTGGTAGCGGAACGAGCGTCAGTAGAAAGCCTGGTGCGTTCCAAAGAGACGCGCCTCCGGCGGATGGGTGCGTTCCACGATGCGGAAGTGATGCACATCGTGGGGCGGGCCGCCGGAGACGGGCGGTTTTGAGGAACATCAGCAGGAAGTCTGATGCGGGTCACGAGCGCTCACGGCCGGAAGCTGTGAGCGCTCCAAATACCGGAAATGACGCTCCAGTGAGAACGGAGCAGTCTGCTGGCTTAAACAGCCAGGATTTTGATATAAACTTTAAAATAACTGAGCGGTCCATTTGCATGGGGCTCCCTTTCCCTTATAACTATAACCTTAATTTAACAGTCACCCTGTTTCCTTGGTAATTATTGTACAAACGGAAACCGGAAGTATGCGTTCCACAAGGTGGAAACGGAAATTAGAATACATCTTAGAGCGGGAAACCCTAACAGTAGGTGATTGGTTACTACTAGTATAAAAGGAGGTTAGGATACCACCACTAGACACTCTCCTGAGGAAGTCCAGAGGGATGAAACGCGTAGAGAGACCATTGGCTATGACTGTGTTGGATGGATGAGACCTGATCGTGTACATCACCACCAGATAAGCCCCATTTGTTTTTATACATTGTACGGATTTTTTATTGTGTTTTGCGGTGTAAATAAATGTTGTTGAACGTATTACACTAGTCCTTTTTTTCCTGCATTCTCTCCCTATATATATATATGCCATACAAACATTTGGCGGAGTGAAATGTGGAGGATTGTTTCTTGAGATCGTGTTGCAGTGGCCCCTGGATCTTGTTTAAAGACGCTCAGAGAACAGTGGTGGATAACCACCCTACACGGTACACCTTTGAATTAGGGGTGTGTCTGTCTTCATGTGGTGAAGGGAGACAAAACCTGCTAAGGATTTACTGCACTATAGGCGCCCATCTCACCCTTTTTTCATATATATATATATATATATATATATATATATATATATAATAGAAAGAACTCACAACAGCGGCACTCAGCAGGAACTTTTCAGCGTGTATTTTCAAAACCAAAAACCAACGTTTCGGGGCCCGTGGTGCCCCTTTGTCAAGGTGTAGGTAACAATAAAATAAAAAAGTATTTATTGTTACCTACACCTTGACAAAGGGGCACCACGGGCCCCGAAACGTTGGTTTTTGGTTTTGAAAATACACGCTGAAAAGTTCCTGCTGAGTGCCGCTGTTGTGAGTTCTTTCTATTATTCACTGTACCCGGAAGGCACCCAGGCAGCTGTACCCCGTTGGGTGAGTGCCAGGCCGCCAAACTAGTTTATATATATATATATATATATATAGAGAGAGAGAGAAAGCAGGGATTAGAGAGCGCTTTGAGCCACCAGCTCAGACTTCCACCAATAGCAGTTAAATATAATACAATACAATTAGTATTCGTAAAACCAGAGTGTATTTTTATTAAAAAAATTTTTTTCAAATGTCACATCTGGAGATGGTATTTCTTTTGGAAACGTATAGTCAACAATCCAACGCGTTTCGTCTTTACAAAGACTTCATCAGGGGTTTAACTGTAGGTGGTAAAGATAATAACAATTGGATATTTATGCATATTTTATACAGAAACACAGATTTAATACAATCATAGCATACAATTGGTTTAAAATTTGGACATAGTAGTCCTTAAAACAGTCGGACCAATTAGTCCATAAGGATAAAGTAAAATAAAGTAAAAATAAGAGAGACAGAGGATGAGCAAAAAAATGATAAGATGAGCATAAACTTACACAAGTGTAATGAAAGAACAGTTCTTTTATATAACAAAAAAGCTTTTACGCAGAGATCCAGACTTAGAAAATGACACGTACCAATAATCACAATTATAACGCTTGTACCGGCGTGTAATTTCTTCAGTACTCCATAAGTCCTAATGTTCCCCTCAAAGGGGTATCTAAAGGGGAACCACAGGATGGAATCACATAATGGAAATTGTACATTTACCATTCCCAAATGTCATGTGTTCATATTTACAGTATAGTGAAAAATTATAATATTGATATCACATACCGAAGGAAACGCAAGCAATAGAGCGTAATATCTTCCAATAGAGGGAGGGCTGGAATGACTTTCCCCTCACGAGTGGGATACTTTTTGTATCTAAAGAAGAGTGATTTGATGAAAAATGGCCCATAACGCAATGTATAAAAATGGAAAGATCTATATCATATGGGAGTGCTTAACGTACCTGAATGTACCTATGTAGGGCTTAAGATTGCAAAGTATCGATCACTTTCCTCAACCAATCAACCAGGGCACGGGCAAATATTTTACTGATACCTTGGTCCAATTTAAAACGACTGTCCAATACAGTGCATCCAGTCCAACCAAGCGATTTTATATGTCTGAAATGGGTAACAATCTATCAATAAATATATATATATATATCAAAGACTGAGTATTACGGAGCTGACTGTTATACATGAAATAACCAGTATTTACACTTATCTTACTATGTCCATCATTCTGATTGTCCAGTGGGTACTTGGGATGACAAAATGTACAGTGTGACTGACAGCCAGGCAGTCTTGCTACGAGGAAATACAGTGTAGATTGGTCAATTAATACCCAGGGGCGTGACTTGTTGGTGTCAGACTATGGCAGATTTATTAAGCCTGGTGAAGTGATAAAGTTGTGAGTGATAATGCTCAGCCAATCAGCTCCTGTTATTTTCCAAACCCAGCCTGTAACTTGACAATTTGGAGCTGATTGGCTGGTGCGTATCCCCTTCCACTTTATCACTTCACCAGGCTTAATACTGTACATCTGCCTCCTACTCTCATCATTCTGATCTACAGTGTATCAGGTCACTGGGAATAGTGGGGTAATAATTTGTAGTTTATCAGACCAGTGGTGGGATTATTATGTTAACCTAAACAGTTATCAATTAATACTTTTTAATCATGTATCAAAATGTTAGTTACGGGGTTGTCCAGTTTGGTAAGTGACTGTGGTTTATGTCCCTTATTCAGAACTGATCGCAGTACAAATTTTTCTCAAATGGGCAAAACCATGTGTACTGCAGGTGGGGCAGATGTAACATGTGCAGAGAGAGTTAGATTTGTGTGAGTTATTTTGTTTCTGTTCAGCGTAAATACTGGCTGCATTATTTTTACACTGCAATTTAGATTTTAGTTTCAACACACCCCACCCAAATCTAACTCTCTCTGCACATGTTACCTCTGCCCCACCTGCAGTGCACATGTTTTTGCCCATTTTGAGAACACTTTGTACTGCGATCAGATCTGAATAAAAGCTTTTGTACTTTGCCTTGGAGAGACATAATGTACAGTAGATGGTAATAAAGTCATTTAAATAAATAAATCCTGTTCAACAATCTGGGGAAAACCTATACTGGATATGCAAAATAATCAGTTATCATTATGTATTAAGGAATTTTACTTTATTTCATCATTCATCATTTATATCATTTGCTAATTCAACTATTGTGGCCTTTTTGCTGGCAGGTCATGCTGGTGAATGTGTTCAAAAAGTACAAATAACATGACTCATAAAGCCACAGATAGCTACCAGAGACCTCATGGGGGCCCTAGGCAAGCTACCACTTCGGGGCCCTCTTCCCTCTTTTGGAAGTAGGCCTAAAACCGGTGTCACATGTAGAGTAATCGGATTGCCCACATTCTGTACAGTGAATGAGACCCCTTTGTGTCCAAACATTTTTTAATTCTACCAAAGTGCATCAAAGCGACTTTGGGAGTGTGGGCAGATCCATATGATGTCATAACAATGCTCCTCTGGAAATATTTTGGATGGCCAGTATATCTTTATGGGGCCCATTGGGCCCTATACAGGCACCTAGGTTGCATTTTGGAAAATCTGCCTATGATTGCTACGGCTTGCTGAGACATATAGGGGCTCATTTATCAACAAGTGATAAAACAGGTGAATAAAAAAAAAAACCTTATGGTACCAGCCAATCAGCTCGCAATTTAAATTTTTTGAACACATGACAGTTGGGAGCTGATTGGCTGGAGCTCCGTTTTATTATTAGAGAAAAGAGGATTCAGTTTCCTGGAAACCAAACCCAACCGAACCCAGGAGTTCCGAGCAGATCCGACTCCCAGCTGAGATGTTCCTGCCCAGCATGAATCTGACAACAAGGCTAAACACAGAGATCCCAACATCTAATCTCTGTGTTTTGCTTCCAAAAAGCTGTGCCTCACCTCTGCCTGTTGGATTTAATCAGCATCCACTACTATGGTAACATGCCACAAATTGGATCAGACACAGAAGTGCGCTACTGGGGTAAAAATTGCCAAGATGTTACTGCCTCCTTTCCGCCGGCATCATCTGACCTTACCCTGTGTGCCTCTAATCGCCCCTCTCCCATTACGTGCCACCTGAGCATCTCCCCCTTACCCAGTGCCCCCTGATTGTCTCCCCCTTAACCTGTGCCCATGAGCATCCCTTACTTTGTGCCTTAGTTACCTTCCCCAATCCTATGCCCCAAAAGTTTCCCCCCTTACATTGTGCCTCCTGAGCTCCCCTGAGCATATCCCCCTTATCCTGTGCCTCCCCAGCCTTTCCCAATAACCCTGGGATCCCTGAGCATTTCCTCTTTACCCTATGCTACCTTAGACCCCCCTTACCCTTTATCCCCCTAAGCTCGCCTCCAAAGAACAGGATCAAAATACATGATTTTAGCATTTATTTTTAAAGAAAATACAGACCCAAAACCAAAACATGTGTTTTTTTTTTTTTTACAAATTGGAGCAAAAACACAAAGTTGATATAGATCCAAAACCAAAGCACGGGGTTCACATCTCTGTTTATTATAAGCAATGAGTTTTATCACTACCTGTCAATTCTTAGTGGGTGCATCATTGTGACTGCAATTCAGGAATTTGAAAGATCAATAATACAGATATTTAGAAGAGATGTACAGTATATTTGCTGGTCTGTGGTGGTCATCTATAAAAATGGCAAAACACAACTTTGCATTTGTGATGTGAGTATTATTTATTATATAAGTAATGACAGTATTGTTATGTTGCTCTTGCTGGCTTTGGTTTTCTAGTGTGTAACCTGGATATAGATACAATGTCATCATGGAATTAAAAAACACCAAATAACCATATTTTGCAATTCTTATGTGGCATTGCTTCAGAACATCCTTTGTGATGTCAGAATAGTAATCAATGTAAAGTCTCCATCTAGCCGACCACAGCAAAATAAAATTGCAAATGATTAACTGAACAAGCACAGCCGCCTCAGAAGACAACAATAAGGCTGACTTGCCCATGTGCATTAGATAAATCATTTAATTGTTCATATTGTATGAAGACAGTATACAATGTGCATATATTTACGATGTATTGAACAGATTTTTAGGGCAAATGCAATTTTAATCTCCATTCAAAACTAATTGAAGAATCTTGAAATTGCTATTTAACCATGAAGATCAAATTATGACAAATGAAGAAAGCTTATTGATAGAACGATGGTAAATAAATGAATAGATGATTTGGTTATTGATCATAAGCATGTCTTCTGAATTACTGGTATCCCAATGCTTTCCTATAATGAATTTATCTGCAATTGCAATGTGAGTTATTACAACTCCCCAAACAATATCCAGCAAGTTGTAGCCTCTTGGGGTACAACTAATAGTTACTGTGAGGGGTTCAATATCATAGTAACAAAAATATTCTTCTTAAGTATATTTAAGAAGACAGTTTATAGATATGATGTTATGTTTAAGGATTATAAGCTTTAGGCAGTGGTCTATAGTCTTGGAGGCCCATTTTTCAATGAGTGAGAAAACTCATTGAGTCATATTCAATTGTTGCATCATACCCAAACTCCTGTCTAAATCAAAATGAGATTGTGGGCATTATGCAATTAGGGATGCGGTAATTTGGTCTACAGCATGATGGTCCACAGCCATTAGGTCTACACCATTAGGTCAACATGGAAAAAATGTCAACATGGGTTTATGTCGACACAGGAAAATGTCGACATGGTTCTAGGTCGAAAGGTCGTTAGTTCAACATTGTCTAGGTCGACAGTCAAAAGGTCGACATGGGATTTTTCACTGTTTTTTGAGCCGACATGTGCCGACAGGCGGTATTTCATGCCCTACCATCCACTAGGGCGTGGTGGAAGAGTAAAATAGTGTGCCGAGCGCAGCGAGGCACCGTGCCCGAAGCATCGCGAGCGCAGCGAGTAATGCAATGGGATGTGGTGTACTTTAAACTGTGTCCATGTCGACAGTCAGGTAAAAAACTGTGAAAAAAACCCATGTTGACCTCTTGACTGTCGACCTAAACATTGTCGAACTAATCACCTGTCGAACAAACGACCAGTCGAACTAATGACCTTTCGATCTAGAACCAGGTCGGCCTTTCCCCATGTTGTCCTAGACCCATGTCGTCCTTTTCCCATTTCGACCTAATGGTGTCGACCTAATGACTGTCGACCATCATGCTGTAGACCAAATGATCCCAACCCTGCAATTAATGTGTTTTTTGTTTTGTACATAGCTGCATATCCATTTGCAAGCAGCTTGGCATTGAATGATTTCCCAGCTTGTGCAGTCTGTGTGTAGGCCAGGACTTGGTGGCTGCAATAGAAACAGGCTGATCTGGGGGCGGAGCTGACTTCACATGACTTCCCCATAAACGCTTGGACACGCCTACATTTTACCTGCAACCCCTAAACACTGTCTTCCTGTCAATTAACAGCCAGCGATCAAAAAGTATCAGGAATTTATCGCAGGACAACCACGCGCATGCGTACCACAGGCCATACGCATATGCAGTCTATTGATAATTGCCCAGCCTGCTAATTCACAGTTGTGCAATCAGGTCTGAATTAGGCCTTTCAGTTTCATATATCTCTAGTGGACAGAAACACATTATGAGGGTTATTCTGGTTCACTCGCAAAGGCAAATTCCTTCTCAAATGGACAAAACCATGTGCACTGCAGATGGGGCAGATGTAACATGTAAGAGAATTAGATTTGGGTGGGGTTTTACTTCAAAGTGAGATCTATATTGCAGTGTAAAAATAAATCAGCCAGTATTTACCCTGCACAGAAACAAAATAACTCACCCAAATCTAATTCTCTCTGCGCCTTTTACATCTGCCCCACCAGCAGTGCACATGGTTTTGTCCATTTGAGAAGGAATTTGCTTTTTGCGAGTGAACCAGAATAATTCCCTAAATCTGTTTTTCCTTTAAACTTAAATTAATATTCCATACGTATTCCTTCGTAATATAAGAAAAACAAACACATTTGTAAATTGGATTTGCCAGGACTTAAACCTCAGCACGTAGAATTAAACCGAAAGCTACAGAAACATCAAATTATCGTAACATTATTAATTTGCCCCACTTCAAATCTCCATAAATAATTTTTTTTTCCCCAAAACTTTTGCGCATACATTACACTCTAATTGGTTAACTTTCTTCCCGCAGTTCCCCCTCGTCTCATTCATTCCGGCGAATGAAATCTGATTAATGAATCTGCTGTATAAATCTGTTTAAACAATACATTCAGAACAGCAGCAATAAATTTCCTGTTACAATTTAAGTCAAAACAGTTATTGCTTTATACTTTATGGTTAATAAATAGTGACAAATTCAATTACATTAAAATAAACAAGCTCATTGTTAATATATGTAAATAATAAAACCATATTGTGATATATTCCCCACACTAAGGGCTTTGATAAACCGTACGGTATCTCAGCTCCCAAAGAACATTGTAATTCCCTTATTATTACAAAATACAGAAGTGCTTACTTGTACTCCTGATAGTCTTGAAATGAACATGTAGTAACTATTATGCAAATAGGCATTAACGTAATCTTCTAGAGGTCCAGCTTTTATGGTGTTGCTATTTACTTTTGTTAAGATGAGATTTATTTAAAAAAAAAATAATACAGTATATATACTGTTATCAAAGTCCGTTGGAGTGCCGCCTGGTTCTTTTCCCTACCCTCCACAAACATAGGGAGGAACAGAACCCCATGTGCTATGTCATTGGAAGGAAATGCACCTGTGTCTAAAGTCTGTGTGTCCTTGAAACATTGCCATCTGTTGTGCTGCTCGCAGTGCTTGCAGGAAGCCGCCTGCCCCCAGGGCCGGTGCAAGGCAACGGAGCATCCCAGGCTAGGGGGGTGGGGGAGCCCCGCGCCCACCCGCTGCACGGGGGGGGGGTGGCGATTCGGCTGCTAGGCGGGGGGGGGGTAAGGGGTTCTATATGCAGCAGGGGGGTCTTTGAAAACACTGGGCACACGCTGATTAGCTGAATCTCAGCTAATCAGCGTGCGGCAAGTGTTTTCAAACCCAGAAGCGCTTCCCGCACCAAATGATAATGGGTGGCAGTACTTCACTCCGGCTGGGCGGTACAATGGGCGGCTCCCTCTCTTCTGGCCAGACGGCAGCACCCGACAGGGCTCTGTAAGTTGCTGCAGGTGGTGAGTCCACCGCAGGTACCCCTCAGACGGGCGGCAGCACTTCACTCCGGCTGGGCGGTACAATGGGCGGCTCCCTCTCTTCTGGCCAGACGGCAGCACCCGACAGGGCTCTGTAAGTTGCTGCAGGTGGTGGGTCCACCGCAGGTACCCCTCAGATGGGCGACAGCACTTCACTCCGGCTGGGCGGTACAGTGGGCGGCTCCCTCTCTTCTGGCCGGACGGCGGCAAACAACGGGGCTCTGTAAGTTGCTGTGGGTGGTGGGGGCACCGCAGGTACTCATCAGACCGTGCGGAGCCCCCCTGCTGCATATAGCCCTCACCGGATTAGCGCCGCAGGGACCCCTCAGACCCCATGGACCCCCCTTCTGCATATAGGGTGAGTTCACCTCCACTCACCTCCATCTGGGGGGGCAGGACCTGCTTCGAACTGCCGCCCTCTTAGTGTATCTTCTGACTTCCACTTCCAATCTGTAGCCAATTGTAATAAAATGGGACTGAGATGTGAACACTATTCAACACTGTCAGGGTAAACAGGAGGATATTTGTCTTTGAGTTGTAATCCATTTACCTTGAACAACTTATTTATTATTCTGATCAACAGAGAGAAACAATCAGCGACACCAAAAGATATACGGTGGCCAATCCCGGGATCGGCAGGATTTGAGCCTAAAATTACCAGGATATGAATACTGCAATTAGAAATTCCTATCCTGGGATTTTGGGATTGCTTAGCTCATGCACAGTTTATTTGGCAATAAGCAGCAGACGACTCAGCATGGCTGTGTGCCGTGTGACCTAAGAGCCAACCACAGCCGTATCCCTAGATAGATGTAGTTGGTAATCAAATACATTTCCATAGGCATGTAGATCTCTTGATATGGGTATATATATACAGTAGAATAAGTTTAATGAAGAAGAACGCCACTTTGTTTGCTGTCTACGGTGGCCTAGGGGACAACATAGAGGACATTGATCTGTTAAATCTCTTCCAATATCCATCTCTGACACCATTTCTGTTAAACGCTTATTCTATTGTCGATCAGAAATCTTTTCCCCCCCTCCTATTCCTATCTGTCTCTATTATGCACATTTTCATATTTATTGTCCTTTGTGAGATCTAGAACCTGAACGATTTTGGAGTTAAAAAAAAAATAAAAAGACAGATGCAAATCACTGATCTGAGGAGCTGGCAATAACGTCTTCGGTGCAGACGCTGAATGCATTACCGGAGTTATTTATGAGGAAGGTGACCAGACCTCCTTTAATGCAGAGTGAAATATTTATGGCTTTTGCATTAAGAGGGTGGTCTAGTCACCTTATTTATAGAGTCCACGGGCTTCAGACTGATGACAAAATATTGGAGCGCAATTGTGAAAGGTGAAAAGCTCATTGATTTCAATAAATTATTATGAATAAATATAATGCAGCATTGAGAATTATTATTATGGATGGGAAGCTAACAGCTTATTCTTTTCAGAGTTGGGGAGAGGGAGTTGGGCACTCAGGGAAGAAATAGAGTTTTATCATGTAGAGAGGGACTGGGTACGTAGCATAAATTTACAGATTGCTTACTAAATGGAGCAGCACAGTGGGTAGCATTGCTTGGGCCATTGGGTTCAATGCTGTCCAGACTGCTTTGTCATTGGGGATTTTTGCTGTTGGGACCAGTTTACTTAGTACAGGTTGAGTATCCCGTATCCGGGCATCCCGTATCCGAATTATCCCAAAAACTGTGTTTTTTTGGAATAATTTTTTTTTTTACCCCCCTAACCTTTTTTTTACTTACCAAGTCCCCCGGTGTCCACGGCAGGCCTTCAGCATCCTCTCCGTCGTCCCAGGAGTGCATTGCGCAAGTGTGTGCGCGCACTGGTGATGTCACCGGCACGCCTGGGAACTCGCGCAATGTACTCCTGGGACCGCTGGAGATGCCGGAGACGGGGCTGGAGGCCTGCCATGGACGCCGGGGGACAAAGTGGACGCCTAGGGATCATTTGGGCACCACCAGGGGACAGGTAAGTATGTTTAAAAAAATATTCCAAAATCCGAAAAAATCCATTATCCAGAATGCTCGTGGTCCCGAGCAATAAGGGATACTCAACCTGTAGTATATTTTTGGATTGTGGGAGGAAACCGGAGTGCCCGGAGGAAACCCACACAAACTGCACAGAATCCATTGAGTCATCATGGCCTTGCTACTCACTATACATTGGGCTGATTATTGGCAGTATAAAGTGGAGAAGAGCCGTGCTGAGATTCGGTGTGACTTGCATCTTCAAGCCACCTGTGTGCCCTATTGGTAGCTGTATTTAAGTTGGTACGTGAGTCATAGATGTGTGTAAAGCGATAGTGCACATGTTGGCTCAAAACCACAGTAGATTTTATTGAAGATAACAGATATAGGTGGAAGAAAATAGGTGGGCTAAGTGCTGTAGATCTATGCTGTACTTTGGTGCTCCAATAACACAGTGACAAGCTAGGGCACATGCAGACCTTTATATAGAGCAAAATAAACAACATGTATCTGCAGTGTAATCTACCTGACAATTATGTCTAGCGACTCAGACATGTGATTTTATTGTGGCTAACGCCATGCACAATTATACAATTAAGGCAGATTGTAGCATTTAAACATTTAAGTAGATGACAACTAGCCCATTTCACTTGGAAAATGGTATTATGCGACCACGTGGGCATCTGGGTGTCACACTAAATATCAGTGTGTTCTCTGCTTTTTGTGGAAGAATTGGCAAAATTGGGTCATTCTCTTTAACCCCTTCCCGTCATTTGACGTACATTTACGTCATGGTCGGGATGTACTTCCCGACGCATGGCATAAATGTACGTCATGCATTTAAAGTGTCACCGCGTCTATAGACGCTGTGACAGAGGGGAGATGGCTGCTGTCCCTGACAGCAGACATCTTCCCTCATTGCCCAGGGGGGGCAGCGATGCCCCCCCCCCATCGGCGATCGCTGCGATTGGCTGTTCAAATGTGAACAGCCAATTGCAGCGTTTTCTGTGTTCTGTGTATAATTTTGTCTCTGCTGCCCCCTAGTGTCCAAAAAAATTAAAAGGAGGTTGAAATAATGATTGTAACATTAAATACACATTTGTTCTTTATTAGTTATTAACTATTTTGAGTGGTATGATTATTTGTCTCACAAGCAGAAAATTTAACATTTTGCAAATCGCAAAATTTTCCATTTTTTTACGACATTTTGGTATTTTTCACAAATAAACACAGACTGTATCGACCAAAATTTACCACTAACTTAAAGTACAATGTGTCACGTGAAAACAATCTAAAAATCACTGGGATAAGTAAAAGCAATAAAAAGTTATCCCCACATAAAGTGATACATGTCAGATTTGAAAAAAAAAGGGCTCTGTCAGGAAGGCAAAAACAGGCTGCGGCGGTAAGGGGTTAAAAAAGCCTTCTGATATACCTACTAAACCTGTTGTTTGAGGACTAGCTTTGTTAAGGTGCTGGACGCTGCACACCGCTACTATTGCAGTTGGGAAAGGTAAGCTCACTTTTTTGCCAGGCAAGAGGAACTGAGTTCATGACATCCCCCCCCCCCCCCCCCACCATCATGAAAAATGTGAGGAGTGGCTCATGGGAACAACATAACCTGTGAGGCCACAACCCCGATTGTTAAGGTCATGCTTCTTTTTTTGGGCAGCTAAGCATTAAATTGTCTGTGATGGGATGATGGTTGGCTGCTATCTAAGCTCTGATTTGTTGGCTAGGCACTTTCAGTAGGTTCCTATCTAAGTCATCAGTTGTTGGTTATAGATTGGCATTTTTCAATCCGTTATTTGTATAATAGTCACTTTCATTCAGTGGCGTATCTAAAATGGGTGCAGTGTGTACAAGACACATGGGCCCCTGAGTCCCAGGGGGGGCCACACTGTGCACACTGCATCCATTTTGTAATACTTACCTTCCAGAGTCCAGCCGCAGGAGCACTGCGGAAATTTCCAGAAAACTGGTGCGGCGGCCATTTTTCGGCGATCTGCGCAGGTGCAGTTGGGTCTGAACACTAGAGTACTGCTCCCGGTACAGCTCCCAGCAGACAGGAGGGGGCCCGGCAGAGGAGATTGCGTACGGGCCTCCTCCTCTCTTAATATACCCTTGCTTCTATTATTCTAATACAGAAAATGGTATTATTAATATTTACAGTTACTTATATAGCATTTGTATGATACAGTTACAATAGGCAGCACTTTAATCCCCCTTAATTATTGCATAGTTTTTTTTTTTCTTTTTACAAAAGTGTTTTACAGTATACAGTATGTTGACAGATGCGTTTTAATGTCAGCAGTCAAATGTAATAGCCTCCGGATTTGGTGGCTATGCAGAATGCCGGCAGATCTCAGAGAGTTTTTTAAAGGGGCAGTCATGGTTTTGCCTTGTAAATGATTGCCTCTTAAAAAAAACCTCTGAGTTCGGCTGGCATTCCGCATGACAGCCAAACTCGCAGGCTATTGCAAGTGATAGTAGTGATTTTTAAAGTTAGTAGTTCTCTGTCCCTCCCCCTGCTTCTATCATATCAGGCTATATCCAGTGGCATCACTAGCCACTGTGGCACCAAAGTGTCAGCTCTTGTGCAGTGACAGGAGTGGGTGTTGCAGTGCGAATGCTGTGCGATAATTGGCTCCTGTCACAGGTAAAGAATCGGCAGTGCAGACTGGCCCATCTACAGGACACGCCCCTAGAGTGATGACAATGGGATCCCGTTAGGACACACCCCATTTCAATTAGGCCATGCACTCTTTTTTTTGGGGGGGGGGGGGATGGGGGTGTTGGTGGATGGGACTGTAAATTCTCACCCGGGGATGCCTCTGACATCAGCAATACAAGATAGAGAAGCTTTTACTTAACTAACAGTGTGAGTGGTCCCTTGTATATTTATTTATTTTATTTATTAACAGTTTCTTATATAGCGCAGCATATTCCGTTGCGCTTTACAATAGCAGACAGTGAAACAAAACAGGGTATTTACAGACAGTCAAAATGTAGGAGGGCCCTGCTCGCAAGCTTACAATCTATAGGGAAATAGGCATTGATACATAAGGATAGATACTGTATTCTTTATTGCATCGATTCCACCAGAACGCAAGGTTCTATGACTGGTTCTGGAATTTGATAAGCTTGCCTGAAGAGATGAGTCTTCAGGGAACGCTTATAGGTTTGGAGACTGGAGGAGAGTCTTATTGTGCTTGGGAGGGCATTCCACAGAGTGGGTGCAGCCCGAAGAAAGTCCTGCAGTCGGGAATGGGAGCGGGTAATGAGTGTGGATGAGAGACGCAGATCTTGGGAGGAGCGTAGAGGTCGTGTTGGATGATATTTTGAGATAAGAGAGGATATGTATGTTGGTGTAGTTTGGTTTATGGCTTTGTGTGTAAGTAAAAGAATTTTGTATTGAATACGGTAGAATACAGGTAACCAATGAAGTGACTGACAGAGTAGCTTTGCAGACGATGAACGTCTGGCTAGGAAGATTAGCCTTGCAGCTGCATTCATTATGGACTGTAGTGGTGAGAGTCTGTATTGGGGAAGGCCAATAAGGAGACTATTGCAATAATCAATGCGTGAGATGATGAGAGCATGGATTAGAGTTTTTGCAGTGTCTTGTGTAAGGTAAGGGCGAATTTTAAATATGTTTTTTAGGTGCATGTGGCATGATTTTGAGACAGATTGGATGTGGGGTACAAAGGAAAGTTCTGAGTCAAGGATAACACCTAGGCAGCGAGCTTGAGAGGTAGGAGTGATTGTCATCTTCTCAACAGCGATAGAGATATCAGGTTGGTAACTACTATTTATTGGCGGAAATATAATTAATTCTGTTTTTGAGATATTAAGTTTGAGGTGCCGAGATGACATCCAGGATGAAACAGCAGAAAGGCATTCAGAGACACGGCTCAATACAGATGGGGACAGGTCCGGGGAGGATAGGTAGAGCTGAGTATCATCCGCATACAGATGATACTGAAATCCAAAGGAGCTGATTAGTTTGCCAAGAGATGAGGTATAGATTGAGAAAAGCAAGGGACCTAAAACTGAACCCTGAGGTACTCCAACTGAAAGAGGTAGCGAAGAGGAGGTAGAATCAGAGAAACGAACACTAAAGGAGCGGTTAGAGAGGTAGGATGAGAACCAAGAGAGGGCTGTGTCTTTAAGACCTATGGATTGTAGTGTTTGTATGAGAAGTGTGTGGTCAACAGTGTCAAAAGCAGCAGAGAGATCTAGAAGAATTAGTAGTGAGTAGTGGCCTTTAGACTTAGCAGTGACCAGATCATTCACAACTTTAGTCAGTGCTGTCTCTGTGGAGTGTTGGGCACGAAAGCCTGACTGATGCGGGTCCATTAAGTTGTGCGAGTTAAGAAAGTGTGTGAGGCGAGTATAAGCAAGTCTTTCAAGTAGTTTGGAGGTGCATAGAAGTTGAGAAATGGGACGGTAGTTTGAGAGAGAGCTTGGATCAGAATTCTGTTTTTTCAGAATCGGAGTAATAACTGCTTGTTTGAACAATGAAGGAAAGACACCAGTAGAGAAAGAGAGGTTACAGATTTTAGTTAAGATTGGAATGAGCACAGGAGACAGAGATTTACTTATTTGCGAGGGTATAGGGTCAAGAGGAGAGGTAGTAGAGTGGGAGGCAGAGAAAAGTGCAGATACTTCATCTTCATTTGTGGGATCAAATGAAGCAAATGCTTCAGAGGGCTCAGGTATGGAATTGAGCATATCACCAACCGAGTTGGAGCATACCAATTCATCTCTGATCTTGTCAATCTTATCCCTGAAGTAGGAAGCAAGATCTTGTGCATGGATAGTGGTTGGTGGCTTGGGTGAGGGAGGGTTGAGAAGGGATTTAAATGTATTAAAAAGTCGTTTTGGGTTAGAAGCTTGAGCAGAAATGAGAGTTTGGAAATATGTTTGTTTGGCAGTTTCCAGGGCATAACTATAGTACTGGTAGATATTCTTATATGTAAAGAAATCCATTGGACTGTGAGATTTACGCCATTTACGCTCAGCTTTGCGTGAGATATTTTGTAGGTGTCTCGTTAATTTAGAGTGCCACGGTTGGCGTCTAGGCCTACGTGGAGTGTGGTGGGTAACTGGAGCCACTTCATCCAGGGCTGTTTTGAGGGTTAGACACAGTAATGCTTTATATTATCCTACGGGGGGATTCTGATTTGCGAACTCCCTCATACAGTACGTTTTGCACAGGGAGTTCAATGGTGAAGATCTGCGCACAGTGGCGTAACTATAAATTTTGCTCCCCCAAGCCAAAAAAGTTGTGGCGCCCCCCCACTAACATATATATATATATATATATATACACACACACATACACACACACACACACACACACACACACAGGGATCCAGAAAAAGGGACAGTGGAGCACTAAAATAAATAAATGGGGGGGGGGGGGGCAGTTTCGTGCAGGTTCCTAGAAAAGTGTGTATGGCCTAATAAAACGGGTTGTGGACTCCAAGGAAATACCGTTCCCAGGAGCCACAAATTCATTTTCATCATTCCGGGTGCATGGGATACAGTTCTAGCTGGGGGCAGATGGGTATATGCTGGGCAGAGAGGGGGAGACAGATGTGGGGAGAGGGGAGATAGATGCTGAGGAGTGCGCATGGGGCAGATGCTGGGTAGAGAGAGAGGGTGGTACAGATGTCGGGCAGGAAGAGGGGGACAGGTGATGGGCAGGGAGGTGGTACAGATGCTTGACAGAGAGAGGGGAGAGATGCTGGGGATGGAGGGGGACAGACATTGCACAGAGAGAGGAAGACAGGTGCTGGGAAGAGGGAGGGGGGATGAATGGTGGGCAGAGAGAGGGGGTGGTTTGCAGGGAGTGGGGGGACGGATGGTTGACAGGGAGAGGGGGAACGGATGGTGGGCAGGGAGAGGAGATGGATGGTGGGCAGACAGAGGCCGGATGGTGGACAGGGAGAAGGGGTACGGATGGTTGGCAGGGAGAGGAGGGGGGCAGATGCTGGGCAGGCATAGGGGGGAGAGAGAGAATAGCCAGTGAGTCGGTGGAAGATACTGGGCAGGGAGAAGTGGGGCAGATACTGGGCAGGGAGTGGGGGTAGGCACTGGGATGGAACAAAGGACTGGGCGGCGGGCATAGACGGACTACCTCATACATACATACATACATACATACATACATACATACATACACTGCCTCCCTGATACATACAGTACATACATACACTGCATCCCCCATACATACATACATACATACATACATACACTGCCTCCCTGATACATACAGTACATACATACACTGCATCCCTCATACATACATACATACATACATACACACACTGCCTCCCTGATACATACAGATACATACAGTACATACATACACTGCATCCCTCATACATACATACATACATACATACATACATACATACACTGCCTCCCTGATACATACAGTACATACATACACTGCATCCCTCATACATACATACATACATACATACATACACACACTGCCTCCCTGATACATACAGATACATACAGTACATACATACACTGCATCCCTCATACATACATACATACATACATACATACATACACTGCCTCCCTCATACATACATACATACATACATACATACACTGCCTCCCTCATACATACATACATACATACATACATACATACATACACACACTGCTTCCCTGATACATACAGATACATACAGTACATACATACACTGCATCCCTCATACATACATACATACATACATACATACATACACTGCCTCCCTCATACATACATACATACATACATACATACATACACTGACTTCCTTATGCACACATACATACATACATACACTGACTTCCTTATGCATGCATACATACATACATACATACATACATACATACACTGACTTCCTTATGCATACATACATACATACACTGCCTCCCTCATACATACATACATACATACATACATACATACATACACTGCCTCCCTCATACATACATACATACATACATACATACATACATCCATATGTCCCCAAAATGACATCTATACATATATCCCAATATATTATTAATAATAGTAACATACCACTGGCGCTGGGAAGAGGGCCCACCAGCAGCAGCACTATGGAGACCAGCAGCAGCTGTTTGCAGGGGGCCAGGGGCCAGCTTAATTGTCCAGGGCAGAGAAGAGGCAGCAGCTCCGACTCCAGGAAATGGAATACATGCTTGTTCTCTCAGCGAGCAGTGACTGGAGGGAGGAGGCGGGGCTCAGAACTGCAGTGTGGATGTGGAAACTGAAAGTAAAGGGACTTCTGCTGCTGCTGCCCTCTATGTAAGCCCTGGCTCCTGAGTCCCGTCCAGCAGCAGCTGCTGCTTTCATCACAGCCGGCGCTGCTGCTTTCATCACAGACGGCACTGCTGCCTGTCATCCCTCCCTGCACACTAGTTAGTACGCCGGGCGCCCACCGCAGGCGGCTCCTCCAAGCAGCCGCGGGGGCTGCCTTTATTGTAGCTACGCCACTGTCTGCGCATGCAAATATACGCATGTGCAGGTCATCTCTGAAGGCGCCTTCAGAGACTTGCAGAGTCAACTCTTAGGATCACGCATCATTAACAATATGTTGGGTGAAATGTAATAGGATGAGAAATTCAGAAAGTGAGAGATTTGGTAAGAAATCTCCAGGTTTTTTTAAAGCGGCAACCATCTACACTGCAAAATCAAACTGGATTTGCAGTTTAAATGATTGCCGCTTTAAAAAAAACTTGAGATTTCTTACCAAATCACTCACTTTCTTAATTTCTCATCCTATTACATTTCACCCATTGCGTACACACTAGACAAAATGATGATACCGTATATTAATGGTGCATATCAATTTCCAAAATCTTAGTGAAATGTTGCAGACGTGTCCTCATACACGGTGGCATCATGTGTAACAAACAAGTAAGTCAGGTCCTGGGTTACTCGGAGGGTGGAGAGCCACACTTTTCAGACGTCTCATTGTTGCGACAGGTTCTTGCGCCGCATAGACGCTGAGAGTAAGAGGACACATTTACACTCTTCCAAGAATCCTTATCCCACGCATGGTCCTTAAGTAATACATGATGTTTTACCCTCCAGGGCATCCCCTGTAAAATATCATGTTAACCTAGGAGTATAAATTGGAAATAATGTGAAACATTTTCAGAATCTGCCACTCTCGCTGCGATGGATACCAAGCGCCAGTTCATGTTTCTTATGTATGCAAATGTAACCAGGCTTCCAGCTTGCTTAATGTCCCATTGCAGATAATGGATATACACACTGTGCTCAGTAAGCCACAACTGACAGCTCCCCCCCCCCCCCCTAGCAAGAGATACCAAAACCCCCAGGGACCCTGGCTGGCTCAATCTCCACAGCGGCTATAAAAGAAGACATCAGCATTATCATGATACCACTAATTCTCTAAATCGTACGGTACAGGCTGGTAACATCTATATGTGCAGCCTGGAGTCTTGGGTTGCATACTAAGAGGGAGTAAAAGTT
The DNA here is from genome assembly GCF_055691185.1 of Crinia signifera. Classification (NCBI taxonomy): domain Eukaryota; kingdom Metazoa; phylum Chordata; class Amphibia; order Anura; family Myobatrachidae; genus Crinia; species Crinia signifera. The sequence goes on along the minus strand of NC_139225.1, from coordinate 156,670,492 downwards.
CCCAAACTTCCTTACTCCTCTGCCTGCACAAATAGAAATAATTACCTCTAAAAACATAACAATTTGTCTACTGAGGCCTATTCATTTCTTTAAGAGCTCGATTTTCCCCTAAAAGGCACTTGATTGCAACTTTAACGATTCAACATTTATGCTTCGACAATTCTGTTTTTGTGTTGGGCTATTACACTTATTTATAGTGGTTTGGGTGAAGGAAGTGCTACGCGGAATTTGTTTGCCTTTCATTTTCCTGCATGCCTTCGGGTTCCATCATCTGTTGGGTACTTTTATGTTTCCCTGGCAATATTTACACAATTAGAGATTTTTATGCATCAATTAGTACCCCCTTAATCTCTTCCTCGCTTGCACATTGCTTTGGGAAGACTGGGATATGTTCTGTTCACTTTCTAGAAGTTCCTCATCCTGATACCACTAAGACGGAATGATGGAGCGTAGAATGGTAATGAGTGGGATATTAGCTCGGTAAGCACATACTGTATGTCATTAACATACCATTTGCATATTATTACAGAGACAGCACGACAGGTATCACTTAACCTTTGCATCAGTGTGATATATCCATCTGAAAATGACATTTGTAAAAAAAAAAAAAAAAGCAATGTTAAACAACAGTAATGCAACTAAACACACACTACAGACATTGATATAGGCTTTTAGCATTATTATTTAAGCCATCAATATGATTTGTGAATCGTTTCTCAGGAAAAAAAAAACTATTGGCCCAACATCACAAATCATCCCACTATCGAAGCCTTGGGAAACTTGGCCAATTGTTACAGAAACTAAGAAATATATATATTGGACTGTCGTTTGGGTCAAATATCATATCCTAGCAACAAATGTGATGCTCTTAGTATTTTGGGCTTAGACTATTCTAATAGGCTTAGTCTATGTGTGGAAAGATACAGTATGTGTCCTCTACCTATTACAGATAAGTAAATGAGAAATGATGCAGGTCATGGTAGCACTGAGCACTGGGCTGGGATGAGTGGTACGTTAGCTGGACCCTGTATCAGAACCGGTAATGCTTGACACCAGCCTGGACCTGACAATGCTGGATGCCACGCTAGGACTGGCTATGCAGCAAACTGGGCTAACCAGATTGGAACTGGTATGGCTGGGTTCATTAGTACTACAGAGCATGATGAAGCTGGGCTAGGACCGGTAATACAGTAACTTCCGGGAACTTGAAGACTGAATTTGAGCATACTGTATAGTGCTTGCACTGTGGAAGGGAGGTGAGGAAATGCACATGGCATAGTATATGGCAGTTGCAGGAGAATGCTGGAGGTGCTGTATCTAAATGTTCCAGCACAGATGTACTTTATGCTGCGTTCTCATTGTCGACCCTGCAAAATCCTGGGTTTTTGTTCCCGTGTTTTTGGTGGGGCACAGAGCTTCTCAGCTCTACAGACCCCATTCATACTGCACCTTAGACCCCCGGGAAATCCCGTGTCTGCCCCGTTCACACTGCTTCCACTGGTCTGCCTGCCATCAAGTGTGTAACATCTAAGAGCAGCTTTGATTGGCTGCTTAAAAAGTATCTTTGATTGGCTGTTTAAAAAGCAGCTTTGAGCAATGCAATGAACTTGCTTTTTGGCATTTTGTGAGAAAAACCCGGATCTAGCCTGTTCACACTGCCCTACACCCGTGTATTACCCAGGAAAAACCCTGAAAAAAACCTGTGTGTAATTCCCGGGGCATAACACCCGGGAAATTCACAAAGACCTTTCTACACAGAGACGCGACACTGGAAATTACTGCTTGCCCTGGCAAATACCCGGGTTTTTGCGGCAGTGAGAACGGGGTATCAGAGTCATTGCCACCCCTGCACAAAGTCAGGGCACAGATCATCTCAGCTCACAGACCCCCTTCACACTGCACCTTGGACCTAGGAAAATCCTGAGTCTGCTCCATTCACACTGGTTCCCGGGTCTGCCCTGCCAACACGTGTAAGGAATCAGAGCAGCTTTTATTGGCTGTTGAAAGAGCAGCTTTGATTGGCCATACTGGCACCACCGCTCTTCCTCTGCTTGAGATCATGCACCTTGGGGTACTGCTTATGAAGTGCTGTAAGTTTGTTCACAACCTGCTGCTGGGTTTTACAGATGCCGCGGGCAGACAGTATATTTGATATGTTGTAGTACACTGGGGAATCCTTGACAGTGACAGTCACTTGCTTCTTTATTTCCTCCTCGCCTCTAACAGCCAGCAGCTCCAGCACCTCCTCATCCCTCCACATGTCACCTGATCTCATTCCCCAATCAGCTTGCTTTTTCAAATACTGCGTGAAAAACCCGAGTCGCGCCTGTTCACACAGGTGGACACTCGTGTAATTCCAAGGAATAACCCTGCAAAAAACCTGTGTGCAATTCTCTGGGCATTTCACTGAGGAATTTCTTTCACACACATTCACACTGAGACACGACACAGGAAATTACTGCTTGCCTGGCAAAATCCCGGGTTTTTGCAGCAGTAAGAACGTGGTATAACATTCAGTAATAGATTAGATAGGTAACTTGCTTGCAGGAATATGAGATGTTCACTGCACACTGATATTGAGACGATCAGAAGAAGGAAGCGAATGGTGTACTATTTAAAATTTGATCCTACATGGGGAGGGGGGCCTGCTGGCAACTGAGGCGGTATGCCGCCGCGGCGATCCAGGAGGGGGGGGTTGCCAGGGAGCGCGTGTCAGGTGATGCGCTGCTGGTGCCGCTAAGCATGCCGGGTGATGCGGCAGGCCGCTGCGTCATTCCACGGAAGGGGGTGTGTTTGCCAGGGAGGGGGTGTCGGGTGATGGGGCCACCGGTGCTGCTAAGTGTGCCAGGTGAGGGGGGTGTCAGGTGATGCGGCCTAACTCCAGGGGTGGGGAGGAGGGCCTAGTTGCTCCGTAGGGGGGGGGGGGAGCTGCGGCCGGTGCCACTTACCTCCATCCGGGGGGACCTGCTGCAAACTGCCACCCTCCAGTTGCTGGCGCCCTAGGCAAATGCCAAGAATAAGGTCCATAAATTCTTCATACACATAAGCACTGGGGTTATATCTATATTTTTCTGTCTAATATAGGCTGTAGGGAACTGAGGCCTTCCAAACCCCAAGGGGCTGCTCACTCATAACACACAAGGCGAAGTGCACATTTCTCTTTCATCTTCATATAAGGAGGTGGATGGTATTGAGTCTGACTTCTGTGCAGGAGCTATCAGAATATGTAACATTAGTGGTGAATGTTCAAACATAGTGAAACACTGCAGCTGAATAATAAGTATTCAATGTATCCGATACATAAATAAAAGATGCCGTACTCTATAAAGGGCATTGGGCCTCATTCAGATCCATGAGTAGAAGTGCGGAAATCACTATTTGCCAATGTCTGCACTTCTGCGCATGTGTGCGCTCTGGAGCCCGTATTTACAAGCCCCAGTGAAGAAATGAAGAAGTGAAGAAGAATAGGGTAAAAATGGTCTAGTCCTGGGGTAGCCAACCCTAGTCCTCGAGAGCTACCAACAGTGCATGTTTTGCAGGTCTCCTCACAGAATCACAAGTGAGCTAATTAGCTCCATCTGTGTATCTTTTAAAATGTGTCAGTGATTAATGAGTGCAGCTGTGCAGCAGCTAGGTTGTCTGGAAAATGTGAACTGTTGGTAGCTCTCGAGGGCTAGGGTTGGCTACCACTGCTCTAGTCTCACCTGGGATAATAGGCCACACCCCTTTAGAATGTGCCTCTGCTACCACAAGTGGATTATACTTCTGGAATTCTTCAATAAGAAACTTTGAGCCTTGGAGACCAGCTCTGGTCAATGGATGGATGTTAATAATGACGGCGACTAGAACACCCCAACTTATAACATGAATATCTATCTGAAGGTACAGCCCGTGCTGTGATGATCTCACCGTCCTTTCTATGGCATAGGGAGGACACTTCCAGGAAGTGGCCAACGTCCCCCCCGCGGAGGCAGCACCTGTACCTCAACATGACTGCTGGCCGAGAGTGCCTTCCCGCAAATTTAATTAAATATTTTGAAAAGCCAATCAGGTGATAGCCAACAGAGTAAGGGAAAGTGAGAGATTTGGGAAGAAATCTCCAGTTTTTTTAAACCGGCAATCATATACACTGCAAAATCAAACTGGTTTTGCAGTGTAAATGATTGCCGCTTTAAAAAACCTGGAGATTTCTTCCCAAATCTCTCACTTTTTGAATCTCTCATCCTATTAAATCTCACCCAATATTTCCTATCACACATACACGCACACAGACATTCTAGGGTTAATTTGTTTGGAGCCAATTAGCAGCCATTAATTGTGGAAGGCTGCAAAACGTGTTGAGACCACCCCCACCCCCCCCTGACTACTGAGCGGAGATTGAGTGCAGCATGGAATCTCCCCACAATCCTGTCCTAAATTAAACGCGGGAGCCAGCCGCCCACCAAGCTGGCGTGATCATATGCTGCAAATGGCTTTTCTACATACTAGCCGGCCGCAGCTCTAAACTTGGCATTTCGTATGGAGTAACATCTCCCGCACAAAAAGACCGGGAACTTGCACCGACTGGCGATGACAGCGGGAGACGTCCGTGCCGGTGCAAAATTCCCACTGGCTATGGCCCCACACACTACAGAGACGTGCACCGATCGGCTCGCCCCTGGCTCCATAGTGAGGTAAGGAGCCAATGCTACAAGCTGCACACCATAAGTTGGATGTCCTAGGCTCCACTATAACAATGGAGTAAACACAGCACAGTGTACACCACGGAAATACCGGCAGATACACTGTGCTGCGGCCCGGGTCCAGGTCTGATACCATGGTAACTATTTAAACCCTCTTTTTGCTTCTTTCACAAATATCATTAAATCATCCACCATACAAAGACTGTGGCTAAAAGTATCAGTTGCCTTACTAACACTATATATACTCTTGAAACAAAGGGCCTTATTCTAGTTCACTCTTAGAGGCAAATTCCTTCTCAGATGGACAAAACCATGTGCACTGCGGGGGGGGGGCAGATTTAACAGGTGCAGACAGAATTAGATTTGGTGAGTTTTTTTGTTTCTGTGCAGGGTAAATACTGACTGCTTTATTTGTACACTGCAATATAGATCTCACTTTGAAGAAAAACCCCACCCAAATCTAACTCTCTCTGCACAAGTTATATCTGCCCCCCCCTCCCCCCCTGCAGTGCACATGGTTTTGTCCATTTCAGAAGGAATTTGCCTCTAAGGCCGGGATGTATCAATATTCGTGAGATTAAAGTTTGCTTACCTATTTTTTTTCGTGCCCGTTTCGCAGCCGTTTTCCGGAAGTTTCCACGTCATGTACTATTATTTTTTCAATTTCAATGGGCTGCGTTAACTGAGCTCTCCTGCGTTATTTTTTCGTGATTTTTTTATCATTATGCGCATGCGCAATGGGGCCGGGCAAGTGTTCCTGCTTTTAATCTAATGTTCTTTTCAGAGAGAACTTTGCAGATGTGACCCGCGCTGTGCAGAGAGGAGATCCCGGGGTGTCCGACCATTACACCATCCCGTGTACCGGGCGCTGCTCCCTCATCCCCGGCGATTCTCCTCCAGCACCCTCCTCCTGCCATGGAGCTGCTGGACCCCACTGTCTCCTGCCGAGTCTGATGCCGGAACCCCTGGAAATGAAGCTGGGCATTGCTGGGGTGAGAGATGAGTGCTGGGTCTACCGGCTGCTGTATTGGGTGGCAGGGATCACGGGCAAAACCGGCTGTAACGCCACTCAAACTTGGCGAAAAAAAACAGGGCTTACATTGGACCCAGTGCAAGTGTCAGCCGCGTCGGAAGCTCTGCGATAGTTTAGACAGGCGGAGGTTTTTTTTTTTTTAGAACGCAAAACTTTATTAGTACATAAGAGAAGGCAGTGCGGATGCGGAAACGGGATGTCAGCGCTGCGGTAAGTGTTTATACATCCCGCCCTAAGAGTGAACTAGAATAAGGCCCAAAGTTTTTTATCCTCTCAGTAGCTGCAATAGATTGATTGCTTGTAATTGATAGCTAATCTAGCATTAATTGTTTGTTAAATTGTATGTTTTTGTCTTGTTTACATATATATAAAGAATTTTTAAATAGTTTTATATGTTCATTCCAAAAGGGATCTTAATAATAGACAACGGATTCAATGTGTCATATTTTTTTTTTTATAATAAACTTTATTTGGATTAATGGGCTGACTCCATTGGCTGTGTGTGTAGTGCTCCACTATATATATCTTTCTGCACAGTTATGGCCATGGTATAGATCATAGACTGACTCATGATAGACCATCAGGTCAAAGGTCGACATGGTTAAAAGGTTGTCATGAAAAAGGTCGACATGGTAAAAAGATTGACAGGTAAAAGGTCGACATGGTCAAAAGGTCATGCTCTCTTGTTAGGATTAAATATGCTGGAAATGGAGGGTGTCCATAAACCTGATTTGGAGCCGGATGTAATGTTCTCCCCTCGTGAGGAAAGGTGGTACACGTCTCACGGAATGGTGGGCCTCACAGAATTATCAGGTGGTGGTGTCCCTTGTTTATAGAGTCCAGTGTCCTCGTTGAGTATATGAGAGCTGGTCCAAAGTGAGAAGGGTGTGCGGCTGACGCGTTTCATCGTCATCGTCATTCGTTGCCTTTGATAAAGTCATCTGTGGATGACGAAACGCGTCAGCAGGACACCCTGTATTGGACCCTGTGGATTACAAACTACTTTTTCTCACTTTGGACCAGCTCTCATATACTCAACGAGGACACTGGACTCTATAAACAAGGGACACCACCACCTGATAATTCTGTGAGGCCCACCATTCCGTGAGACGTGTACCACCTTTCCTCACGAGGGGAGAACATTACATCCGGCTCCAAATCAGGTTTATGGACACCCTCCATTTCCAGCATATTTAATCCTAACAAGAGAGCATCACCAGGAACAAGTGAGATATATTCACACTTCACTGCACATTCAGGTCCATATAGGGGTGATTACGGTCATATCATAATTTTAAATATTGTGTTTTTATTTGTGTTTTATCTGTATTTGATATATATGATCTAGTATATTAAAATAATTATAATGTTGAATGTAATACCCAATTGGTCGACTACATACTTAATAGTTAGCGCTCCACCACCCAATTTTATTTTTTCCATCTCAACTATATAGGGGCCTTACCACCCCCAGGTGTGAGCAGCTTGGCAATCCACACCTATCTCCCTAAGCGCCCTATATAAGCTCTGACAACCAGGTGGCAGGGTTTAACACCTTTTTTTTCCAGTAATGCTAACCATTACACCGTCCTTACTGCCCTGTATATATAACACATGGTGGGGATAGAACCCATGACCTCAGCGCTGTGAGGCAGTAATGTAACCATTACACCGTCCTTACTGCCCTGTATATATAACACATGGTGGGGATAGAACCCATGACCTCAGCGCTGTGAGGCAGTAATACTAACCATTACACCGTCCTTACTGCCCTGTATATATAACACATGGTGGGGATAGAACCCATGATCTCAGCGCTGTGAGGCAGTAATACTAACCATTACACCGTCCGTACTGCCCCGTATATATAACACATGGTGGGGATAGAACCCATGACCTCAGCGCTGTGAGGCTGTAATGTAACCATTACACCATCCGTGCTGTCCCGTATATATAACACATGGTGGGAATAGAACACATGACCTCAGTGCTGTGAGGCAGTAATACTAACCATTACACCGTCCGTACTGCCCCGTATATATAACACATGGTGGGGATAGAACCCATGACCTCAGCGCTGTGAGGCTGTAATGTAACCATTACACCATCTGTACTGCCCCGTATATATAACACATGGTGGGGATAGAACCCATGACCTCAGTGCTGTGAGGCGGTAATGTAACCATTACACCCGCCGTACTGCCCCGTATATATAACACATGGTGGGGATAGAACCCATGACCTCATTGCTGTGAGGCAGTAATGCTATAACCATTACACCATCCGTACTGCCCCGTATATATAACACATGGTGGAGATAGAACCCATGACCTCAGCGCTGTGAGGCAGTAATGTAACCATTACACGGTCGTACTGCCCTGTATATATAACACATGGTGGGGATAGAACCCATGACCTCAGCGCGGTGTGACAGTAATGCTAACCATTACACCATCCGTACTGTCCCGTATATATAACACATGGTGGGGATAGAACCCATGATCTCAGCGCTGTGAGGCAGTAATGCTAACCATTACACCATCCGTACTGCCCCGTATATATAACACATGGTGGTGATAGAACCCATGATCTCAGCGCTATGAGGCAGTAATGCTAATCATTACACCATCCGTACTGCCCCGTATATATAACACATGGTGGGGATAGAACCCATGACCTCAGCGCTGTGTGACAGTAATGCTAACCATTACACCATCCGTACTGTCCCGTAACCTGAACCCATGACCTCAGTGCTGTGAGGCAGTAATGTAACCATTACACCGTCCGTACTGCCCCGTATATATAACACATGGTGGGGATAGAACCCATGACCTCAGTGCTGTGAGGCAGTAATGTAACCATTACACCATCCGTACTGCCCCGTATATATAACACATGGTGGGAATAGAACCCATGACCTCAGCACTGTGAGGCAGTAATGTAACCATTACACCATCCGTACTGCCCCGTATGTATAACACATGGTGGGGATAGAACCCATGACCTCAGTGCTGTGAGGCAGTAATGTAACCATTACACCATCTGTACTGCTCCGTATATATAACACATGGTGGGGATAGAACCCATGACCTCAGCGCTGTGAGGCAGTAATGCTAACCATTACACACTCCGTACTGCTCCGTATATATAACACATGGTGGGAATAGAACCCATGACCTCAGCACTGTGAGGCAGTAATGTAACCATTACACCATCCGTACTGCCCCGTATATATAACACATGGTGGGGATAGAACCCATGACCTCAGTGCTGTGAGGCAGTAATGTAACCATTACACCATCCGTACTGCTCCGTATATATAACACATGGTGGGGATAGAACCCATGACCTCAGCGCTGTGAGGCAGTAATGCTAACCATTACACACTCCGTACTGCTCCGTATATATAACACATGGTGGGGATAGGACCCATGACCTCAGCGCTGTGAGGCAGTAATGCTAACCATTACACCATCCGTACTGCCCCGTATATATAACACATGGTGGGGATAGAACCCATGACCTCAGTGCTGTGAGGCAGTAATGTAACCATTACACACTCCGTACTGCCCCGTATATTTAACACATGGTGGGGATAGAACCCATGACCTCAGTGCTGTGAGGCAGTAATGCTAACCATTACACCGTCCGTACTGCCCCGTATATATAACACATGGTGGGGATAGAACCCATGACCTCAGCGCTGTGAGGCAGTAATGTAACCATTACACCATCCGTACTGCCCCGTATATATAACACATGGTGGGAATAGAACCCATGACCTCAGCGCTGTGAGGCAGTAATGCTAACCATTACACCGTCCGTACTGCCCCGTATATATAACACATGGTGGGGATAGAACCCATGACCTCAGCGCTGTGAGGCAGTAATGTAACCATTACACCATCCGTACTGCCCCGTATATATAACACATGGTGGGGACAGAGGCGTAGCGACAGCGGAGCCGGTGGAGCACACGCTCCAGGCGCCGGAAGATACTTTGGCGCCGGAGCTGTGCTGGCACCGGTACCGCCAGCTCGCTCGCCCGTTCCCCCGCTCCCCTGCCCGCTGTGACCGGGAGATGGAGAGAGATGTCCCCTGCTGTAATATTCACTTCTCACGGCTGGACCGCTAGCCAATGGGCGCTTGCGGTCCAGCAGCCAATCAACTGGTGGCTGCTGGGTCGCGAGCGCCTATTGGCTAGCGGTCCAGCGTGGAAGATATGAAGGTACTTGTATACTATCACGGCTCCCTCGATGGGCATCGCACAGGGAAAAATCGCATGTGATCGCATGTGATCGCATGCGATGTCATTTTTCACAGAAATCATGGACATGTGTTCAAATCATGTAAAATGCACCCCAAATGTCACGCTTCAGGTTGGCGTTGATAGTGGGGGTGATACAGTGTGAAAAATGACATTTGGGGTGCATTTTACATGATTTGAACACATGTCCATGATTTCTGTGAAAAATGACATCGCATGCGATCACATGCGATCACATGCGATGCGATCGCATGCGATTTTTCACAAATGAATTAAAACCCCGGTAAAATCGCATTGCATGCCATTACATATGGCATGCGATGGGAGTCGTGATAGTATAGAAGTACCGATATGAATTTTACATAGCAGCAGTGCATGTCTCTCTCCGTCTCCCGGACACAGCGGAGAGCGGGGGACAGGGGACAGGACGCACACTGGCAGGGGGAGGTGAGCGGCTGGCTATGTAGATGTACTCCCTCCCTCCCTCCTGCAACTGCACCCACCCTCCTGCAGTCACCCACCCACCCACCCTCCTGCAGTCAAACCCACCTGCAGTCACCCACCCACCTGCAGTCATCCACCCACCCACAGTCACCCACCCACCTGCAGTCACCCACCCTCCTGCAGTCACCCACCCTCCTGCAGTCACCCACCCACCTGCAGTCATCCACCCACCCACAGTCACCCACCCACCTGCAGTCAAACCTACCCACCTGCAGTCACCCAGCCACCCACCCTCCTGCAGTCACCCAGCCACCCACCCTCCTGCAGTCAAACTGCAGTCACCCACCCTCCTGCAGTCACCCACCCACCCTACTGCAGTCACCCACCATACTGCAGTCAACCACCCACCCACCCTACTGCAGTCACCCACCCTCCCTACTGCACCCACCCTACTGCAATACTGCACCCACCCACCCTACTGCACCCACCCACCCTGCTGCACACTACTGCAGGCCACCCTGCTGCACATTACTGCACCCACCCTGCTGCACACTACTGCACCCACCCTCCCACCCTGCTGCACCCACCCTCCCACACCCTACTGCCATCACACCCCCACCCTGCTGCACCCTACTGCCCCCACCCTGCTGCACCCACCCACCCTGCTGCACACTACCGCTCCCACCCTCCCTCCCTGCTGCACACTACCACTCCCACCCTCCCTCCCTGCTGCACACTACCGCTCCCTCCCTCCTTGCTGCACACTACTGGCGGTGCATTGAATTGAAACTAGCTGCGGGGAGTGGGCCGCTGCACAGTTCTGTCCCCCTTGGCAATGAGCAAATTCAGTCCCCCTTGGCATCGAGCATGAAGCCCCTTGGCATTGAGCATGTAGGTATGTGGCACTTTTGTGTCAAATGTGTAATGGGCATTATGGTGTGTTATATAGTATGTCATGGGCATTGCGGAGTGTTATATAGTATGTCATGGGCATTGCAGAGTGTTATATAGTATGTCATGGGCATTGCGGAGTGTTATATAGTATGTCATGGGCATTGTGGAGTGTTATATAGTTTGTCTTGTGCATTGCGGAGTGTTGTATTGTATGCAATGGGCATCATGTGTGGGCTTATGTGTAATTGGAATTACAAAGTTCACTAAAATGTGCAATGGGCATTACGGTGTGTGGTATAATGTTGGTCCGTGTCCACTTTTCACTGCGCAGGAGCCTCACCTACTACAAATTGGGGGGCGCGAAACATGCCCTTGCTCCGGGCGCCGTGGCACCTAGCTACACCACTGGGTGGGGATAGAACCCATGACCTCAGTGCTGTGAGGCAGTAATGCTAACCATTACACCGTCCGTACTGCTGGGGTATATATGATAAGGAGCAGTTGGCATTTGAATGTACTCAAAGTTTCAGTTGAGAAGAGACGTGTCATATTTTCCTTTGGATTCCCTGGTGCCTGGTGTATTCCTCAGTGGACTAATCATCTGCCCTCAAGACTTAAGCAAATCTCCTGGTATGTTACAGCAGCAGAACTGGGAGCTATATAATTTATCTGGAAGCTACACAGACCCCGGGGCTGTACAGCTGAATCTGCTTTATCAATCATCTCATCGGACACCTGTGAAGATACCACTGATGGGGAATATCTCCCAACAGACCTCTGCATGCATACTTTGTATTGTAATCGCAAAACCACAGTTTAGCAGAGAACCTCAGCTATTCGATTGGTTTAAAATGCTCTTAAATGCATATTTCAATTCCTGAGCACAGCTTTGTCGAGATCTCCTGCTGCGAAAGTCGACAGCTAAATATTATCAGAAATACTGTATGAAGTATACAGAAACGCTGTATCAGAGATAAAGTATTCTCATTGCTGTAAGAGTGAGGAGATTGTATATTTTATTATTTGCTATTGCATACTGTATGTAAAGGCTAACATGTTGGAAATAAAAGCATGCAGGGTTGAAAATGTAAGAGAGTTTCTGTTCAAACCAGCCCTACAACTGCCTTCCAACTACAAACAAGCCAGTCAATGAACCAGTGGAGAGTTTTAACTAATCATACAGCAATGCAGGTATAACTGTACTCACTGTTATATGCACTGTTAAATGGAGGGATGTGTGGTGTCATACAGATCACAGAACAGATATATATAGTTTCAGGGTGGCTATAATGGAAACTTGCAGCCTGCAGATGTTCTGGAAATCCTTAGGGTGTTCCTGGAGATCTGCATCCTGGTCCCAGTGCTGGACCAACCCCCTCTTCATGACATCACATGTGCTGAGGTCAGTACTGGTTCATGGTGCATTACAGTCCTGCAATGTTTTTGAGCCTCATCCATGGTGAGGAAGGGAATTGTTTGAGTTCACTGTGCGAAGATGCCATTGATATAGAAAGAATCACACTATAATAAAAACACACTCCTCATGCTGGTGTTTGTTCTGCCCATCAGCCAAAAGTCACTCCTTATTGGCTGCTGGGTGGGACTGGCCCCCGGCATGTGGAAGGAGCTGCAAATGTAAACAATCATTTGGGATTCTCTCACAGTGGTACTGCCAGCTGGAGAAGGCATGCATCATGTGGTGAGTATAATTCGGGGGACCCTTAATCATTTTGTCCCCTGTATTTTGGGAACCAGGACCGGCCTTGAGCCTGGTGCTGGTTTTAGAATTCCTGGGGAACCCCTGTGATTTTTGACCCCTGAATTTCCAAAACCAGGACCGATTCTTTGAGCCCTGGGCTGGTTATGTTCAGGAAGGGGGACAGCGCATCATTTTTTTTTTTTTTACACAAATCACGCATGGGCATTCATTTGAACATTTTCATGATGAAAACTTGCACCACATCACACCATATTGCATTCTTCAGACTAATTCACATCCCGTTAGTCAGTTTCTACAAAAAAATTGCGCTTTGAAAACATGCAATAAGAACACGACAAGGGTGTCCTTTCTCGCCCTTGCTTTTCTCGCCCTGGAACCATTAGCGTTAGATCTCCGCATTCTTGATCACTTTGATGGTATTCATGTAGGTCCCATAGAATTAAAACTTTCTTTATTTGCGGATGATGTACTGTTATTTATTTCATGCACCGCTACCTCGATCCCTCATATATTACAATTAATCTCGGCTTTTATTACGTTTGCTGGTTATACAATGAATACTTCTAAATCTGAAGCCTTACCTTTGACTAGACCGGACCTCGCCCCTTTTTGCCCACCTTTAGTGAATACTTTCCCTGTTATCTCCTCTAAACTTAAATATTTGGGTATTTATATCACCCCGCAAATTTCTAAAATATAAGAAGCAAATCCCCCCCCCCTCTTCCCTCCCTGTAATAGCCAAAACTGAGCAAAAAATCTTTCAGTGTATGAATCTTCCCTTATCATTACTTGGAAGTCACAATGATTAAAAGTGTCCTTTTTCCAAAATTACCATACCCATTACAAATGATTCCTTTTTTCTTAACTAAATCAGCTTCAGAGAAGTGTATAACACTTTTTCGTTGTTTTGTCTGGCGGGCTAAGAAACCTCGTATAGCGGTTCGAAGACTTTGCCAACCAAAATTAAAAGGGGGTTTGGGATTACACGACATTTTTAATTTTTCCTGTGCAGTGGCATTTAGATATATATTAGATTGGTGCTTGGGCCAATCTAAATATAGTAATAAATCTCGTGAAGAAGCCCTATTCCCCCCACCTGCAGTTCTTCTACATCTGAAACGCTCTCAACTGCCAGAGGAATACCCCAAGAATTTGTTTTTCAAAGGAATATATGTGGCATGGTCTGTCATTCAGAAACGATTTGGTTCAGATCCAGGTGTTACTAAATTCATCCCATTATGGGATAATCCTGATTTTTTTCCCTGTCTTTATCCATTTCGTTCTATCTCCACTGGAAACAAAAAGGACTTGCCTCCATACAAGTTTTTGATCCTGGAGGCAGACTATATTAATTCCAACAATTGAAAGATAAGTTTAATATCAAAGTCTCCTTTTTTTGTTTACCTTCAAGTTCGCCATTATATACATAGCAAAGTTAAACCAGGACCCTATGATATGCGTTTACACCATATTACTCCTTCCCCCCTAAATTCCTTATTTAATTTAGCAGATTTGACAAAGTTCAAAATCTGTCACGTTTACCATGATCTTCTACCTTCAAATATGGATAAACTATGGAGTAGACTATGGTTGACTTGGTTACAGGACTTCCCAGATTTCCCTCCCTCAGACATTGTTTGTAAACAACTTCCCTGTGCATTAAAGTGGCTGAAGTCGGCCACATTACAAGAAATTCACATTAAGTTAAGTAACTTTTACAGTATGGCTTCTTCTACCTGCCCTAAATGCTCTATTTCCCCAGCCACATTCATACACAATATATGGCACTGTCCCAAAATAAAACACTTCTGGCACAATGTCCATAGTTTGATTCAAGCCATTACAAAGACTAAACTTCTGTTTCCATGGAGACCATTATTGTTGGCCGACTTCACACCATGGCTTCCAAATAAGATTCAGGTTAAGTCACTACCCTTATTAATAGAGATGTGCAGGCTCTGATTTACTCTGATTTCAAAGCAGGATCTTATTGGCTATCAACTGTCAACAACTGTCATGTGAGTTGGGATAGCCAATAAGATCCTGCTTTGAAATCAGAGTAAATCAGAGCCTGCACATCTCTACTTATTAACAACACTTACCACTTTGGTCAGATCATTGATATTAAGACAATGGTTGGATAAATTGTCTCCATCTGTTGAGATGCTAAAGACTGAATCGATGATGTATGTACATTACGATAGATGTGTTGCCTGTTATGATATTGAAAAAGGAGTGGAAAAATGTAACGGCAAATGGGAACAGTACTTTTTACCAGAAGACATATCTAAAACTATTATAAAAATATTTCAAAACACCAAGTGGTCACTTATGCGGAGCCTCTCTATACAACTGTTGGTCCTATTGCCTATGATTTACTGGTGTATTATTACTTTTATTAATATTTTAAGTTCAGATCACCCCACCCCTCTCCATTCCCCTCCCCCTTGTCACCTCTATCCTCTGGTTATTATACCTTTCCCCCTCCACATAATTAGGGGGAAAAAACTATTACAATGATTAATCACATAAATACATTGCGTTCTTAAGATGATATATTTTATTTTTGTTTTTTACATTGCAACAATTGCATACGATGTACATCATTTCTATTTTACTCATCTTCAATAAAATTGTTATAACAAAAAAACACGTGCAATAAGGTGTGATTTCAGAACTAAAAATTGCATCCTATTAAATGTCACCCCTTTTTTTACAAATTCACAATATCATTTTTAGGTCATAGGAAAGACTAATATTTTCTTGAACCTGAATGAAAACGCAATCACATTAGTTTATTACTGAATTAAATGTTTCATAATGGAACAGGTGAAGAACTTGATACCATCTCTAAGCCAAATGACCTTGACATTATTATCCATACATAATGATATGTAGCAATATACAAAAGTTTCAAGTTCAACATGAAAAATTGTCTGTATACAGGTGGAGCGCCACTCAGCCAGCGCCGGGAATCACCAGAATGTCCCTGCTGGTGATCACTGGTGGAAAGGTGCTCCATCTGACTTGGACGTGGGAGCGTCTCACATGCACGTCTCAGTTTTCTGGCGGCGGGGGACAGGAACCCTGCCCATCTCCACTTCATGGAGATGGGCAGGGTTAGGGGGGGGGTGCGGGGAGGCGGCGTGGACCGGCAGATAGCAATGGGGAGGTGGCAAGGTCTGACGAGGAGCTCCGTCGGAATGGGACGCGCAAGCGTCTTGTGTGCGCGCGTCCCCTTCCGGCGGCTGGCAGTGGTTCTAGATCCGACCGACAGACCTCCGTTAAATGAGAGGCGCTCCATCTGTAGCTGGGCAGACAGCAGCAGAGACGGTGTGCGCCCTGTCCCCTAACTTCTGGACTGACCTCAGGACGCTGCGGTTGCTAGATATGGGCTCTCCCATTACTGTACAGGGGTCCCAGGTCAGATGACCAGAGTTATCAGTTTACACTGACCCTCAACACAGGTCTTACTTGTGTTCAACCCTGCTTAATTTCTATCTTTTATTGCCAGGTCTTTGGACCCGGACTATGTTTTAGGGGGCTGTTAATAGTGAGGCTTGACCCGGGTCAACACGGTTATTTCAGCAGTGTAAAAGGAGTATTATTAGTAATAGGTGCTCTTTAAATATTGTGCCTATCACTTCAATAAAACTAAACCAAATGCAATAATATTGTAAGATAAATGAGGAACATTTGCTTGAAAATTTTATGACTCCATGTGGTATAATTCACTACAGTTATACTAATTGAATTAATATATTTCATTACTTTTATATGTGAGTAATCATAAATAATATTACATTTATGAGCAAAAAAAAAAAAATTTCATTTAGATGAATCTGGTTTTACTGTTTTCCTTAGAACTTGTAAGCATTTTCTGTACTGGCAGTAACCTCATCATAAACTGTAATTATTCTATCAGTTTGCCTGCATTATAAAATCCAATTTCACTGAAAAACCTACAGAATGTACATACTGTACAGTACTTAATAAATCACTGCTGTTTTTTTCACAGCTGTAAGTTTATTCAATATAATCCTGAATCAATGTTTACCGCTAAATTGATTACTTTTGTGGGTCTTTATTGGAAATTGCATACATATTCTGACATATTTATTAGATTACATCACATAGATTAACTATATTCTTGGAGAAATAGCTATGCTTGCAGGCTGGAGGCCGAAGATCAGGAATGTGTTTTTATTTTTTTTACTTGCAAACATAAATTTAATTATTCCATTAATATTTAGCCGCTAATTTTAGCAAGTATATTCATCTGTATAATATGTTCTATTTTGAAAGCTGCAAATTTAATTTGCTGTGATGTAGATTACTTCTCTTCTTGTTTTTTTTTAAAGACTTGTTAAAATAAAAATTCTACGTTTTTATTATTTTTCTATTTATTGTATTTATTTAGTATCTATTGTTTTGCTACACGAAAATGTGTGTTTTTTTTGTGTGTGTGTGTGCATTTCACGTTGTTGGGAGTCACTGTATTTGTTTTTGTCAAAGTTTGGCCTGTCACAGTTTATACCTACTGTAATGAAATGTCCACATAGCTATCCAAAACTGTAACTAAACTGAGCATTAGAATGTGCCAAGTGCCAATCCAACCTACAGTATAACCAGTCCCTTAGAACTTTCAAAAAGTTGCATCAATCTGTAGCTAATGTGGCCATTAGAACAGTCCAAGTTCTAGTCCAATCTGTAGATAATCAGAGCTTCAAAGCTTTTAAAGAGCTGGACCAACATGTAGCCAAACCAATCATTTGTGACCAATCAGTGATCTAGAACAATCTGTATCCAATCAGATCACTTGAACATTCAGAGACATAGACCCCCCTGTAGCTAATCAGAGCTTTAGATATTTTAAAGAGCTAGACCAACTTGTAGCCAATCAGATAATTAGAACAGTCACAGAGCTAGACCAGCCTTCAGGTGATAAGACTATAGGAACATTCATAGAGCTAGTCCAACCTGTATCCATTCAGATCATTAGAATATTCAGAGATGTAGACCAACATATAGCTAAGCAGATATTTAAATCGTTTAAAGAGCCAGACTATTCTGTAGCGTATCAGATCATTACAACATTCAAAGAGCAAGACCAGTATGTAGCTAATCAGACTATTGGAAAATTCACCTGGACCAATGGGTAACCAATGAGATCATTAGTACATTCAGAGACGTAGACCAACCTGTAGCCAATCAAACTACTGTATTATGATTTTCATAGAGGTAAACCAACCAGTAGCCAACCAACCATCTGACCATTAGAACATTCACAAAGGTAGACTACTGGAAACAACAGTTCTTAATACTAGGAACTATAGAGCACTTAACTCACGAGTTGCTTCCTTAAAAGCTGCTGCTGGATAGGGGATGGTCAGTCCCCTAATTATAACAGTAAAGGACAAAACAGAAAAGCAGCTCTTAAATGATAGAAATAGGTGAATCAATTGTGATAAAAATATTATTTTAATATGACATATTAACAGTAATGTTGCCCAATAAATATAAGAAAATTAATAAAATGATTTAAAAGCAACAGCAAAAAAATCATCCAGATCTTAAAAGTAGGTGAGTTGACCCAAATTTGGGTTGGTTTATAACCTGCACTGTCCACAATAGCAGCCGTCCCGATTTTTAGTGGAGTCCACACGGCGTATTATCCTGGGGGCTGTATGAGGGAGTCGCTAGTGATGACTTCAGCCCAACTGCGACCTCTCAGCAAATTGTATCCATTAGTACCAGGTAGAATAAAGCGAAAGACATCCAAACTTGGGGGACCAGGTGGTCAGAAGAATCAGCAGGTAGGTCCAACGATACTGGTGGGTCCAACAATACTGGATCTGGGAAAGCAAAGGTACAAAGGTAGACTAACCTGTAGCCAAACATAGAATTCGGACTTTAAATGCTAGACTAGCCTGTAGCCAATAAGAGCATTAGAACATTAACCCCTTGAGTGTTTGGTATTCCTGGGGCAGGACAAGCCAACCAGGGTAGGTTTGTTCTGCCCCAAAATTAGTCAGCTGTTCTTCTGCAGTAGCCCCTGTTCCACTGGGGCCGCTGCTGATGATGATCAAATTTTGGGGGTACTCTGGCACACTTGGGCATTCGTGTGTTTGTGCGCTTGAACGCATGAGTGCCTGAACACCCGAACACTTGAGCGGCCCAAGCTGTCCCAAACTTCTGCGAGTGGTGATGGGGAAGAGCGGCGGTGGAGGGGATTATTATAACATTTACAAAGGTAGATCAGATTTTAACCAATCAGAGCATTAGAACATGAAAATCTAGTCTAACGAAACAAACAAAAAAAAATGAAATGAAATTAAAGTCTAATGAAAAAAAAAAAATAACTGATTGTTCACAGCGCACTAGTTAAAAGGTATGTAGCATCCTTCAGTACTTACCAACATCTTTCCACATGCCAGGTATGTTGTTTTACCTATTTTTAAGTTGAAATACACCCAAACCCCCCATCAAATATTTGGTAATTTATGGTAATGTTCACTCGCTTTATTATTTAATGTCCAATTATTAAAATCATCTGAAAAAAAAAAAATCTTGTTAGATTTCCTTCCATTTTCTGTATCAGATTTGCAAAATAAACCATAATAACATTTGAATAATCATCCAATAATGTAGAACATTTAACCATCTGTGATTTAATTACTTATTACCCCAAAGAACGATGAAAGAAATGGCAGCTTTAGTTAAATTGAATAGATTTTAGCTAATTTTACAGATCTTTGTCATATAAACTGTTATCAATTATTTTTAATGATTCTTATTACATCAGTTTATTATCTGTGGGGATGAAATCGTTGATCGCTATTTTCTATTTTCTCAGCAAAACTTCTCACTTTCCCAATCCCATGAGCTCAGCTGTGTTTTTGGTTCCGTGTTTCAATGTCTTCATTATTTGCTGCAGATGAAGATAGAAACTAAATAAGCTGGAACTTGAGTTTTATTTTGGTTAATAGTGTTGCTAAATTCCCAGTTACTTTTATCATCTGCGTGAGCTTTGACATCAGTTACTATAAAAATATTGAACATGGAATATTTCTATTCTGGGTTCAGTTAAACTGGGTACACATTACCTGATTTTTGCAAATGATATGCACAATAACTATAATGTTAACAATGCAAACTCTCACTAGTCTTTAACAACCCCCTCTGTCATCTCTATATTCCATGAAATCCTGACTTTGGGGTACATTCAATTAAAGTCGAAACTGCCATCTTGTTGGAAAGACAGCAGTTTCCGACTGATTTTGGTCAGAAGGGGTTCCGACCTATTCAATAAGGGCTGTTTTTTTTTTATCCCACAGGTTGTAATGTTTTGACCGGTGGATTGGAGGAATAGCATCAAATCCACGTGCTTTTGATGGAAATGCGGCCAAATCTGACAGGTTTTGGTCCCATTTACGACAATCTCAATCTGACGTGGAAAAATGTTGAGGAGATGAGGCATGGGGGTTGATGTTGGGTGAGCAGCGGTAGCACACCTGGCGCCATCCTACCATCTGCCATCCTCCCTCCACCTCCTGCACCCTCCTCCATTGCTCACTGGGTACCGCCACTTGGCCTGTGAGAGCAGCTCACCCGGTGCCATCCCGCCTCCTGGCGTCGCTCAGACGGTCCCGGCACCAGCAGGTGAGCAGCAGCAGCGGTGGCCAATTCCGACATTCGGCTTTGGCCACTGATTGAATAGTTAGTGTCAAATCCATTCTGACAAATGAATGTTGTAATGGATCCAACACTAATTGAATATACTCTTACAGAATATCGTCAATTGTTCTGCAATGTGGCCACTGAACAAGATCGTTGAAATCTTTCAGTTTTCCAAAATATATCTTTTGTCCTGGGTTTCAAGGGAAATTGTTAGCGATAATGTTCATGAGCATATCACGTAATGTGTACAAAGATTTAGGTTCTATTTCTGAAGAGTAGGAACTATCTAATAAGCCACTTTCTCTTACCCAAGGGGGTATTTTTAATAGGGCAGTATGTGCAGTTCACAAGGGCCCAAGAGGCCAGGGGGGCCACATCATTATAGCTGCAGTACTGCAGAAATCACCAGAATAAATGGCCACCACACCATTTTTATAGAGATCTGCTCATGTGTATTATACTTTGGGCAAACAGGAGGGTGTCCATACTAAGTAGGCAGAACATGGGCATCCTAATCTCTTTAAATGCCCAGGGGGTGAGTATCCTCTGACCCCCTTTGCTCAAGCTACTCTGCCTTTCCTGAGGTGTGGCACGGCAGATTCATGCAATCTCCGGCCTCCGCTCTGTTGCTGCCGGCGGCAGAGGTTGACGATTGCATGACTTGACCATGCTGCCCAAGAGGAGGGAAAAGCTAGACAGAACATAGCCACCAGTCTGCCCTCCCCAACAGCTAGGCCTTCCACATAAGTCTCTCTCAGGTTCTGGACAATGGGGAATTCATGTGGCCATCTAGGGGGCTTCTAGGGGGTGTCTAAAGGGCCACCTGTCTTGGTTGACCTGCGCCTTCTGATGGTTTAATCTGGCCCTGCCTTTATTACAGCAATATTGATTTCAGTAGCGCAAGAATTTTCTCATTTGGACCTCATGCAGTACAGATGACGGAGGTGGGGGTAGTAACGATCCGTGGAAGTGGGCATCATTAACAATATTAAGCATGCACCCTAAGCAATATTGTCAAAAATATCGCTCAGAAGTATGGAGGTTAAAGCAGTGATGCCCAGTATGGCCTATAGGGACTTTAGAGAGTGGCCCTAAAAGGATGAGACCTCATACTGTATTTCACTAGCAATTTCAGTAATTTTAAGGTAATTTTACTAAACCTTTTAAAAATAAAAAGAGGCGATGGTGCCCAGAGCAACCGATAAGATCTAGTCCATCATTTCTCTATTGCAGCCTAGAAAATAATACTAGAAAAAATATGTTTTTGCTTTTCTGTGTGTGACCAGCCTTTTTATACTTTTTCTTCGACAAATAAACAGATTTACGTATGGAGTTTTTTTAATTGAGAGATGAGTTTAATAATGTATCTACTCCTTTTTGTGTCTCCCACGAATAATTTAGCTGTTGGTAACATTTAGTTTATTATGTGTTAGTTGCACACTACTGTGGGAATAATGTGTAAGGATCACAAGATCACAACTACTGTGGGCATAATGTGTAAGGAACACAACTGCTGTGGGCATGGGGGGGGGGGGGTTTCTGGTTGATTTGCAAGGCAACATCCATTGGCTGGGCAGGGGGAACCTCCCACATCTTTCGATGGTCACCGACCATCAAAAGATGTGGAAAGTGCACGCATATAAAAGTGACCCTCAATTCACTTACATATGCGTGTACACTGGGAAGGAAATGGGCGACCTCATTAGCATGACAATGCCCAGCATTCTCATGGGAACACCCATGAAATGCTGGGTGTTGCCATATGCTAATAGGGCCATCCCACAACCCTCTCCGTCCCACGCCCACTGTCAAGGGTTCGTGCGCCCGTCGAACAGTTTGTTCGCCTTGGGTGCATGCACCCTGAGTAAGCGCATGCGCACAGCGCCACCATCGGTCCCTGGGCGAACGCATTCTGAACGCAACCAGAATAAGGGCCATTATGTGTAATGGCCCTATTAATGTGGCATATGTGTAATTGGGCACTATTACTGTGGGCATTGTGTGTGTAAGGGGCACGACTATTGTAGGCATTGTGTGCATAAGGATCACTACTACTGTGTATAACAAAACAAATTCTGGGGGAATTATGTTTAAGGGGCACAACTATTGTCGGCATTGTGTGTTTAGGTGGCAATATTACTGTTGGCATTGTGTGAAAGATAAAAAATTACTGAGGGCCTTGTTATTGTGCAACTTTGTGGCATACTTTGAATTGGGGGTACCAATGTGTGGCCTAGACCCTACAATGCAACTTTATAACCTGGATCCAGGCCCTCCTAAGCCTCTGGGCCCCATAGCAATTTCACTCTTTGCACCCTCTATAGTTAGGCCCATGGCTTGTTCTGAACCATAAATTAAAGAAATGCAACAATTAACCAAAATTATTTACTGTACTCTGTTCCCCACAACAGACAACCCTGTGTTGACAGGCTAATTGTAAATGTTGGGCACATCTCTTTCCTAATTATCTTTCAAGGTAGAAAACCCAACATTTCCTCGTGCATTTCATCTGATTTTGTTTTTATTGTATTATAATACCTTTAAACTGCTTTGACAGCTACTTCACAGCCGCTCAGCAGACGAGCAGCTTCTCTATTCAAACTTGACTAAAACTGTCAATTCCCTCATTTGTCAACAGCAGCACAAAGCGAATCTGATCCAGTGCAACCTTTCTGCAATGCAAAAAGCATCTACCACCATCAGACTGGCTGAACACACCTCAATCAAATTAAAAATCCGTCTTCATTGGACAGTCGCTTGATGCCGCATTGTGATAGCGTAAAAACGTCAAACATTTATAAGCCAAATCATTTATTTATTTATTTTTAAATGAGAGAAAATCTATCCTGTGGCTCAAGGATTTTGGGTGATTTCTTCCATAACAACATCATTAAAAGTTGAAGCTAGTTTGTATCCTTCCTTATGCATTTCTTAATGACTAATTTTAAATAGAGCAGAGATTCATTTATCACATTTACAGTCGTTGGCACAAGGCACAACAGGGCGGGTAAGTGTGCGAGGCATGAAGCACGGAACAGATGCCGATGCTAATTATGACCGGAACATTTTGTCATGTCCTCAAATGTTTAAAGCATCTGTACAACCAAAATCACTATTGACACAGTGCTCAGCGGCGCCTCTGATAGGCAGATAGATAAATCTGCGCAAACAAGAAAAATAAAAATTAAACACCCTTTGGAAATATGTCACAAGAAAACATGGTTCGTTACAAAAGTATTATGAAGAAACAGTCATGAAAATATGTGGATTTTTTTATTTATTATTTTTTATTATTATTTATTTATACATCATTATTTATTTTGTTTTGTTTTTAATTTCTTTTTATTTATGTGTATTTATTATTATTTTTTTCGGTACTCTTTACCTAGAAGGGCGCCCACGATTTTGATCGTGGGCATCGTTAGGAAAAAAAAATCGCGTCGGTCGCATCGCATGCGACCAAAAAAATCGCATGCGATGCGACCGACGCGATGACCGCGATTTCCCATAGGGAACAATGTTAAATGTCCCAATTGACCTGATTTTCCTGTTCAATATCCCAATTGACCCGATTTTCCATAGGAAACAATGTTAAATGGACCACAGAGGCCAAATAGGCACCCTGAAGTGTGAAATGGCCCCCCAATTGTTAACGCCACCCCACGATCAACGTCAACCCGAAGCGTGGCGAGCGCTGCGAGCCCGCCAGGGGCGGCGGTATGCGTCCTCCGACCTTTTCATACCCCCACTATCCACGTCGGCGTGGAGTTGAGAATAGATAGTGTGGCGAGCGCAGCGAGCCACCGAGCCCGAAGCGTGGCGAGGGGACGCGGACAGCTGTGAAGGTGTCCGCGTCCCCTCTCCACGTTTCGGGCTAATTTTTTTATTTTTTTACCATTATTTATTTATTTTATTTACATTTTATTTATTTACTAATATATATATATATATATATATATATATATATATATATATATATATATATATATATATATATATATATATATATATATATATATATTCTCTCACACATGCAAAAACACAGAGGCAATCATAAGGTAGCAGACTAGCTTTCGAAGTATTTACAAATCAGACATGAATAAATAAAGGCTCTTGTATAGGTCTAAAAACACAGGTATAATATACATACTACCTTTGTAATTTTGATTTATTTATTACATGTATTAACCCCTTCCTGACAGAGCTAGTTTTTGCGTTCCTGACAGAGCCATTTTTTTCAAATCTGACATGTCTCACTTAAGTGGGGATAACTTTTTTTTGCTTTTACTTATCCCAGTGATTTTGAGATTGTTTTTTCGTGACACATTGTACTTCAAATTAGTGGTAAATTTGGGTCGATACAGTCTGTGTTTTTTTGTGAAAAATACCAAAATGTCGTGAAAAAATGGAAAATTTAGCGATTTGCAAAATGTTAAATTTTCTGCTTGTGAGACAAATAATCATACCACTCAAAATAGTTAATAACTAACATAGACCATATGTCTACTTTATGTTTCCATCATTATTTCAACTTCCTTTTAATTTTTTGGGACACTAGGAGGCTTACAATATGAATAGCAAATTCTCAAATTTTCAAGAAAATTTCAAACACTGATTTTTTTAGGGACCAGTTCAGTTCTGATGTGACTTTGAGGGACTTGTATGTGAGACACCCCCATAAATGATGCCATTTCAAAAACTGCACCCCTCACAGTATTCAAAACAGCATTTTGGAAGTTTGTTAACCCTTTAGGTGTTTCACAGGAATTAAAACAAAGTGTAGGTGAAATTTCAAAATTTCATTTTTTTTGCAGATTTGCAATTTTAATACATTTTTCTAAGGAACACAGTACATTTTACTAGAGAAATGTGACTAAAAATTGATTCCCCCAATTCTTTTGTTTTCAAAAATATCCTATATGTGGCCCTAGTGTGCACGTTGATCAAACCACAGGCTTCATAATAGAAGGAGCACCTACTTGATTTTGGAGCCTCCTTTTTATGAGATTATTTTTTAGGCACCATGTAGGTTTCTAGGCACCATAAGATGCTAAAATTTAGGAACCCCCCCACAAGTTACCCCATTTTGCAAACTACACCCCTCAGGGAATTCATCTAGGGGTATAGTGTACATTTCAAACCCCCAGGGGTTTCACCAATTGTGGTACAACTGGGCAGTGAAAATGAAAAATTACATTTTTTACACAAAAATGCAGTTCTGGCTCAAAATTTTTCATTTTCACAAGGAATGAAGGAGACAAAGCACCCCAAAATCTGTGCCCCAATTTCTCACGAGTACCGCAATGCCTCATATGTGACCAAAAAATACCAGTTGGGTGCATGGCAGGACTCAGAAGGGAAGGAGTGATTTTTGGATTTTGCAGCTCAGATTCTGGTGGAATTTTGGTGGGTGCTATGTCGCATTAGCAAGACCCCCCAAGCACCAATACAGTGGAACCCCCCCACAAGTGACCCCATTTTGCAAACTACACCCCTCAGGGAATTCATCTAGGGGTATAGTGTACATTTCAAACCCCCAGGGGTTTCACCAATTTTGATACAAGTGGGCAGTGAACATGAAAAATTAAATTTTTTTACACAAAAATGCAGTTCTGGCTCAAAATTTTTCATTTTCAGAAGGTATGAAGGAGAAAAAGCACCCCAAAATCTGTGCCCCAATTTCTCCCGAGTACGGCAATGCCTCACATGTGACCAAAAAATACCAGTTGGGTGCATGGCAGGACTCAGAAGGGAAGGAGTGATTTTTGGATTTTGCAGCTCAGATTCTGGTGGAATTTTGGTGGGTGCTATGTCGCATTAGCAAGACCCCCAAAGCACCAATACAGTGGAACCCCCCCACAAGTGACCCCATTTTGCAAACTACACCCCTCAGGGAATTCATCTAGGGGTATAGTGTACATTTCAAACCCCCAGGGGTTTCACCAATTTTGATACAAGTGGGCAGTGAACATGAAAAATTACATTTTTTTACACAAAAATGCAGTTCTGGCTCAAAATTTTTCATTTTCAGAAGGTATGAAGGAGAAAAAGCACCCCAAAATCTGTGCCCCAATTTCTCCCGAGTACGGCAATGCCTCACATGTGACCAAAAAATACCAGTTGGGTGCATGGCAGGACTCAGAAGGGAAGGAGTGATTTTTGGATTTTGCAGCTCAGATTCTGGTGGAATTTTGGTGGGTGCTATGTCGCATTAGCAAGACCCCCAAAGCACCAATACAGTGGAACCCCCCCACAAGTGACCCCATTTTGCAAACTACACCCCTCAGGGAATTCATCTAGGGGTATAGTGTACATTTCAAACCCCCAGGGGTTTCACCAATTTTGATACAAGTGGGCAGTGAACATGAAAAATTACATTTTTTTACACAAAAATGCAGTTCTGGCTCAAAATTTTTCATTTTCAGAAGGTATGAAGGAGAAAAAGCACCCCAAAATCTGTGCCCCAATTTCTCCCGAGTACGGCAATGCCTCACATGTGAACAAAAAATACCAGTTGGGTGCATGGCAGGACTCAGAAGGGAAGGAGTGATTTTTGGATTTTGCAGCACAGATTTTGGTGGAATGAATGGTGGGTGCTATGTTGCACCAATACAGTGGAACCCCCCCACAAGTCACCCCATTTTGCAAAGTACACCCCTCAGGGAATTCATCTAGGGGTATAGTGTACATTTCAAACCCCCAGGGGTTTCACCAATTTTGATACAAGTGGGCAGTGAACATGAAAAATTACATTTTTTTACACAAAAATGCAGTTCTGGCTCAAAATTTTTCATTTTCAGAAGGTATGAAGGAGAAAAAGCACCCCAAAATCTGTGCCCCAATTTCTCCCGAGTACGGCAATGCCTCACATGTGACCAAAAAATACCAGTTGGGTGCATGGCAGGACTCAAAAGGGAAGGAGTGATTTTTGGATTTTGCAGCTCAGATTCTGGTGGAATTTTGGTGGGTGCTATGTCGCATTAGCAAGACCCCCCAAGCACCAATACAGTGGAACCCCCCCACAAGTGACCCCATTTTGCAAACTACACCCCTCAGGGAATTCATCTAGGGGTATAGTGTACATTTCAAACCCCCAGGGGTTTCACCAATTTTGATACAAGTGGGCAGTGAACATGAAAAATTACATTTTTTTACACAAAAATGCAGTTCTGGCTCAAAATTTTTCATTTTCAGAAGGTATGAAGGAGAAAAAGCACCCCAAAATCTGTGCCCCAATTTCTCCCGAGTACGGCAATGCCTCACATGTGAACAAAAAATACCAGTTGGGTGCATGGCAGGACTCAGAAGGGAAGGAGTGATTTTTGGATTTTGCAGCACAGATTTTGGTGGAATGAATGGTGGGTGCTATGTTGCACCAATACAGTGGAACCCCCCCACAAGTCACCCCATTTTGCAAAGTACACCCCTCAGGGAATTCATCTAGGGGTATAGTGTACATTTCAAACCCCCAGGGGTTTCACCAATTTTGATACAAGTGGGCAGTGAACATGAAAAATTACATTTTTTTACACAAAAATGCAGTTCTGGCTCAAAATTTTTCATTTTCAGAAGGTATGAAGGAGAAAAAGCACCCCAAAATCTGTGCCCCAATTTCTCCCGAGTACGGCAATGCCTCACATGTGACCAAAAAATACCAGTTGGGTGCATGGCAGGACTCAAAAGGGAAGGAGTGATTTTTGGATTTTGCAGCTCAGATTCTGGTGGAATTTTGGTGGGTGCTATGTCGCATTAGCAAGACCCCCCAAGCACCAATACAGTGGAACCCCCCCACAAGTGACCCCATTTTGCAAACTACACCCCTCAGGGAATTCATCTAGGGGTATAGTGTACATTTCAAACCCCCAGGGGTTTCACCAATTTTGATACAAGTGGGCAGTGAACATGAAAAATTACATTTTTTTACACAAAAATGCAGTTCTGGCTCAAAATTTTTCATTTTCAGAAGGTATGAAGGAGAAAAAGCGGTACTTATGTAGTATCTGGGCTGCCGATTTTTTGATTGTATGCCTTAAGTTAAGGCATACAATCAGATGCGATGCGATGCGATATCGCATCGCATCGCATCCGATATCGCATCCGATATCGGATGCGATGACCCGATTTTTCCATAGGAATCAATGTTAAAATGATTCCTATGGAAAAATGGGTCCTTTTCATACCCCTACTATCCAAGTGGGCATGGAGTTGGATATAAACCTGTGGCGAGCGTAGCGAGCCACCGAGCCCGAAGCGTGGCGAGCGAAGCGAGCCCCGCGAGGGGACGGTATTCGTCCCCTCGCGGGGCTCGCTTCGCTCGCCACGCTTCGGGCTCGGTGGCTCGCTACGCTCGCCACAGGTTTATATCCAACTCCATGCCCACTTGGATAGTAGGGGTATGAAAAGGACCCATTTTTCCCATTGAATTCCATGTTAAAATGGACTCAGTCCATTTTAACATTGATTCCTATGGAAAAATCGGGTCATCGCATCGCATCGCATCGAATCGAATCGCATGGTCGCATGCGATGCGATGCGATCTCCCGATCCGACCCGATTTAGAAATCGGCAGCCCAGATACTACATAAGTACCGAAAAAGCACCCCAAAATCTGTGCCCCAATTTCTCCCGAGTACGGCAATGCCTCACATGTGAACAAAAAATACCAGTTGGGTGCATGGCAGGACTCAGAAGGGAAGGAGTGATTTTTGGATTTTGCAGCACAGATTTTGGTGGAATGAATGGTGGGTGCTATGTTGCACCAATACAGTGGAACCCCCCCACAAGTCACCCCATTTTGCGAAGTACACCCCTCAGGGAATTCATCTAGGGGTATAGTGTACATTTCAAACCCCCAGGGGTTTCACCAATTTTGATACAAGTGGGCAGTGAAAATGAAAAATTACATTTTTTTACACAAAAATGCAGTTCTGGCTCAAAATTTTTCATTTTCAGAAGGAATGAAGGAGACAAAGCACCCCAAAATCTGTGCCCCAATTTCTCCCGAGTACGGCAATGCCTCATGTGTGACCAAAAAGTGGCAGGACTCAGAAGGGAAGGAGTGATATTTGGATTTTGCAGCACAAATTCTGGTGGAATGATGGTGGGTGCTATGTCGCATTAGCAAGACCCCCAAAGCACCAATACAGTGGAACCCCCCCACAAGTGACCCCATTTTGCAAACTACACCCCTCAGGGAATTCATCTAGGGGTATAGTGTACATTTCAAACCCCCAGGGGTTTCACCAATTTTGATAAAACTGGGCAGTGAACATGAAAAATTACATTTTTTTACACAAAAATGCAGTTCTGGCTCAAAATTTTTCATTTTCACAAGGAATGAAGGAGAAAAAGCACCCCAAAATCTGTGCCCCAATATCTCCCAAGTACGGCAATGCCTCACATGTGACCAAAAAATACCAGTTGGGTGCATGGCAGGACTCAGAAGGGAAGGAGTGATTTTTGGATTTTGCGGCTCAGATTCTGGTGGAATGAATGGTGGGTGCTATGTGGCATTAGCAAGACCCCCGAAGCACGGTGAAATTATGAACCTAATATTCCATAGATGTGTGGTATATTTTAAAACACTCCTTTATACATAGGCCGGGTTTGTCGGGGCAAGTGTCACACTTGAAAATAGTTTGCTTTCTTATTCCCTTTTTATAGCAAACTTTGCACCTTTTTTGTGTCCTGCCCTTTTTTCCAGTGGAGGGGATTTCATCAGGAAAATGCTGCCCTGGTACAATACGGGGGCCAGTACTAGAAGTACTGGGGCCCTCTGCCTGCTGGTTCCCAAATATTAGGCCCTTTATGACTTCCTCTTGAAAGTGCATAAATGTCCCCCTCTGGCCGGTAGAACGGAATAGCACGTAAGCGTTATACAGTGCCATCTGGATGATATACACGGCCACCTTCTTGTACCAGATTTTTGTTTTCCGCAGGGCACTGTACGGCTTCAGTACCTGATCTGAAAGATCCACTCCGCCCATGTACCTATTGTAATCCAGGATACAATTAGGTTTTGAGGTGTGGGTACTGGTACCTCGTACAGGGACGGAGGTGGTACTGTCTCCGTGAATTGTTGTCAGTATAAGGACATCCCTCTTGTCCTTATATTTGACCAACAACATATTTTCGTTGCATATTCCCCTGCTTTCACCCCTTCTCATTACTTGGGCAATGTGCGTTTTTGGGAGGCCTCTTTGGTTCTTGCGCACAGTACCGCAAGCTGCTGTACCTCTTGAACCAAGGGCCTTAAACAGGGGGATGCTAGTGTAAAAGTTATCCACATAGAGGTGATAACCTTTATCCAGGAAGGGGTGCACTAAATCCCAGACAATTTTCCCACTAACACCTACGAGGGAGGGGGGGCATTCTGGCGGTTCAATTCTTGAATCCTTCCCTTCATAAACCCTAAACCTGTGGGTGTACCCTGAGGTGCTTTCACACAGTTTATACATTTTTATGCCATACCTTGCCCTCTTACTGGGAAGGTACTGGCGGAATTTAACCCTTCCTTTAAAATGTATAAGGGACTCGTCGATACAAATAAATTTTTCAGGGATGTACACCTCTTCAAATTTGGCACTGAAATGATCAATGACCGGCCTGACTTTGAATAGCCGGTCAAAGGTGGGATCATCTCTGGGTGGGCACTGTGCATTATCGGTGTAATGTATAAATTTAAGAATTGTCTCAAATCGAGTCCGGGTCATGGCCATACGGTAAAATGGAGTACTGTACAGAACATCTGTACTCCAATATTGCCTAATTTCTGGCTTTTTTACTATGCCCATATGAAACACCAGACCCCAAAACGTCATCATCTCTACTGCATCTACAGGGGTCCACCTAGCAAATGATGACGTGGGGTTTTGAGCAATAAACTGCTGGGCATATAAATTAGTTTGGTCCACCATTAAATTTACAAAATCATCAGAGAAAAATAATTTGAAAAAGTCAATTTCTCTGAGACCTGTGGAATCAAATTGGATTCCTGGCATGGCCAAAAACTCAGGAACCTGGGGCTCAAAATTGTCTGGTGGTGGGGTCCATACGAGATCAATTGTTGGGGGGGGGGTCTCAGCTGCTCTACGGGGGCGTCTTTGAGGGGGTCCCTCATCATCAGAGGAGGAAGAGGAGCTTAAGGCGAATCCTTCAAATTCCCCGCTTGCATCACTGGCTGTGTCAGAGTCAGAAGCAAGCAGGGCATATGCCTCCTCCGCTGAATACATTCTTCTGGATGACTGGGATGACATTTGGGAGGACATTTGGGAGGACATTTGGGATGCCATTTTTATTTTTGTGTTACTGGTAGTGAAATGTTTCAACACGTGTATAGTGTAGGGGGGGTACAAACTTTATTTCAACCCGGGGGGTATGTAGTGTGTATGTAGTGCAGAAAAAAAAAAATACTTTATACCAATAAAAAAAAAAAAAATGAAGGGGTTAAAAATAAAAAAATTGAAGGGGTTAAAAAAAAAAAAAAAAAAAAGGTCCTGCGCCAAAAATTGAGCACAGATGTTGGTCAGTAACGTCTGTCACTGAACAGCGCTCAAAGGCAACAGGAATTTGATCAAAAAATAAAAATAAAATAGATCAACCCTGTGCCGAAAAAGCTGATCAGTGATGTACGTCACTGATCAGCGCACAGTGGCCACAGGACACCCACAAAATCACAGTGTGTGTAAAAAAAAAATTAAAAAAAGACCCCACAGCACTCACAAAAAAAAAAAAAGGTGATCAGTGATGCGACACTGATTACCAGTGAGGTGCAGCAGGTGCACAACCTTTGGTGCAACTGACAGTGCAACTGACAGGTATATATAAAAAAAAAAAAACCTCTGCACCCCCAAAAAAGTTGCTGATCACCTCAGATATAGTGATCAGCACAAAAGGCGGGGGCAGCAGACACAAAATTTAGCACTCTCTGTCACTCTCTATCACTCTCTGTCACTCTCTGTCACTATCTCTCACTATCTCTCACTATCTCTCACTATCTCTCACTATCTCTCACTATCTCTCACTATCTATCACTCTAGGACACTAAAAAACCTGCACCCCCAAAAAGGGGGGGTAGCAGACACAAAATATACACTCTCTATCACTCTCTGTCACTATCTCTCTCTATCTCTCACTATCTATCACTATCTATCACTATCTATCACTCTATGACACTACAGCAGCAGCACTGACAGGTATATCTATATATAAAAAAAAACCTGCGCCCCCAAAAAGTTGCTGATCAGTTAATTTATACTGATCAGCACAAAAGGAGGGGGCAGCAGTCAGTTATATAAAAAATATATAGCACAATCTGTCACTATCTCTCTCTATCTCTCTCTCTCTATCTCTCTCTATCTCTCTATAACTATCACACTGCAGCAGCACAAAATATAGCACTCTGTCACTAGGCCTCTCTATCTATCTCTCTCTCTCTATCTCTCTCTATCTCTCTATCTCTCTATCTCTCTCTCTCTCTCTATAACTATATCACACTGCAGCAGCACAAAATATAGCACTCTCTGACACTATCTCTCTCTCTATCTCTCTCTATCTCTCTCTATCTCTCTATCTCTCTCTATCTATCTCTCTATCTAGCTATTACACTGCAGCAGCACAATTTCACAGCACAGGAAGGCACAAGTAGCAACAGGATCCAGGAAGCATCCAGCACACTACAAGCACAGATCAAGCAGTGATCAAGCAGTGATGAAGCAGTGATCAGGTAAGTATGGAGCAAGGTTCTGGTCAGTATATGGCGGCAGGTGGGCACGGTGACCGCACTGCACGCTATTCCAGACCGGAATGGCGTCTGCAGTGCAGTCACCGTTAGTTTAAACCCCCCTCCATGGCTGTGATTGGTCCGTCGGTCCGACGGGCCAATCACGGCCTTTGGGGGCGGGCGGGGTGAGGTGGGGTGACACCAGTGTCACCCTTACACCCCGCGGTGATTGGTGCTGTACTTTACAGCACCAATCACCTCCGATCCCGTGTCACCGGCGAACGTTATTCGCCGGTGACACAGGAAAACGCTGTAATTGGCTGTTCACACTGAACAGCCAATCACAGCGATCGCCGACGGGGGGGCGGCATCGCAGCCCCCCCCTGGGCATGCACGGACATGTCTGCTGTCAGGGACAGCAGACATGTTGAATCTGTCACCGCGTCTATAGACGCGGTGACAGTTTAAATCCATGACGTACATTTACGCCATGTGTCGGGAAGTGCTTCCCGACCATGACGTAAATGTATGTCAAATGTCGGGAAGGGGTTAAATAAATAATTATATAGACTGCATCCATTTCCAGTTATTGTACTGACTGCACATTACATCTTCCCCACCTGCAGTGCACATGGTTTTGCCCATTTTCCAAACAAATTTGTACTGCGATCAGATCTGAATAAGGGCCAAAATGTATTCACAAGAGCAACCAGATTATTATTAGTATATTTAATTTTTTTTATTTTTGTATGATATTAAAACAAGAATTATTCTGATCGAATCTTACTGGGTTGCCGGATGACTGGATTCTGACAGTCATTACACCAACATCGGAATCCCAACTGTTTAAACCCCGACAGTTGGAATCCCGACGGCCAGCGACTATTCTCCCTCGTGGGGGTACACGACCCGCATAAACGGAGAATAGAATAGGTGACCGCATCATGGCATCTCAGCGAGCTCGGAAGTAGCTTCGCTGCGCTCGCCCCGCTGTCTGAGTCCCGGCAGTCGGGATTCCGACATCGGGCTAATGACTGTCGGAATCCCGACTGTCAGTGAGCTATGCCATTAGAGCAGAGAAGGGAAAGGGGGGACATGATAGAAACTTTCAAATATATCAAGGGTTATAACAAGGTACAGGTGGGAGACATTCTTCACTGGAAGAGGAGCAGCAGAACACGAGGACATGCACTGACACTAGGGGGAGGAAGGTACAGGTGGGAGACATTCTTCACAGAAAGAGGAGCAGCAGAACACGAGGACATG
This sequence comes from Crinia signifera, assembly GCF_055691185.1. Classification (NCBI taxonomy): domain Eukaryota; kingdom Metazoa; phylum Chordata; class Amphibia; order Anura; family Myobatrachidae; genus Crinia; species Crinia signifera. The sequence continues at coordinate 156,635,785 of NC_139225.1, read as the reverse complement.
CACTGACACTAGGGGGAGGAAGGTACAGGTGGGAGACATTCTTCACAGAAAGAGGAGCAGCAGAACACGAGGACATGCACTGACACTAGGGGGAGGAAGGTACAGGTGGGAGACATTCTTCTCAGGAAGAGAAGCAGCAGAACACGAGGACATGCACTGACACTAGGGGGAGGAAGGTACAGGTGGGAGACATTAGTCACAGGAAGAGGAGCAACAGAACACGAGGACATGCACTGACACTGGGGGGGAGGAAGGTACAGGTGGGAGACATTAGTCACAGGAAGAGGAGCAGCAGAACACGAGGACATGCACTGACACTAGAGGGAGGAAGGTACAGGTGGGAGACATTAGTCACAGGAAGAGGAGCAACAGAACACGAGGACATGCACTGACACTGGGGGGAGGAAGGTACAGGTGGGAGACATTAGTCACAGGAAGAGGAGCCGCAGAACACGAGGACACGCACTGACACTAGAGGGAGGAAGGTACAGGTGGGAGACATTCTTCACAGGAAGAGGAGCAACAGAACACGAGGACATGCACTGACAATGGAGGGAGGAAGGTACAGGGGAAATTGGAGGAAGAATTACTTCACAGAAAGAGTAGTAGATAAGTGGAATAGCCTACCATCAGAGTTGGTAGATGCAAATACAGTAGTACAAATTAAACATGCTTGGGATAAGCATATTGATATCCTTACAAAAAAATAAGGATCAAATATGGTTTGAGGTAACATGTTTAAAAAACGGGGCAGACTAGATGGGCCAAGTGGTTCTTATCTGCCATCAAATTCTATGTTTCTATGTTTCTATGTATTATGTGTCGGCAGATGGAATAATAGGTGGAGGTCTCTCTATGGCACAGCTGTGCAGACTTAGTGGTGGTCTGTAATGGCGACTGCAGGGTTTATGTTGCAGCTGCTGTATACACTGGAACGATGGGTGGTGAATGACAGCTCCTCTCTCCGGCGGGGTATTATACAGCCGGGGACTCAGGACGCACTGATAAGCCATAATAGCACGGTCCTGTCAGCTCATTTCTCTCACACTATTATCGTGCAGACTTTCCCTCAGCCACTAGCGCGGGATCACCGTCTCCTCACAGAGGGTGTGCTGTCACTCAACTTTGGGCTTACCGGCCGGGACTTCCTACACAGGGGAATGGACACGCAGTGGGACAAACTATCCTGTGGGGGCAAATTCTGCTGCAGCTTCCCGGGGACAGGTGCCGAGCGCACCATTCTGACAGTGAATTGATTGACTGTTAACCAATCACCCGGATCCCACCAGGCCCCATAAGGCCAGCGGCCTACCTAGACTTTGATGCAAGGGGAACTAACTCTGCTGCCCCCAGAAAATGGTGCCCATAGGTTAGTACCCAACACACCAACTTTGCAGTCCACTACGTAAATAGTATACACAGTAAAAGTTATTTATGGACATTTTGAGGTGGCATTTCACTAATATTGTATGCGTAATTGTACCCATGAAAAGTCTTTGTCCAAAAAGAACCTACAGTATTTTACGCATGGAATATACCCTGTCCAAAATCCTACGTTTGCTCCTGAATGACACAATAGCCCACAGTCAGCAACAGAAATGGAAACGACTTTGTACAGAACATAAAATATTCATGTCTGATTCTGCATCACTGTGGAATTCACTCAGCCTCTAATTCTATTTGACTTATGAGAGTCGGTGTTGATTCACTTTGTGAACATGATGCATTGGGAGAATGATAATAATGAGACTTATACCAAGAATATTTGGAATGATAGTGAGTGTACACCGCGATTAGATGACTTTATAAAATGTCAGCTCCCCAGAGTCTCCTCGGAAGGTTGAAGGTTAAATCAAACATATTTACAGTGGCCATTATGAAAATCATAAAATACAGTTGGCGCCGGCGACCAGCGGACACAGGATTCTGAGATTGCAAAGAGATGCAGCAAGTGTGGTTGCTGACAGTGTTCAGTATACAATGTACATTCCTTACATACTGTGGGGGAGATTCTCTAAAGCAGAAATGCGGTAAAAACCCTGTGCTGTATGGCCCCCTCCGGAGTGGCAGCGCTGCGGAGGGAATCGCCAGCAAAAGCCTATGGGCTTCTTACCGCAGCGCTGTTTGAGGGATCCATCACGGATCCCTCCCAGCATGCCCTGCGGCCAGCGCCGTCACTCTGCGCATGCGCAGATGGACTCCCGGGTCGCAGACCCGGAAGTCCAGTCCCGGCACCGCATCGCAAGGGACAGCTGTTATTGCAAGAGCTGTCCCTTGCGTTAATAACGGCATATGTTACAGCCTATGCCGTTATTAATAATGCGATGCCCCGCGATAATGGGCAGCGGACGTTACAATATCCCGCCCTGTATGTATAAAACATATCATTTTATTATATCAGATAAAGGGGGAGATTCTCTAAACTAAAAATGCTGTAAGCATCCCCTGCCGGGTTATCGCGACGGGGTCATCGCCAGAAAAATCTGGCGATGCCCAATAGGAGCCTATGGGCTTCTACAGCAACCAACCGCCGCCCGCACTGACCCACCGCAGCAGCAGTGCCAGTAAGGGAGGGATGGGAGAGTCGCCCGGTCCCGATGGGACCTGCTGTCTCTCACCGCAAAGGACAGCTCTTAACACTAGAGCATATGTGATAATTATGTGGGCAATGGGGGGGCGATGTACAGCGGTAAGGGGGGCGCGGATGTTAGAGCATCCCCCCCAAATTCTATGGGGGGTGGTGGTTCTGGTTGGCTCGTAAAAAGCTGAATTTCATCCGGGGGGAAAAAACACAAGGCATCCCCATGGGAACGCAGGCGGGCTTAAGCCTGCCTGCGATGGGCGACTGACGTCACATGACCTCAGCTCCCGCCCCATTCTCAGACATTTCCGAGGCAGTTTAGACGGGTGATCCTCTAATGTTTTCTCCCCTGTAAGCTCGCATGCGAATGGATGTGTAATGGTTCACATGCATTCACATAGCAGAGCGTATATTCGGTCAGCGGGAGGGGGGGGGTGCAGACATTCGCTTGCCCAACAGGGCAAATATAATTTGGGCCCCCCTCCTCCACCCCAACCCAAGTTCACAATATACAACATGTGGGTGACAGGGAGAGGCAAAGGATGGCAGGGGGAGGCAGAGGCGGGGATTTACAAAGGTCAAATAAGCCTATTTGTAGCCATTTGAGCCCGTATACCGCCATCAATTTATATTTCGGGAATTTTCAATCTCCGATAAACGGGATTTTGTAATCGTATTCATGGCACATTCCTATTCGTATTTCCAAATATGAATGCATACGCCATCGAAAGAATACAAGTAGGAATCACCATTCACATGCTGATCGACCTGCAATAGGTATATATATATATACTGTATATATAAATATATACAGGTCGAGTATCCCGTATCCGAATATCCGTTATCCAAATTATTCCGAAATACGGACATTCCAGAAAGTGAAATTTTTTTTTTTGCTAAAAACTCACTGGGGACATTTGTAACAGCATCACTGGGGACATGATATGTAACTGGCACTATATATGTGCAAGACAATGATTGCTTGGCATTCAAATTCAGTGCTGAGATAGTACACAAATTTTGTTTCACGTTTTGAAACCTTGTTTTTTGAACAATTAAAATATATTTGTGTGTATTTTATGTGGTAATAAAATATATTTGTGTGTGTATTATGTGTTTATACAGCATAAATGCAAGATACTTCAAAATACATCATTGAAATATTAACCCCTTCATGACAGAGCCAGTTTTTGCCTTCCTGACAGAGCCCTTTTTTTCAAATCTGGCATGTATCACTTAAGTGGGGATAACTTTTTTTTGCTTTTACTTATCCCAGTGATTTTGAGATTGTTTTCTCGTGACACATTGTACTTCAAGTTAGTGGTAAATTTTCATCGATACAGTCTGTGTTTTTTTGTGAAAAATACCAAAATGTCGTAAAAAAATGGAAAATTTTGCGATTTGCAAAATGTTAAATTTTCTGCTTGTGAGACAAATAATCTTACCACTCAAAATAGTGAATAACTAACATAGACTAGGGGCCAAATGTAATAGGGTGAGAGTTTCAGAAAGTGAGAGATTTTGGGAGAGTTTTCCCATGTTTTTTAAAGCAGCAATCAATTGCACTGCAAAACCAGGTTGATTTTGCCATGTAATTGATTGCTGCTTTAAAAAACATGGGGAAACTCTCCCAAAATCTCTCACTTTCTGAAACTCTCATCCTATTACATTTGGCCCCATATGTCTACTTTATGTTGCCATCATTATTTCAACCTCATTTTCATTTTTTTGGACACTAGGAGGCTTAAAATATGAATAGAAAATTCTCAAATTTTCAAGCAAATTTCAAACTCTGATTTTTTTAGGGACCAGGTCAGTTATGATGTGACTTTGAGTGACTTGTATGTGAGACACCCCCATAAATGATGCCATTTCAAAAACTGCACCCCTCACAGTATTCAAAACAGCATTTTGGAAGTTTGTTAACCCTTTAGGTGTTTCACAGGAATTAAAAGAAAGTGTAGGTGAAATTTCAAAATTTCATTTTTTTTGCAGATTTGCAATTTTAATACATTTTTCTAAGGAACACAGTAGATTTTACTAGAGAAATGTGACTAAAAATTGATTCCCCCAATTCTTTGGTTTTCATAAATATCCTATATGTGGCCCTAGTGTGCACGGTGACCAAACCACAGGCTTCATAATAGAAGGAGCACCTACTTGATTTTGGAGCCTCCTTTTTATGAGATTATTTTTTAGGCACCATGTAGGTTTCTAGGCACCATAAGATGCTAAAAGTTAGGTACCCCCCCACAAGTGACCCCATTTTGCAAACTACACCCTTCAGGGAATTCATCTAGGGGTATAGTGTACATTTCAAACCCCCAGGGGTTTCACCAATTGTGGTACAACTGGGCAGTGAAAATGAAAAAAAATAATTTTTCATTTTCACAGCTCAGTTGTATCAAAATTGGTGAAACCCCGGGGGGTTTGAAATGTACACTATACCCCTTGATGAATTCCCTGAAGGGTGTAGTTTGCAAAATGGGGTCACTTGTGGGGGGGTTCCACTGTATGGGTGTTTCGGGGGTCATTCAACCAGAATCTGTGCTGCAAAATCCAAAAATCACTCCTTCCCTTCTGAGTCCTGCCATGCACCCAACTGGTATTTTTTGGTCACACATGAGGCATTGCCGTACTCGGGAGAAATTGGGGCACAGATTTTGGGGTGCTTTGTCTCCTTCATTCCTTGTGAAAATGAAAAATTTTGAGCCAGATCTGCATTTTTGTGTAAAAAAATGTAATTTTTTACAGAAAAATGCAGTTCTGGCTCAAAATTTTTTATTTTCACAAGGAATGAAGGAGACAAAGCACCCCAAAATCTGTGCCCCAATTTCTCCCGAGTACGGCAATGCCTCACGTGTGACCAAAAAATACCAGTTGGGTGCATGGCAGGACTCAGAAGGGAAGGAGTGACTTTTGGTGGTGGAATGAATGGTGGGTGCTATGTCGCATTAGCAAGACCCCCGAAGCACCAATACAGTGGAACCCCCCCACAAGTGACCCCATTTTAGTCACCAGCTTTGGGAGGGGGGCTGGCGCTGCGGCTGGCGGGGGGGTGGGAGGGAGGGGGGCTGCCGGGTGGGAGGGGGGGGGGGGGGGGCTGGCGATCGGTGGTAATCGGTGCGGTATATACACACACACACACACACACACACACATATATATATATATGTGTGTATATATATATATATATATATATATATATATATATATATATACAAATATATATACACACACATATATATATATATATATATATATATGTGTGTGTGTGTATATATATATATCTATATATATATATATATATATATATAAATATATTTTTTCAGTGCATACTGTACATTTTTTAACTTTTTCTGCAGCTTGATGCTGCTGCTGCGGGGGGGAGGGGGGAGGAGGGCAGCGCTGCGTGCGCTCCAGACGCTCCGGGGGAGCTGCTGCTGCTGCCGGGTGAGTGCCCGGTGGGGTCGAGGGGGGGCTGCACATCGGTGGTGATCAGTGCTGTACTTGACAGCACCGATCACCAGTGAATCCCTGTGTTACCGAGCGGCTTAGCCGCCGGTAACACAGGAAACGCTGTGAATGGCTGTTCAGATTTGAACAGCCAATCACAGCGATCGCCGACCGGGGGGGGGCACCCCTGCCCCCCCTGGGCGGCGAGGGGGGATGTCTGCTGTCAGGGACAGCAGACATCACCTAACTGTCACTGCGTCTCTAGACGCAGTGACAGTTAGAAGTCATGACGTATATATACGTCATGTGTCGGGAAGTACTTCCCGACCATGACGTATATATATGTCAAATGTCGTGAAGGGGTTAAAATATTCCGAAATACGGAATAATCCGTTATCCAAAATTCTCCTGGTCCCGAGCATTTTGGATACGGGATACTCAACCTGTATATATTTATATATTTGTATGTCTATATATAGATAAATATATATATATATATATATATATATATATATATATATATATATATCTCATGTGTGTTTACTTTATACAGTATATACACATATAAAGTGAAAGACTGTAGCAAGCATATTTTTTTTATTTGCTATTTAACAAGATTTAAGATGTAGAGATTTGCAGTAAGTAAATACAGTGTATTTCCCGAGGATATAAATACCCAGAATAAGTCTATACATAAAACAATCGCCTGAACCAAAATGTAAACAATGACTTTTACACCTTTCTTCCAATAAAACGAGATTCTAGGTCAATATAGCAAATGGCTCCCAAGAAAATCAATACCTTTCATTTATTGTTTGATAAACAATTACTCTTATAAAAGGAGACGGGCATTCCGGCTATAAACAACACATTCCCTATATCAGTCTTAGAACAGAGGGGAGCAAATCAGAGAATTATCTGTAGAACCGTTATATTATCTAGATTGGAAGATGGAACATTTTAAGACAGCACCGGTATAGATCTACGAAGAATAAAATCAGATGTATCATCTAAACCAGTTATTCCGTAAAGTGATAGATTCTGTGTTTTAGTTAAAAAGTAGAAATATGTTCATAAATAACATTCACGCCCTAACAGATTCACATGGATGTCTCTCTTCCATTTTTAGCCCAGTTGGCATCCCCGATTCTGTCCCATCCACACTCTATAACAGTATGTAATCCCAGCTTCAGGTGATTGTAGGTTTTATAGCAAGGGTGTAGCTACCATAGGTGCAGGGAGTGCAGCTGCTATGGGGCCCAGAGCTGAGAGGGGCCACCTTCCCTGTCACAGTTACATGTGTTATATACAGGGGTGTAGCTATCATAGGTGCAGGGGGTACAGCTGTTATGGGGCCCAGAGCTGAGAAGAGCCACCTTCCCTGTCACAGTTACGTGTGTTATATACAGGGGTGTAACTACCATAGGTGCAGGAAGTGCAGCTGCTATGGGGCCCAGAGCTGAGAGGGGCCACCTTCCCTGTCACAGTTACATGTGTTATATATAGGGTGTAGCTACCATAGGTGCAGGGAGTACAGCTGCTATGGGGCCCAGAGCTGAGAGGGGCAACCTTCCCTGTCACAGTTACATGTGTTATATACAGGGGTGTAGCTACCATAGGTGCAGGGAATGCAGCTGCTATGGGGCCCAGAGCTGAGAGGGGCCACCTTCCCTGTCACAGTTACATGTGTTATATACAGGGGTGTAGCTATCATAGGTGCAGGGGGTACAGCTGTTATGGGGCCCAGAGCTGAGAGGGGCCACCTTCCCTGTCACAGTTACATGTGTTATATACAGGGGTGTAGCTACCATAGGTGCAGGGGGTGCAGCTGCTATGGGGCTCAGAGCTGAGAGGGGCCACCTTCCCTGTCACAGTTACATGTGTTGTATACAGGGGTGTAGCTACCATAGGTGCAGGGAGTGCAGCTGCTATGGGGCTCAGAGCTGAGAGGGGCCACCTTCCCTGTCACAGTTACATGTGTTATATACAAGGTGTAGCTACCATAGGTGCAGAGGGTGCAGCTGCTATGGGGCCCAGAGCTGAGAGGGGCCACCTTCCCTGTCACAGTTACATGTGTTATATACAGGGTGTAACTACCATAGGTGCAGGTGGTACAGCTGCTATGGGGCCCAGAGCTGAGAGGGGCCACCTTCCCTGTCACAGTTACATGTGTTATATACAGGGTGTAACTACCATAGGTGCAGGTGGTACAGCTGCTATGGGGCCCAGAGCTGAGAGGGGCCACCTTCCCTGTCACAGTTACATGTGTTATATACAGGGTGTAGCTACCATAGGTGCAGGGAGTGCAGCTGCTATGGGGCCCAGAGCTGAGAGGGGCCATCTTCCCTGTCACAGTTACATGTGTTATATACAGGGTGTAACTACCATAGGTGCAGGGAGTGCTGCTGCTCTGGGGCCAGAGCTCAGAGGGGCCACCTTCCCTGTCACAGTTACGTGTGTTATATACAGGATGTAGCTACCATAGGTGCAGGGCGTGCAGCTGCTATGGGGCCCAGAGCTGAGAGGGGCCACCTTCCCTGTCACAGTTACATGTGTTATATACAGGGGTGTAGCTACCATAGGTGCAGGGGGTGCAGCTGCTATGGGGCTCAGAGCTGAGAGGGGCCACCTTCCCTGTCACAGTAACATGTGTTATATATAGGGTGTAACTACCATAGGTGCAGGGGGTGCAGCTGCTATGGGGCCCAGAGCTGAGAGGGGCCACCTTCCCTGTCACAGTTACATGTGTTATATACAGGGGTGTAGCTACCATAGTTGCAGGGAGTGCAGCTGCTATGGGGCCCAGAGCTGAGAGGGGCCACCTTCCCTGTCACAGTTACATGTGTTATATACAGGGGTGTAGCTATCATAGGTGCAGGGGGTACAGCTGTTATGGGGCCCAGAGCTGAGAGGGGCCACCTTCCCTGTCACAGTTACATGTGTTATATACAGGGGTGTAGCTACCATAGGTGCAGGGGGTGCAGCTGCTATGGGGCTCAGAGCTGAGAGGGGCCACCTTCCCTGTCACAGTTACATGTGTTGTATACAGGGGTGTAGCTACCATAGGTGCAGGGAGTGCAGCTGCTATGGGGCTCAGAGCTGAGAGGGGCCACCTTCCCTGTCACAGTTACATGTGTTATATACAAGGTGTAGCTACCATAGGTGCAGAGGGTGCAGCTGCTATGGGGCCCAGAGCTGAGAGGGGCCACCTTCCCTGTCACAGTTACATGTGTTATATACAGGGTGTAACTACCATAGGTGCAGGTGGTACAGCTGCTATGGGGCCCAGAGCTGAGAGGGGCCACCTTCCCTGTCACAGTTACATGTGTTATATACAGGGTGTAACTACCATAGGTGCAGGTGGTACAGCTGCTATGGGGCCCAGAGCTGAGAGGGGCCACCTTCCCTGTCACAGTTACATGTGTTATATACAGGGTGTAGCTACCATAGGTGCAGGGAGTGCAGCTGCTATGGGGCCCAGAGCTGAGAGGGGCCATCTTCCCTGTCACAGTTACATGTGTTATATACAGGGTGTAACTACCATAGGTGCAGGGAGTGCTGCTGCTCTGGGGCCAGAGCTCAGAGGGGCCACCTTCCCTGTCACAGTTACGTGTGTTATATACAGGATGTAGCTACCATAGGTGCAGGGCGTGCAGCTGCTATGGGCCCAGAGCTCAGAGGGGCCACCTTCCCTGTCACAGTTACGTGTGTTATATACAGGGGTGTAACTACCATAGGTGCAGCTGCTATGGGGCCCAGAGCTGAGAGGGGCCACCTTCCCTGTCACAGTTACATGTGTTAAATACAGGGGTGTAGCTACCATAGGTGCAGGGAGTACAGCTGCTATGGGGCCCAGAGCTGAGAGGGGCCACCTTCCCTGTCACAGTTACATGTGTTATATACAGGGGTGTAGCTACCATAGGTGCAGGGGGTGCTGCTGCTATGGGCCCAGAGCTTAGAGGGGCCACCTTCCCTGCCACAGTTACGTGTGTTATATACAGGGGTGTAGCTACCATAGGTGCAGGGGGTGCAGCTGCTATGGGGCCAGAGCTCAGAGGGGCCACCTTCCCTGTCACAGTTACGTGTGTTATATACAGGATGTAGCTACCATAGGTGCAGGGCGTGCAGCTGCTATGGGCCCAGAGCTCAGAGGGGCCACCTTCCCTGTCACAGTTACGTGTGTTATATACAGGGGTGTAACTACCATAGGTGCAGCTGCTATGGGGCCCAGAGCTGAGAGGGGCCACCTTCCCTGTCACAGTTACATGTGTTATATACAGGGTGTAGCTACCATAGGTGCAGGGAGTGCTGCTGCTCTGGGGCCCAGAGCTGAGAGGGGCCACCTTCTCTGTCACAGTTACATGTGTTATATACAGGGGTGTAGCTACCATAGGTGCAGGCAGTGCAGCTGCTATGGGGCCCAGAGCTGAGAGGGGTCACCTTCCCTGTCACAGTTACATGTGTTATATACAGGGGTGTAGCTACCATAGGCAGGGGCGAATTTAGGGGTCAGGCCGCCCCTAGGCACAACATTTTTGTGCTGCCCCCCCCCCCCCTATTTTAATGTAATCATATATGTATATACATTGTTATTTATATATTTCATTAAAATGTAACTGTAGCCCACCTTAATATCCCCTTCCCGACAATTGACGTACATTTACGTCATGGTCGGGAAGTACTTCCCGACACATGGCGTAAATGTACGTCATGGCATTTAACTGTCACCGCGTCTATAGACGCGGTGACAGTTTCAACATGTCTGCTGTCCCTGACAGCAGACATGTCCGTGCATGCCCAGGGGGGGCTGCGATGCCGCCCCCCCCGTCGGCGATCGCTGTGATTGGCTGTTCAGTGTGAACAGCCAATTACAGCGTTTTCCTGTGTCACCGGCGAATAACGTTCGCCGGTGACACGGGATCAGAGGTGATTGGTGCTGTAAAGTACAGCACCAATCACCGCGGGGTGTAAGGGTGACACTGGTGTCACCCCACCGCACCCCGCCCGCCCCCAAAGGCCGTGATTGGTTCGTCGGACCGACGGACCAATCACAGCCAAGGAGGGGGATTTAAACTAACGGTGACTGCACTGCAGACGCCATTCCGGTCTGGAATAGCGTGCAGTGCGGTCACCGTACCTCCCTGCCGCCATACTGACCAGAACCTTGCTCCATAGCTTGCTCCATACTTACCTGATCGCTGCTTCATCACTGCTTCCTGGATCCTGTTACTACTTGTGCCTTCCTGTGAAATTGTGCTGCTGCAGTGTACTAGCTAGATAGAGAGAGAGATAGAGAGAGAGATAGATAGAGAGATAGAGAGAGATAGAGAGAGATAGAGAGAGATAGAGAGAGATAGAGAGAGATAGAGAGAGAGATAGTGTCAGAGAGTGCTATATTTTGTGCTGCTGCAGTGTGATATAGTTATAGATAGAGAGAGAGAGATAGAGAGAGAGAGATAGATAGAGAGGCCTAGTGACAGAGTGCTATATTTTGTGCTGCTGCAGTGTGATAGTTATAGAGAGATAGAGAGAGATAGAGAGAGAGATAGTGTCAGAGAGTGCTATATTTTGTGCTGCTGCAGTGTGATATAGTTATAGATAGAGAGAGATAGAGAGAGAGAGATAGATAGATAGATAGAGAGGCCTAGTGACAGAGTGCTATATTTTGTGCTGCTGCAGTGTGATAGTTATAGAGAGATAGAGAGAGATAGAGAGAGAGAGATAGAGAGAGATAGTGACAGATTGTGCTATATATTTTTGATATAACTGACTGCTGCCCCCTCCTTTTGTGCTGATCAGTATAAATTAACTGATCAGCAACTTTTTGGGGGCGCAGGTTTTTTTTTATATATAGATATACCTGTCACTGCTGCTGCTGCAGTGTCATAGAGTGATAGATAGTGAGAGATAGAGAGATAGAGAGAGATAGTGACAGAGAGTGATAGAGAGTGCTAAATTTTTTGTCTGCTGCCCCCGCCTTTTGTGCTGATCACTATATCTGAGGTGATCAGCAACTTTTTTGGGGGTAGTACAGAGGTTTTTTTTTTTTTATATATACCTGTCAGTTGCACCAAAGGTTGTGCACCTGCTGCACCTCACTGGTAATCAGTGTCGCATCACTGATCACCTTTTTTTTTTGTGTGTGTGCTGTGGGGTCTTTTTTTAATTTTTTTTTTACACACACTGTGATTTTGTGCGTGTCCTGTGGCCGCTGTGCGCTGATCAGTGACGTACATCACTGATCATCTTTTTCGGCACAGGGTTGATCTATATTTTTTTTTTTTTGATCAAATTCCTGTTGCCTTTGAGCGCTGTTCAGTGACAGACGTTACTGACCAACATCTGTGCTCAATTTTTGGCGCAGGACCTTTTTTTTTTTTTTAACCCCTTAAATTTTTTATTTTTAACCCCTTCATTTTTTTTTTTTTATTGGTATAAAGTATTTTTTTTTTCTGCACCACATACACACTACACACTACATACCCCCCGGATTGAAATAAAGTTTGTACCCCCCCCTACACTATACACGTGTTGAAACATTTCACTACCAGTAACACAAAAATAAAAATGGCATCCCAAATGTCCTCCCAAATGTCCTCCCAAATGTCCTCCCAGTCATCCAGGAGAATGTATTCAGCGGAGGAGGCATATGCCCTGCTTGCTTCTGACTCTGACACAGCCAGTGATGCAAGCGGGGAATTTGAAGGATTCGCCTTAAGCTCCTCTTCCTCCTCTGGTGATGAGGGACCCCCTCAAAGACGCCCCCGTAGAGCAGCTGAGACCCCCCCCCCCAACAATTGATCTCGTATGGACCCCACCACCAGACAATTTTGAGCCCCAGGTTCCTGAGTTTTTGGCCATGCCAGGAATCCAATTTGATTCCACAGGTCTCAGAGAAATTGACTTTTTCAAATTATTTTTCTCTGATGATTTTATAAATTTAATGGTGGACCAAACTAATTTATATGCCCAGCAGTTTATTGCTCAAAACCCCACGTCATCATTTGCTAGGTGGACCCCTGTAGATGCAGTAGAGATGATGACGTTTTGGGGTCTGGTGTTTCATATGGGCATAGTAAAAAAGCCAGAAATTAGGCAATATTGGAGTACAGATGTTCTGTACAGTACTCCATTTTACCGTATGGCCATGCCCCGGGCTCGATTTGAGACGATCCTTAAATTTATACATTACACCGATAATGCACAGTGCCCACCCAGAGATGATCCCACCTTTGACCGGCTATTCAAAGTCAGGCCGGTCATTGATCATTTCAGTGCCAAATTTGAAGAGGTGTACATCCCTGAAAAATTTATTTGTATCGACGAGTCCCTTATACATTTTAAAGGAAGGGTTAAATTCCGCCAGTACCTTCCCAGTAAGAGGGCAAGGTATGGCATAAAAATGTACAAACTGTGTGAAAGCACCTCAGGGTACACCCACAGGTTTAGGGTTTATGAAGGGAAGGATTCAAGAATTGAACCGCCAGAATGCCCCCCCTCCCTCGTAGGTGTTAGTGGGAAAATTGTCTGGGATTTAGTGCACCCCTTCCTGGATAAAGGTTATCACCTCTATGTGGATAACTTTTACACCAGCATCCCCCTGTTTAAGGCCCTTGGTTCAAGAGGTACAGCAGCTTGCGGTACTGTGCGCAAGAACCAAAGAGGCCTCCCAAAAACGCACATTGCCCAAGTAATGAGAAGGGGTGAAAGCAGGGGAATATGCACCGAAAATATGTTGTTGGTCAAATATAAGGACAAGAGGGATGTCCTTATACTGACAACAATTCACGGAGACAGTACCACCTCCGTCCCTGTACGAGGTACCAGTACCCACACCTCAAAACCTAATTGTATCCTGGATTACAATAGGTACATGGGCGGAGTGGATCTTTCAGATCAGGTACTGAAGCCGTACAGTGCCCTGCGGAAAACAAAAATCTGGTACAAGAAGGTGGCCGTGTATATCATCCAGATGGCACTGTATAACGCTTACGTGCTATTCCGTTCTACCGGCCAGAGGGGGACATTTATGCACTTTCAAGAGGAAGTCATAAAGGGCCTAATATTTGGGAACCAGCAGGCAGAGGGCCCCAGTACTTCTAGTACTGGCCCCCGTATTGTACCAGGGCAGCATTTTCCTGATGAAATCCCCTCCACTGGAAAAAAGGGCAGGACACAAAAAAGGTGCAAAGTTTGCTATAAAAAGGGAATAAGAAAGCAAACTATTTTCCAGTGTGACACTTGCCCCGACAAACCCGGCCTATGTATAAAGGAGTGTTTTAAAATATACCACACATCTATGGAATATTAGGTTCATAATTTCACCGTGCTTCGGGGGTCTTGCTAATGCCACATAGCACCCACCATTCATTCCACCAGAATCTGAGCCGCAAAATCCAAAAATCACTCCTTCCCTTCTGAGTCCTGCCATGCACCCAACTGGTATTTTTTGGTCACATGTGAGGCATTGCCGTACTCGGGAGAAATTGGGGCACATATTTTGGGGTGCTTTGTCTCCTTCATTCCTTGTGAAAATGAAAAATTTTGAGCCAGAACTGCATTTTTGTGTAAAAAAATGTAATTTTTCATGTTCACTGCCCACTTGTATCAAAATTGGTGAAACCCCTGGGGGTTTGAAATGTACACTATACCCCTAGATGAATTCCCTGAGGGGTGTAGTTTGCAAAATGGGGTCACTTGTGGGGGGGTTCCACTGTATTGGTGCTTTGGGGGTCTTGCTAATGCGACATAGCACCCACCATCATTCCACCAGAATTTGTGCTGCAAAATCCAAATATCACTCCTTCCCTTCTGAGTCCTGCCACTTTTTGGTCACACATGAGGCATTGCCGTACTCGGGAGAAATTGGGGCACAGATTTTGGGGTGCTTTGTCTCCTTCATTCCTTCTGAAAATGAAAAATTTTGAGCCAGAACTGCATTTTTGTGTAAAAAAATGTAATTTTTCATTTTCACTGCCCACTTGTATCAAAATTGGTGAAACCCCTGGGGGTTTTAAATGTACACTATACCCCTAGATTAATTCCCTGAGGGGTGTAGTTTGCAAAATGGGGTGACTTGTGGGGGGGTTCCACTGTATTGGTGCAACATAGCACCCACCATTCATTCCACCAGAATCTGTGCTGCAAAATCCAAAAATCATTCCTTCCGTTCTGAGTCCTGCCATGCACCCAACTGGTATTTTTTGGTCACATGTGAGGCATTGCCGTACTCGGGAGAAATTGGGGCACAGATTTTGGGGTGCTTTTTCTCCTTCATACCTTCTGAAAATGAAAAATTTTGAGCCAGAACTGCATTTTTGTGTAAAAAAATGTAATTTTTCATTTTCACTGCCCACTTGTATCAAAATTGGTGAAACCCCTGGGGGTTTGAAATGTACACTATACCCCTAGATGAATTCCCTGAGGGGTGTAGTTTTCAAAATGGGGTGACTTGTGGGGGGGTTCCACTGTATTGGTGCTTGGGGGGTCTTGCTAATGCGACATAGCACCCACCAAAATTCCACCAGAATCTGAGCTGCAAAATCCAAAAATCACTCCTTCCGTTCTGAGTCCTGCCATGCACCCAACTGGTATTTTTTGGTCACATGTGAGGCATTGCCGTACTCGGGAGAAATTGGGGCACAGATTTTGGGGTGCTTTTTCTCCTTCATACCTTCTGAAAATGAAAAATTTCGAGCCAGAACTGCATTTTTGTGTAAAAAATGTAATTTTTCAATTTCACTGCCCACTTGTATCAAAATTGGTGAAACCCCTGGGGGTTTGAAATGTACACTATACCCCTAGATGAATTCCCTGAGGGGTGTAGTTTTCAAAATGGGGTGACTTGTGGGGGGGTTCCACTGTATTGGTGCTTGGGGGGTCTTGCTAATGCGACATAGCACCCACCAAAATTCCACCAGAATCTGAGCCGCAAAATCCAAAAATCACTCCTTCCGTTCTGAGTCCTGCCATGCACCCAACTGGTATTTTTTGGTCACATGTGAGGCATTTCCGTACTCGGGAGAAATTGGGGCACATATTTTGGGGTGCTTTTTCTCCTTCATACCTTCTGAAAATGAAAAATTTTGAGCCAGAACTGCATTTTTGTGTAAAAAAATGTAATTTTTCATTTTCACTGCCCACTTGTATCAAAATTGGTGAAACCCCTGGGGGTTTGAAATGTACACTATACCCCTAGATGAATTCCCTGAGGGGTGTACTTTGCAAAATGGGGTGACTTGTGGGGGGGTTCCACTGTATTGGTGCAACATAGCACCCACCATTCATTCCACCAGAATCTGTGCTGCAAAATCCAAAAATCACTCCTTCCCTTCTGAGTCCTGCCATGCACCCAACTGGTATTTTTTGGTCACATGTGAGGCATTGCCGTACTCGGGAGAAATTGGGGCACAGATTTTGGGGTGCTTTTTCTCCTTCATACCTTCTGAAAATGAAAAATTTTGAGCCAGAACTGCATTTTTGTGTAAAAAAATGTAATTTTTCATTTTCACTGCCCACTTGTATCAAAATTGGTGAAACCCCTGGGGGTTTGAAATGTACACTATACCCCTAGATGAATTCCCTGATGGGTGTAGTTTTCAAAATGGGGTGACTTGTGGGGGGGTTCCACTGTATTGGTGCTTGGGGGGTCTTGCTAATGCGACATAGCACCCACCAAAATTCCACCAGAATCTGAGCTGCAAAATCCAAAAATCACTCCTTCCGTTCTGAGTCCTGCCATGCACCCAACTGGTATTTTTTGGTCACATGTGAGGCATTGCCGTACTCGGGAGAAATTGGGGCACAGATTTTGGGGTGCTTTTTCTCCTTCATACCTTCTGAAAATGAAAAATTTCGAGCCAGAACTGCATTTTTGTGTAAAAAATGTAATTTTTCAATTTCACTGCCCACTTGTATCAAAATTGGTGAAATGTACACTATACCCCTAGATTAATTCCCTGAGGGGTGTAGTTTTCAAAATGGGGTGACTTGTGGGGGGGTTCCACTGTATTGGTGCTTGGGGGGTCTTGCTAATGCGACATAGCACCCACCAAAATTCCACCAGAATCTGAGCCGCAAAATCCAAAAATCACTCCTTCCGTTCTGAGTCCTGCCATGCACCCAACTGGTATTTTTTGGTCACATGTGAGGCATTTCCGTACTCGGGAGAAATTGGGGCACATATTTTGGGGTGCTTTTTCTCCTTCATACCTTCTGAAAATGAAAAATTTTGAGCCAGAACTGCATTTTTGTGTAAAAAAATGTAATTTTTCATTTTCACTGCCCACTTGTATCAAAATTGGTGAAACCCCTGGGGGTTTGAAATGTACACTATACCCCTAGATGAATTCCCTGAGGGGTGTACTTTGCAAAATGGGGTGACTTGTGGGGGGGTTCCACTGTATTGGTGCAACATAGCACCCACCATTCATTCCACCAGAATCTGTGCTGCAAAATCCAAAAATCACTCCTTCCCTTCTGAGTCCTGCCATGCACCCAACTGGTATTTTTTGGTCACATGTGAGGCATTGCCGTACTCGGGAGAAATTGGGGCACAGATTTTGGGGTGCTTTTTCTCCTTCATACCTTCTGAAAATGAAAAATTTTGAGCCAGAACTGCATTTTTGTGTAAAAAAAATGTAATTTTTCATTTTCACTGCCCACTTGTATCAAAATTGGTGAAACCCCTGGGGGTTTGAAATGTACACTATACCCCTAGATGAATTCCCTGAGGGGTGTAGTTTGCAAAATGGGGTGACTTGTGGGGGGGTTCCACTGTATTGGTGCTTGGGGGGTCTTGCTAATGCGACATAGCACCCACCAAAATTCCACCAGAATCTGAGCTGCAAAATCCAAAAATCACTCCTTCCCTTCTGAGTCCTGCCATGCACCCAACTGGTATTTTTTGGTCACATGTGAGGCATTGCCGTACTCGGGAGAAATTGGGGCACAGATTTTGGGGTGCTTTGTCTCCTTCATACCTTCTGAAAATGACAAATTTGGAGCCAGAACTGCATTTTTGTGTAAAAAAAATAATTTTTCATTTTCACTGCCCAGTTGTACCACAATTGGTGAAACCCCTGGGGGTTTGAAATGTACACTATACCCCTAGATGAATTCCCTGAGGGGTGTAGTTTGCAAAATGGGGTCACTTGTGGGGGGGTTCCTAACTTTTAGCATCTTATGGTGCCTTGAAACCTACATGGTGCCTAAAAAATAATCTCATAAAAAGGAGGCTCCAAAATCAAGTAGGTGCTCCTTCTATTATGAAGCCTGTGGTTTGGTCACCGTGCACACTAGGGCCACATATAGGATATTTATGAAAACAAAAGAATTGGGGGAATCAATTTTTAGTCACATTTCTCTAGTAAAATGTACTGTGTTCCTTATAAAAATGTATTAAAATTGCAAATCTGCAAAAAAAAAGAAATTTTGAAATTTCACCTACACTTTGTTTTAATTCCTGTGAAACACCTAAAGGGTTAACAAACTTCCAAAATGCTGTTTTGAATACTGTGAGGGGTGCAGTTTTTGAAATGGCATCATTTATGGGGGTGTCTCACATACAAGTCCCTCAAAGTTACATCACAACTGAACTGGTCCCTAAAAAAATCAGTGTTTGAAATTTTCTTGAAAATTTGAGAATTTGCTATTCATATTGTAAGCCTCCTAGTGTCCCAAAAAATTAAAAGGAAGTTGAAATAATGATGTCAACATAAAGTAGACATATGGTCTATGTTAGTTATTCACTATTTTGAGTGGTAAGATTATTTGTCTCACAAGCAGAAAATTTAACATTTTGCAAATCGCTAAATTTTCCATTTTTTCACGATATTTTGGTATTTTTCACAAAAAAACACAGACTGTATCGACCCAAATTTACCACTAATTTGAAGTACAATGTGTCACGAAAAAACAATCTCAAAATCACTGGGATAAGTAAAAGCAAAAAAAAGTTATCCCCACTTAAGTGAGACATGTCAGATTTGAAAAAAAGGGCTCTGTCAGGAACGCAAAAACTGGCTCTGTCAGGAAGGGGTTAAGCACTCTGGACTGCTCACTGTACGGAGGACCCGGAGGGAGGGAGGCACTTATTAGTACAGTGATTAGCACAGTCTGCGGTGGCGTTGCTCGTCACTCGCCGCTTCCCACCCACTCTGTCATGCTTCTATTTAACAGAATATCAGCCTGCCTGCCGCCCTTAATTGGTGCCGCCCTGAGGCCGGTGCCTCGCAGGCCTAGGCACAAATCCAGCCCTGACCATAGGTGCAGGCAGTGCAGCTGCTATGGGGCCAGAGCTGAGAGGGGCCACCTTCCCTGTCACAGTTACATGTGTTATATACAGGGGTGTAGCTACCATAGGCAGGGGCGAATTTAGGGGTCAGGCCGCCCCTAGGCACAACATTTTTGTGCTGCCCCCCCCCCCCCCCCCTATTTTAATGTAATCATATATGTATATACATTGTTATTTATATATTTCATTAAAATGTAACTGTAGCCCACCTTAATATTCTTTTAAGCACTCTGGACTGCTCACTGTACGGAGGACCCGGAGGGAGGGAGGCACTTATTAGTACAGTAATTAGCACAGTCTGCGGTGGCGTTGCTCGTCACTCGCCGCTTCCCACCCACTCTGTCATGCTTCTATTTAACAGAATATCAGCCTGCCTGCCGCCCTTAATTGGTGCCGCCCTGAGGCCGGTGCCTCGCAGGCCTAGGCACAAATCCAGCCCTGACCATAGGTGCAGGCAGTGCAGCTGCTATGGGGCCAGAGCTGAGAGGGGCCACCTTCCCTGTCACAGTTACATGTGTTATATACAGGGTGTAGCTACCATAGGTGCAGGGGGTGCAGCTGCTATGGGGCCCAGAGCTGAGAGGGGCCACCTTCCCTGTCACAGTTACATGTGTTATATACAGGGGTGTAGCTACCATAGGTGCAGGGAGTGCAGCTGCTATGGGGCCCAGAGCTGAGAGGGGCCACCTTCCCTGTCACAGTTACATGTGTTATATACAGGGGTGTAGCTACCATAGGTGCAGGCAGTGCAGCTGCTATGGGGCCAGAGCTGAGAGGGGCCACCTTCCCTGTCACAGTTACATGTGTTATATACAGGGGTGTAGCTACCATAGGTGCAGGGGGTGCAGGGAGTGCAGCTGCTATGGGGCCCAGAGCTGAGAGGGGCCACCTTCCCTGTCACAGTTACATGTGTTATATACAGGGTGTAGCTACCATAGGTGCAGGCAGTGCAGCTGCTATGGGCCCCAGTCACAGGTACATGTGTTATATACAGGATGTAGCTACCATAGGTGCAGGGAGTGTAGCTGCTATTTAAATTTGGGCGTATGGTGTTGCAAAATGTGTTTTGTCAACCCTGCAATGTGACATCATCGGGTACTACTATGGTTCATAAGATAAACTAGGGCACCGTACCTGGGCATACAATTAAGAACTGCTGCAGATAAGTGATCACATTGGGATGGGGATCGCTTCAAAATGTCCCAAGGGGCTCTATATAGATCTCCTAGCCATCCAATAAGATCTCAGATAAGCATTATATGACTACCGCTTGATGTCATGACATCGCATGGACCCGCCCACACCCCCTGAAGTTCCTTTGATGTTCTTTGATAGAAAAAAAACGTTTGGACACACACAATGGTCTCACCCAATGTATGGGGGCAGTCGGGTTACTCTATATGTGACACAGGTAGTGCACTACTTCCAAAAGACCTGGAGCTTTATTTGTACACAATGCCAATAGTCACGCTGCTGAGCATTTATTGGAAGACTGTACACGCGTCAAGGTACTCGTTCATTGCCTCCTGCAATCAGCAGCCATAATATAGTGCTATGGATTGTTGGAGGGCCCAAACCAGTATCTCGCACAGGGCCCATGAGTTCTAAAGGCCCAAGTCAGACCCATACATTTGGCTCTGAATTCTGCACTGTGTCTGATGGTGGGGCGGGGTTTATACATTTGCATGCGTGACTGTGTGTCACCGAGTCCTCGAGTTTCACTGTCACTGAGACGTTCCCTCCGGGCAGGGAGGTCGGGGGTGGTAGCAGGGGTACATTCAGCTTTTACCTGTTCACTAAGCTGCAAATATATTCCTGAATCATGCCCAAATTCTGTCCTTGAATGGGACCCATATATTAGGCGAAATGCACTAAGCTTCAAAAGTGATAAAATGAAGAGTGATAAACAACCAACCAATCAGCTCCTACCTGCCATATTTCAAACACAGTCTGTAACATGACAGGTAGGAGCTGATTGGTTGTTTTTTTATCACTCTCCATTTTATCACTTTTGAAGCTTAGTGCATCTTGCCCATTTTTAGCTAAGCACCCATGACCCTTATTATTTTTCATCAAAATATAATACTAGTTAATGCCCAAATATGGACAACCCCTGTAAGTGTCTGTCAGGAACATTTTCCTAATTGTTTACACTTCCATTTCTATAACTGGAATACATTTCTCCACATTTTATGACTGACTGTGGAATGTTATGTGACGAGGAGAGAATGATTGTCGAAGAGACCTTTTATCATTATCTGACGAGGTTTATTATGTTACAGGAGAATATTCCTACATTAGACCACTTTCTGTACGTGTACGTTGGTAGATACTGAATAACAACTGTGACAGATTCTGACAACTTCTTCACTTACCCAATAGCTGGATGTAAAGGGAGAGATGATGTGACACCTTAATGAACTGATTTCTTTTAGGAAGCAGAAGAGGGCATCAATTAGCGTGCCCTCGCCCACACCGGCAGGAACAGGCGAAAACACTACACATTAATACAGTGGTAGGTATAGTAACGAGTCAGGATCTAATTTATAAGAGCCATTCCCCGAGATTATCTTCACGATGAGGATATAGAGCAGAAAAACATGGAGTCAGCCTTTATATGGGACTATATCCATATATATATATATCCATATATATGTTATATGGATATTGTCTATATGGAAATTGTCCATAGCAACATATTGAAGAGGCCCTTGCCCCAAAGATTCTTGAGACACCTCTATGTACAGATGGAGCAGGTCCCATCCTGGCAGGGGATGGCGCTGGCGACGCCAGCGGCCATCCCCCGCCAGCGCCATATCGATGGCAAGAAGGGGACGCGCGCGCACGAGAGGCGCGTGCGTCCCCTTCCGACGGCGCTTCCATCTGCTCCCCCGGGACCCCGCCGCCTGCCCGCACCCCCCAACCCTGTCCATCTCCCTGAGGCGGAGACGGACAGGGTTTCCGTCGCCCCGCCGACGGAGACTGAGACGCACGCGCGTCTCAGTCTGATGGATGGCGAGGCTGCTGGCGGATCGCCAGCGGGGACGTTCTGGCGATCCGCCAGCCAGGATGTAGCCTGCCCCATCTGTAGCAGTTATTAATTGTATGCCCTATAATACTGCCCTAGTTGATTTACTGGTCAACAATAGTGCCCTAGTTAATGTTATGCCCTGTAGTAGTGCCCTAGTTAATATTATGCCCCATATAGTAGTGCCCTAGTTAATATTATGCCCCATATAGTAGTGCCCTAGTTAATATTATGCCCCATCGTACGGTAATTCCATAGTTAACATGATATCACATTGCAATACTGCCAGTACACATTATGCCATAGAGTATCCCCAATGCATATTATCGCATTCTGTACAGTGTCCCCAGTTCATATTATGCCACATTACAGGTCCCCCTTATTCATACTGTGCCACATTAGAATGCCATCCAGTTCACATTATGCCGCACTACAGTGCCCCAAGATCACATTATGCCATACTATAGTGCATCCATTTCATGATTTACCGCATTATAGTGGCCTCCAGTTCAAATGATGCTAAATCGCAGTGCCTCAAATAACTGCAGCATCCACTACACTCTCCTGTTACTGAAAATGTCATATCCCAAAATTCATTCTGGCCAATAGTTTGTCTTGCTGGTTTTGGTTGCTTAGCAGTCAAATCTGGGAAATTGACTTGGAACTTTATATCCTGGGTACAGACCGCCCTAATGTAAGTCCCGGGACCCCATATCAATGGCAGCCTTTACACCATCTATGATCACACCCATGACTGACCCTAAAATGCACTTGTGTGTCATTTGCGAGATGTAAAATGCATAAAAAAAAAAACGATATTTTTTTCTTCTTTTTTTTTTTACAGTTGTTTCTCTTTCTACAGCCTTTCTCTTCTCTCTCCTCCCTCTCCTCCTCTTCCCCATCTTCTCTCTCTAGCCCTCACTTATGCTGTCCCACCCTCTCCCCCTCTTCCTTTGTTCTTCTTTCATCCTCTGATCCTGGCTATTGCACAGTTAAGCTTAGCTCACAACTGTTATGATTTTTGTAGGACGGTCCCTGTGCGTCTTATTCAGGCAGTCAGAGCAGACAGGGAACATGGAGAGCGGCTTTCACAGCGCTGGAAAACTCTAGTGGAAAACTTGGGAAAGGGGCGTGGCTGCACTGAAATGCACACAATAGTGGTTGCATCTATTTTCCTGATTTTTTACCTTTTCCCAACCCATGCCCTCTGAGAGTTGCGAGGTCTGAGTTAGGAGCTGATTGCTAGGCAGATTATCTGTCTCCACCTCATCATCAGGGAGATTCTCTAAACTAAAAATGCGATAAAAACCCCGTTATCGGGGGTTTTACTGTATTTTGGGATGCTCTAAACATCCCTCGCCGGGTTACCGCGACGGGGGGCATAGCCAGAAAAATCTGGCGGCCTCTACCGCGTCCCATTGCTGCACCGCACCGACCCCACCCCCTCACCTGTGTCCGGGCAGCACAGAGCTGTGCTGCCCAGACATGTGACCTCCTCCCTGCACTATGATCCTCTTCCAGGTGCAGGGAGGAGGAGAGCCCGGCGCAGCAGCAGCACCGGTAAGGGAGGGAGGGGGGAGCCGCTGGGATCTGACAGGACCCGCTGACTCTCACCGCAAAGGACAGCTCTTAACGCAAGATTTGCCATAATTATCGCATATGTTAGAGCATATGCGATAATTATGTAGGCGATGGGTGGCGAAGGGAGGCGGAGCTGGGCTGTGGATGTTAGAACATCCCGCCCCATGAGTGTGGGATGCCATGGCAGCCGATTATCGATACACTCGGCATGCGCGTGGTCCTCAGTACACATATTCTAGGCCATTCTGTGAGGAAATCCTGCAAAATCATTCTATATACACGCCGTTCACAAGCTGATTGACATGAATTAAGCATCTGGGGCAGTGGCCTAACAATAGCCCCTCAGACTCCACAGTGGCAGGGAGGCGCTGAGAAAGTGTGGACGCCGGAGGTCTGTGGCGCTACCGCGTCTGTGGCCAGGAACCACAGATTTACTTGTCTGCGGTCCCGGCTCTCCTCCTGGCTCCTGCTGCTTATGAAAACTGACCTTCACAAAATGACAGTTTGAGGATGCTAGAGGAGGCAACGGCCTAAAAAATGCTGTTAGGGGCAGCCATTTTGTGAGGGTCCATTTTCATTAGCCATAGTTGGAGGAGTGCTGGGACCGCAGACAAGACTGGCGGCAGATGCAGAGGAGTAAGGCAGGGTTGCCGGGGGTGATAATTCCACTTGGGGGGGGGCACTCCCCAAATTTTAGCGGGAGGGGGTTTGAAAATTTTGCAGTTACGCCACTGGCCTGCGGGTGAAAACCGGCCTTTTAGTGGGAGTGCTAACAAAAACGCAGGTGCGACCAAAAGAAAACACAGGGAGTGTCCGTGAAAACGATAGGCGTGCCTGAGCTTATTAGCAGGGCGGTGGCTTAACTGAATGTGAATTCGCGTACCTGTGATCAGCTCTGAATTGGGCCCAAAAACTCAGATTATCTATTAAAAATACAAATACATTAATGGGCGCTGGAACAACACATGATACCTAAGCAAATTAATGATTAAAAGTCAAAAACATTTCGGTCTCCAATACAGATCTGCCCGGCCGTCAATAAGGAGCCGCCGCATAAGACACGCAACAGAGAGTTTCCCTATTTGCAATCTGCAAGCGGCTCACTTGTTTTACAGGCGTTTGCTGCTGGATGAACACAGTGCGACCTTTCCACTCCAACTCTCTGTGCAGAACAGCGGGGATGGTACACAGAATGGTTTAGTTCAGAAATAGCTCACATCAGTGAGAGGGGCCAGAGTGTGCTGCAGGGTTGTGCGGTTAAAGAAAATCTTCTGATTACCTGGGTTTGTCATAAAGACAGGGATCATATGTCTGTATATTTTGTTCTGTCCATGAGGAGCGAGCTGACGGCTGCACCATTATTTTTTTATTCCAAAGTATTCAGCGTTAATCCAGTAGATTTATCTATCCTCTCTCCTCTTGTGCCTTTCTTAGAATATATAAACCTCTGCCACCCTGATGATTGCTTCAGTGTCCTGTCCCCTGATGCAACTATCCATATTTACCATGTACTTGTCCTAAACTGTCTTGTACTGTAATTTGATATATGTTTTTGCTCCTAATTATGCTTTGTAAAGCGCTGCGGAATCTGTGTGCGCTATATAAGAAACTGTTAATAAATAAATAAATCTATCAGGCAGGCAAGAGTCCGCTGTACAGTATATAGAGAATCGCTGTGGTCTTTATTAGATACTATTGGACTGAGCCAGGGGCGAATTTGTCCGTCTCCGATGGTGGGGGTGTGCGCATAGGGCCGCCGCCAGGGGGGTGCCAGGGGAACAGCTGTCCAGGGCCCCGGGCCTCTGGGGGGGCCCGGGCAGCTGCCCACAGCGGCACGGCATCACCACCCCCCGCCGCACCCCCACAAATCCCTCCACCCGGCGGCCAGGCGCACATATTACACAGTGCAGCCTGCAGAGTGCAGACCCTAGGATAAAGAGGGGGTCGGCGCCACTGGTAAGTAATAGTAATTGGGGGGGGAGGCGGGGTGCTGGTGCGTGAGGGGGGGTGTGCCGCTGGGGGCCCGGGCTGAAGGTCAGTCCCGGGCCCCAACATTACTAGTGTTGGCCCTGTGTGCGCATAGTCGCTCCCAGAGTGAACGCCTTTGAACGCCACTTGCCCGGACATTGGCAAAATGAGTGACGGGCAGAAGGCATGCCCAGAAAAATGGTGGGGTGCGCCCATGGACACAGTGGGCGGAAACTGTTCCTGAGGGAGGTACAGTAAGTATTTGCTTAATTTTTTTTTTTTTTATGAACAGGAGCAAACATTCAATGGTGAGTGACCATCGAATAATTTTTCCTCTGTGCGGGCGCATGCGAGCCGATGTGCAAGCATATACATACGCTCACAGTGTAGCTCGGGGATTTGGCGGTGGGGTCGGTGTGCTTGCGGCGAGATGACATTTACCTGCTTGCTAGGCGGTGAATATATGCAGCCTAGCAAGCAGGTCTGAATTACCCCTTAAAAGCGTCCCTGGACAATTTTGTAGATGTGATCCGAAATGGGCAGCACCAGTGATGTCACTTGAAATTTTGTGCCCCCTGCACCAAAACGTTTTTTGCCCTTACCATACATTAATTATAATTTGTTTTACCTACATTGCCAGGAGTTTCTTGCTCGTTGCCAGGAGTTACATGCTCATTGACAGTAAATGACAGGGAGAGGCAGTAGGTGACAGGAAAAGGCAGAGGGTGAAAGAGAGAAGAAGGAGGAGGCAGAGTGTGACACGGAAGGCATGTGACAGCAAAAGGGAAAAAAGGTAAAAGGGAGAGGAAGGGGGAGGCAGAGTATGCCAGGAAGAAGGTAAAAGGGAGAGGCAGGGTGAGGTAGAGTGTGACTAGAAAATACAGTGGGTTGCAGAGGAAACAGTGGGCCCCTTGGTCCTCAGGGGCCCGGTGCACTGCACCTGCTGCACCTCTGACTGCAGACAAGGAAGTGTAATGAGTGTGGAGGGCTTTCTGTATAGCGGGGCAAACAAAACAGGCCTCGAAGGTAAGTTGGCCTACTGGGCAGCCTGTAATGGGGTATGAGAGGGGCTGAGAGGGGGCTGCTACAGTGGGGGGATACCTAAGGGGTACAAATACTATGGGGGAACTACTAGGCGGGGAACTACTATTGATGAAACTGCTAAAGTGGAAACTACTATGTGGGACAACTACTAAGGTGGAAACACTAAAAGGATACTATTATGGGGGCACTACCAAGGGGGCTTGGGGTAGAGATGCCAATCCCCGGCATTTTTTCAACCCCAGATTGCCATCCCTAATTTAAAAAAAAAAACACCCCAGGCGCCCCGCATATTTACTTACATGTGCAGTCGGGAGGGTGGGCAGTGAAGCCGGGCTGGTGGCCAGGTAGTGAAGCTGTGAGCCGGGTGGTGAATACAGGCGGGTGATGCAGTCAGGGTGAGAGGGTGGGCTGATGAAACGGGAGGGCAGTCTGCCCAGGACCAGGCAGGCTGTGCACAGCATGACAAAGCCGCACTGCCGGGGATGGGAGAAGCTGGGCAGCGTCTGAGCACCCACTCAGACACTGCCCGGCATTTGACTGTGAAAATTAGACTGCAAAATCCCAGGATTGAAAACTCCAATCCTGGGATTGAAATCCCAACATTTTAGTGGACAAATCCCATGATCCCACCAATCCTGATCCCTTGATTGGCCACCCTAGCTGGGTGCTAATAAATGGGGATTGCTGTGTATTTGAAAAAAAAAAAAAAATAGTTTATTTTTATATTTCTCCTGTGCTGCCCAGTATGCCGTACCGGTCTAGGTGTGCCCCATGTGTTGTATATAATCCCATGGGTGACCGACCATGTGTGCCAAATAATTCCAGGGGTGTTGCCATGTGTCGTATATAATTCCGGTAAAATGTGTCCTCCTTTATTGTCCTTAATAACATTGCTGCGGCGGCAGCGGCTTCCGTGATCAGACATCGCGCAGTGCTGTTCCTTTCGTAGGCTGAAACAGTAGCTTCTACACATGCGTATAGCCACGTGGGAGCTGCTCCACTCTCTCCAGCTAGCTGCGCAGGACCCCCAGCCCAGGCCCTGTCTCGGAGGAGGAGGTAAGAGACAGCTCAGGGCACAGTGAACATATTGGAGATGGGGGCAGCAGAGAATGGGGAAGGGGGGAGATGTTAGTGCTCATATGTGTAAAAATGTTTAAAATGGGGATGTACAAAATGGGGTTGGCTTATTATTCACTGAGTGTGTAGGCCACGCCCCCTTGCCGCTAGGTTGATGCCCCTCCTGCCGTGGATTAGAAGCTGGGAGGTAAGTGTTGCTGGGGCCCAAAGAATATGCTTGCACCTGGGCCGACTAGTAGCTGGTTCCGCCACTGCCCACCCTGCTGGTCCTTTAGGTTTGCTCCTTGTTTCTTTTATCTATATTATTTGTTTTCTAGGTACTTGTGTACAGTCACGGCTCCCACGATGGGCATCGTACAGGGGAAAATCGCATTGCATGCGATCGCATGAGATCGCATGCGATCTGATGCGATGCAATGTCATTTTTCACAGAAATTATGGACATGAGTTGAAATCATGTAAAATGCTCCCCAAATGTCATTTTTCACACTGTACCACCCCCACTATCAACGCCAACCCAAAGCATGGCGAGCAGCGGCGGTACGCATCCTACGACCTTTTCATACCCCCACTATCCACGTCGGCGTGGAGTTGAGAATAGAAAGTGTGGCGAGCGCAGCGGGCACGGATACCTGTGAAGCCCGCGAGGGGACACGGATACCTGTGAAGGTATCCGCGTCCCCTCGCCACGCTTCGGTCTCGGTGGCTCGCTGCGCTCGCCATACTTTCTATTCTCAACTCCACGCCGATGTGGATAGTGGGGGTATGAAAAGGTCGTAGGACGTGTACCGCTGCCCCTCACGGGCTCGCTGCGCTCGCCACGCTTCGGGTTGGCGTTGATAGTGGGGGTGGTACAGTGTGAAAAATGACATTTGGGGTGCATTTTACATGATGTCAACTCATGTCCATAATTTCTGTGAAAAATGACATCGCATCGCATCAGATCGCATGCGATCTCATGCGATTTTTACCAAAAATGCCTAAAACCACGGTAAAATTGCATCGCATCGCATGCCATCGCATGCCACTACATATGGCATGCGATGGCATGCAATGGGAGCCGTGAAAGTACACAAGTACCGTTTTCTAAAATGTATTTGTGCCCTTCTTTTCATTGTATAAAAGTTGGTCACCTTAATATTAGTAAATTTCCCCCATTATCTGTAACATTAGGAATAAAGGAGCAGTATTACATTGAGTACAATACTGTTTTCCCTCATTAGCGCTCCGTGAGTGTCAGACTCTGGAGCATGGCGGATACTTGCACAATATTTACAGATAAATGTATAAATCTGCGCGTACTGGGAAGAAGTGTTCTGTTCCTCAAATCAATTCTTTATGAGACGATTCTCAAATATAAAAGAAAACATAGAAAAAGAACAGTATGTACTGGAAACACATTGACCGGAGTCAGAAGCGAGACACAACGGGCTACGATAATAAATATTGCAAAAATATCATATCAATAGAATGGAATGGAATGATCCTGTATCATTGAGTAGGGACAAAAACCAGGCACAGTGATCAAAGCACGGAAATGTATAAATACAGGTATAAAAAACCTAAAGTGCCGGATTTTGCTAGAAAGGAAGTATGAGATATAGGGGGTAATTCTGGTCGATTTGCAAGTTTGCAAATTCACAGCCGTGCGAGTCCACCAAACCCCGCCTTGCCATTCACAAGGGCGACTCGCTTGTAGGGGTTGCGAATGGATGTGGCACAGACTTTCAAGTCACTTACATATGCGTGCATGCTCGGAAGGAAATGGGCGGGGATCTGACAACCAATGATGTCAGCTGCCCCCCACATCCGGGTCATGACCTCATTAGCATGAGAACTCCAAGTGTTCTTATGGGAACACTATGCTAATAGGGCCGCCAATCGCCCACCGCCACTCTCCGCTCCCCGCCTGCTGTCCTGTCTGTTCATGCCCACTACGTATAAACATCAACGCATAAATGAGCATGCACACTACAAAAACATCAGTCCCCGCGAACGCAGCCCCATTGCTAACGGACCAGAATAAGGGCCATAACATGTGGCCAAGTACCCACATGTATGTTAAAACATTCTCTCGCATGCTCAAATTTGGCCCTTTCCGAGCTACCATAAATCAGGCCCTTAGTGATCAGAGCATTTTTCCTGCTCTTAAGATTCCGTAAAGTCTCTTCACAACCGGTCAGTCTCAATACGCTCAACCTGAAAATCATATAAACCTTTCCCATAATGCCTCACTTCACAGAAATCTCCCAGAAAGGTGGGCTGGGTGTTTGGATAAACTTTCCATTACTTGTTCCCTTTCACACTGAGACTCGCGAAGATCCTCAGATGTTCTGTAAAGAAAACGATGCGTTTGTTTGTCTAGCTGTCAGTCGTGATTCAGGTTCTATCAGCATGGGGCATATAGAAATACAAAATGTTTATATTCAGGGCCATCACAGAGAGAACGGAAACTTGTACAGGTTGCCTGGTAGACAAACAGAAAATATAGATGAAACGTTGCTAGGCACATACATGTATACAGCTGCGCAGAACAGGGCGGAATGTTACAAGTTCAGCTGTGTCAACTATTTAATATACATATATCACAAGAAAGATTCTGAATATAGAATGATAGTTGTACAGTATATGTGATTAATTACCAGCTCCATTACTTTGGTTCTTATTTATAATGTAAAAAGGCAAAAATAGCTCACTACAGATAATAAAACGTATTGGAAGGCACAAATGTAAGTGTGACAGGAACCTCCCGACACTGCTGTTAGGGGACCCTGCTCCTTCTGCTACATAACTCTCAGGCTGTTGCTTCCTGCTGCCACCATTCCCCTCCTCACATCATGTCACTGCCCGGGTGTGGAGAATCTCCTTGTCTGGATTGAACTAAAGAAACTGCTCTATGCAAATAGGGCCTCATATTGAGGTGAGTGTTGTTCCACCTGACGATTGATGTTTTATGACTGATTGAATACGGGGTGTCGAGTTATTCTTGAAGATTATGATCCAGGCTTAAAGATACCGTTACATGCAAATAGGGCCTTATATACAGGTCAGTAACGTCCATATTCTGCTTGTGAGGACAGGAGGTCACAGGAGAAGTAGGAGAGAGACTACCGTTGAAAAAACATAAAGATACCTTTATGTGCATATAGGGACCCCTACGGAGGTCAGTAGGAGGCCCCAATTATTCTACAGCACTTTGGGGACCCCAGTAGACCTATAATTCTACAAGCAAGTCCTATTTGTGCTGGAGAGTGTACCTTGTAGGGATAGCGCTGAAGTGTGTTCTCAAATTGTTGCTCTGTGTATTGGTGTAGTGGGGTGTAGTGACCCACAGAGAACACGCATAGCAGCAATCCCGGGCGCAATCACCCACCTGTCGAATCTGTTTTTTCCATACAATGTCACTGCCCCTGTCACATGCAGCCCTGTCCTCACGTACACATCACTCATCTCCTGATATACTCTGTGCTGCTGGGGACCCTGCCCCTCCCACTATATAACTCTGAGTTTGTGGCTTCCTGCTGCCTCCTTTCCCCTCCTCACATCACATCACTGCCTCTGTCACATGCAGCCCTGTCCTCACTGACACATCACTCATCTCCTAATATAATCTGTGCTGCTGGGGGACCCTGCTCCTCCCATTATATTACTCTCAGTCTGTGGCTTCCTGATGCCCCTATTCCCCTCCTCACATCATGTCACTGCCCCTGTCACATGCAGCCCTGTTCTCACTGACACATCACCCATCTCCTGATATACTCTGTGCTGCTGGAGACCCTGCTTCTCCCACTATATAACTCTTAGTCTGTAGCTTCCTTCTGCCTCCATTCCCCTCCTTACATCATGTCACTGCCCCTGTCACATGCGGCCCTGTCCTCACTGACACCTCCCTCATCTCCTGATATTTTCTGTGCTGCTGGGGACCCTGCTCTTCCCACTATATAGCTCTCAGTCTGTAGCTTCCTTCTGCCTCCATTCCCCTCCTTACATCATGTCACTGCCCCTGTCACATGTGGCCCTGTCCTCACCATAGGCGAATCTAGAATTATGGTAATGGGTGGTCCCAGATCCAGACACAACAGGAGAGGGACCTTTGCGCGGCGTAGCCGCGCGTCAAAAAGGGGGCGTGGTCTCATGAGAAGGAGGCGTGGCATCACAAAAGGGGTGTGGTATTACACTTTAGACCATACAAAGTAATGCCCATTACACATTTTAGCAAACTCTGTAATACCCATTACACATAAAGCCACACGCCGTAATGCCAATTACACATAAGGCCACACAGCATAATGCCCATTACACATTGTGCCAAACATCATGATGCCCATTACATACTATATAACAAACCGTAATGCCCATTACATATTTGCCACATAAGTGCTGCTCACCTACGTGCTAATTGCTAGGGGGTTCTTGCTTGATGGCACCATAGTACCCATTACACATGATGCCGCACACCATAGTACCCATTACACATGATGCCGCACACCATAGTACCCATTACACATGATGCCGCACACCATAGTACCCATTACACATGATGCCGCACACCATAGTACCCATTACACATGATGCCGCGCACCATAGTACCCATCACACATGATGCTGCACACATAATGGCCCTTATTCTGATCGGTGCGGATATATCCGCGTGCGTTCGGCCCGCCGATGTTTTGTGTCTGCGCATGTGCAGAGGCGTCTCTGCGCATGTGCGAGCGGGGCGTACGGCCAAATTCCGCATGATATGTGAACACTCCGAACAGGGGGTGGAGAGGGGCGTGAAGGGCTATTTGGGCTCATTACCATATGCATACGCCCCGCGTTTCATGGGAGTTCCCATGAAAACGCTGGGCGTACGTATGGTAATGCGGCCGTGACGCACGTGTAGGGGGCGGACATATGACATCGCCGGATCTCTGCTTTTGCACGGAAAAATGTCCGTGTTGTCTGAGGTTGCGGGTGCTGGTGGAACACTCGGTCCTGCATTCGATGGTCTGCGACCATCGAATGATGGGGGAGGTTCCCTTAGATGGAGGAAGTGTATTCCGTGAAAAAATACACGTGCGGTCCGTTCGGACAGCTTCTTACCGCGTACGGACGGAGTTGGCGATCCGTATGCACGGTCCTGGCCGCATAATCGGCTCCGGCCGCACCGATCAGAATAAGGGCCAATGTCCCTTACACATGATGCTGTACACCTTAATGCCCCTTACACATTAAGCCACACATTATGCGTAATGCCCCCACATACCGCCACTTGTAGCATCCCTTAAGCAATGCCCCCAAAAGTGCCACTTACTGTAAATTTTTCTATGAGCCTTCGCTGCTGCTGCTGCAGGGAGAGATGGAGAGCGGTGCAGCTGCTTCTATGGGGAGAGGAGCAGAGCACGCTCCCACTCCCCTCCTGGTGCCCCCTCTAGCCGAGTGGACATTTGAAATATTGTGCACGCTGTTGTTGTGCTTGACGTCGGGGGAGCACACCGGGCGCCGGCACCACATGATTAAAGGGGGGCGGGCTGAGGTGAAAGCGGGAGAAGAATTGGAGTGGAAGCTGCAGGGGTGACAGTCATTGACAGCTGTGCAGAGAGCAGGGGGCTGCCCGGCTGTATTCAGAGCTCTGCAGGTCACGGCTGTTTGAAATAATACCCCTTTCACAACAGAAAATGCAGGGATTTACCCGGGAATATGGTGCCAGGATCATGCAGGGACATTCCCAGGCTGACCACCTATAAACACCAGCCTAGTCCATGCATTTTCTGGTGTGAGGGGGAGAGATAACCACTCCCCTCTCCCTACCCCCCTTTAACCAACCAACTATATCTTCAGAACCAACTGACCCATTTACATGAGACCAGTATCATATTAAAGAACTTTTGAGTTGGCTTCAAATGATTTTGGTCCCATGAAAATGGGCTGTTTGGTTCCAGAGAAATCTGCCCTCAAAGAACATAAACAGTCATGAAATTGCATTTAAGAAATGAAAAAAAAAAAAAAACGGTTTAACCTCAATATCCCTGGAACCAATTAACCCATATGGATCCAGCCTAGTATCAGATTGAAGGCCCAGCGATTTGGGTTCGACTGAGATCAACCTCGAGCTTCAGTGATGCCGAAGGGGGAACCGGCAGCCGTTGAACTGGGTGGGGGTCGGAATTAGCGGGTCCCATGTTATCCTATAGGGAAAACGTTCCAGCTTTGCCTGGCAGTATCTCCGGTTCCCAGGGGGCTAGAGACACGGGGCTGGGCTCGTTGGAAAGCCCTATCCCTCAGCTTCAAAATGGGCTAATGTGTGGTCCTGTGCACCCCCGGACCACCCCCTAGATTCGCCTATGGTCCTCACTGACACCTCCCTCATCTCCTGATATACTCTATGCTGCTGGGGACCCTGCTCTTCCCACTATATAACTCTCAGTCTGTGGCTTCCTGCTGCCTCATTTCCCTCCTCGCATTATGTCACTGTCCCTGTCACATGCAGCCCTGTCATCACTGACACATCCCTCATCTCCTGATATACTCTGTGCTGCTGGGGACCCTGCTCTTCCCACTATATAACTCTCAGTCTGTGGCTTCCTGCTGCCTCATTCCCCTCCTCGCATCATGTCACTGTCCCTGTCACATGCAGCCCTGTCCGCACTGACACGTCCCTCATCTCCTGATATACAAATAAAAATAAACAACAAAAGAAAGTAGCTCTCCTGTCCGGCACTAACTAAACACACTATCTAAAAAATTTATATATGTAATCATGGATGGTGTAAGGGTTATCATTACTGTCTCACAGCGCTGAAGTCATGGGTTCCATTCCCACCATGACTCTAACTGTGCGGAGTTTGTATATTCTCCCCGTTCTTGCGTGGTACTCCAGCTTCCTCCCACAATCCAAAAATATACTGGTAGGTTAATTGGCTGCCAACAAATTAACCCTAGAATGTCTCTGTGTGTGTGTACATGTGGAAGGGAATGTAGATTGTAAGCTCCACTGGGGCGGGGACTGATGTGAATGTTCAGGTATACTCTGTAAAGCGCTGCGGAATATGTGTGCGCTATGTAAGAAACTGGTAATAAATAATAAATATCAAATGTGGAATCAATATATACAAATACACACACACACACACACACACACACACACACACATAAACAATGTGGGATGGGCATCATAGCATGGGTGTTCTCTAGGATCAGTTTTATTATGCCCCTCCCCAATGTGGGTATGTACCTAGTCTCTAGTGGATAAATAGGGTGCACCAGTTCGATTTCTGGCACAGAGCCCCAGTAATTGTACTGCAGTTATGGCCCTGCCGAAAAGTTCCAAAAACAAACTAACTGTATGTAGGTGGAATCCTGCACCCATAGTGTTTCATGTTCTGTATACCCAGTGGGCACAACCATTGTGGACAGAGTAGTAAGTACAGTAAGTGCATACCAATATTTGAACACCCTAGAAGTCATACACCGATCGTCTCCAGCATATTTTCTCTTAAGTCAAACATTCCGCAGGTGGTTTGCCGATAACGCGCCTTTCTGAAAAAGTGA
Organism: Crinia signifera; assembly: GCF_055691185.1. Lineage (NCBI taxonomy): Eukaryota > Metazoa > Chordata > Amphibia > Anura > Myobatrachidae > Crinia > Crinia signifera. The sequence goes on along the minus strand of NC_139225.1, from coordinate 156,600,220 downwards.
CATAGGAAAGCAAAACCTTTAATACTGTACAGTATAATGTTGTTTACATGACTTACAGTACAGACATGTATACCGGCGGGTTAAGAGGTTTTTAATGCCCCGTGCTCACAGACGGCAGTTCTTCCGGTCAATAGCCATGTTAATGTCCTTTGATGTCAATAAAATCCACTGGTCTTAGAAGAAGAGACACGTCAATGTGTTATGGCAAGTGCAAATTATATTTATTCTTTGCAATGAGGACGACAGCATTAAGAGAGCAGAGCAGCATGGGATCGCTTTGAATTTCCCCGCACAATGGAAATTACAAGCCTGCATTGTTACGTGTCTCTTGTCACTGTATCATAAGTGCTAGGAGTGTTGAGACCAATGCAATGCAAACAGCAGGTGCCCCTCAATAGGGGATGCATCAAGCTTCTTCTAATGCATCCCTGTTTACTGCCATACGGTGTGACTCCAACATATGTGGCTTCAAGTTTTCATTTAATGAAGTCGAAATTTAATAAAGCTGTCATTAGACATAGGAAAGGAGAATCACAAAGGCTGCATGCTGAGATGAAGCATATATTCCTTCGGTTTACTATATTATCAGCTCTTCAATCACATAGTTTCCTCGGAACACAAGTCGTACAGTAAGAGGACAGATCCCACATTAGTATTGACAATGCTCGGAGGCTTCCCTGTGGCTCTGATATCAGCAGATGGAATGGTGCAAAGAAACTTGGAAATTAGATTTTCTCCATGTGTATGTTCAACAGTTATCATGACGGGATGAGGTTAACATCCCAACGGTAAGTAGGCCGGCATTCAGTAAACCGACTCCGGCATCCTTGTCTGCCATTAGAAGTCCGGAATACCAACAGCCAATAAATGGGTGGGGGGGGGGGTGGGGGGGGTTAGGTTTAGGCAGTACTGGGCGAGAGTTAGATTTAGGCTGGAGGGGGTTAGGGATAGATAGGCTGAGGAGGGGTAGGTTTAGGTTAGAGTCAGGCTGGGAGAAAGGAGGGTTTGGGTTGGGGGGGCAGAAAGGAAAATATACTTACTTGACCCCTGTAGGGATTCCCACAATTGGAATGCTGACATCCTGATTGCCAGTCATCCGTATGTATTCTGTCATGGCATGGTGAAACTGTGTGCATGATCATCATGCCGTCAAGCATTACCTGGTGGTCAAGCTGGGTCTTACCCTGCCCCAGTGCCTTCAGCAGCTCCATCATCTGCCTCTAAGTGTTGGCAGTAACGTTAGTATCAGTTCTGGTGCAAGAGTCCAGCGTCCGCTGAGTAAATTTCTTTACCCTAATTGCTAATTATAACTCCATTTGTGATTGCGTTTCTATGGTAGTCACCTGCCTGCAGAGGCAGATGCATGGTTGCCAATTGCCACCTTGCAGGGGCTGCAAAAAGATGTAATTTAGGTTCTGGGAACCCCAACGAAAATGGTCCAGACATGCCTGCATTGTTCAGACAATGCCCTCTCAATTCCAAGCAGTTTGAGATTTCCATAGGTGCAAAAATCAGCTAAAATCACCCCCAAAAGCCACATGAATGGGTTCCAGCAACAGTGGTAAAATTCTTGGGGTTCCTCATGTGCCTCACCTACCCAAGTGTCTCGCAATCAAGCTTCTGGCACTTACCAGTAACTTCTTTTCTTCTTACTCCCAGCCAGACACAGATCAGAACCGCTACATCATAGTCACCTCGTCACACCAGAACGCGAATCGTCAAGGCAGAGGTCCTTGGATTTCAGGGAAGAAGCCACGGTAATATCTCAGCTTGTGCCCGGCAAACAGAGATGGCAGCCTGCTCCGAAAGTGGGCATCCCTGCTAAATCATCAGTGGTTTATGACTGATGTCAAAAACGTTTACCATTGATGGTGGAGAACCTAATGGTTTCCCTCCATCGATGGCACAGCAAAACCAATGTTTTGCATTTTTTTCCCCAAAGTGACACGGAGCAATCAGTCCTACAGGCCAATCAGTCAAAAAAAATGGCTGACCATAGATAGGTAAAAACATCCATGGTCATCCATTGTATAGTTTAACACTATCAATGGGCAGTTGCATTATTGCCATCGATGGCAACCATCGAGGGCAATGGCAACAAAAGCCAAGCAGCAGTGACAAAGCTCCATTTGTTCTGAAGATCGGCCATTTTGCACTGTACAAATGGCCGCCAGCATAATACTTCTTAAAGTTCTGCAGTGTGTAGCTACCGTCACTTTCAGCAGATCTTTCCTCAGTATAAATGTTTGTGGGATTTCCCTTTTAGTTTCATCGTCTTTCTCATTCATGAAATCCTTTTCCCCGAAGCTTACACTCTATACTATATTATAGGGACTTTTCCCCGATCTGCGCCCGATTTTCAGTTGTCTCCATTTCCCTGACCCTATTACAGAATGGTAGTTGTACTCCATTGAGTGTGGAATGACATATTCAGCAAACACATCATCCCGACAGAAGAACTGACACGACGGCATTGAGCTGTAAACAACCCTCCTCTACATTCTGCTGCGACCACAGATTTGTCAACATTTAAAATGAGATGCAGTTGACAAATATTCATTTCTATGAGACGTCTGTCACCACTGAGCCCTCCGGGATTTCTACCTTTCTCTGGGTTAAGCAGACAAACAGAACTCAATCTTGTCAACCTGCTGTAATTCCACAAATGTAGTCTGAACTGGGAAGGATATAATATAATAAACTTTATGCAGCTGCTAGATTTTAAAGAAACAATCATTTAAAAGGCGAGACAAGGTTGGATTTGCCTTTTAAATGATTTCCCCTTTAAACCTAGTTGCCATTTGGCAAAATCTTGTGGCTGCCTGCCAAGGCCGAATTGAGGATTTTGGAGGACGACAGTCAATTGGGTTGACCATGAATGGTCAACAGGCACAAGGTTGACATGGATAAACATTTGACATGCACTAGGTCGTCACTTATAAAAGGTCAATATGGCAACGGTCAGCGTGTGAAAAAGTCAACATGAGTTTTTCAAAAAATTTTCTTTCTTTGGACTTTTTTACGCTGAAAGATCCAAGTGGACTACAATACGAAGGGTTAAGTGTTCTAAGCACAGTGGTAGAAGAGCGAGGCACCATGCCTCAAGCATGTCCATCTAGGTGAGTCATGTGAGGGTACATGCTGTACTAATTGGGGGTCAATGTTGACAGATGTAGACATTGACACACTAGCACAAAAACCATGAAAAACTCAGATTGAATTTTTCCACGTTTTTTTAAATGTTCTTCTAAAGTAATATAATTACTGTTCTACCAATCCCATATTGCATGCATCTACAGCATATTTGTGCAACTCAGACAAATGGAGAAAAAAAATTGTGAAACCCAATTTCATTAAACTAGTAGGACCACAAATTCTGGTACTCAATTTTGCATAGTTATGAGGCCCCAAGCAGTTAGCGCTCCTTGAGTGAGTACCAGAGTAAGAGTGGGAGCAATATGAGTGGTTAAGAACACCCATCGTACTTCAATCTTCTACTGCACTAGAGGCCCTAATCAGACCGATTTGCTAGGCTGTGTGTGTTTGGCACACCCATGAAACATCGGAGGTCCACCCTGGAAAGTCCCCTGCCTGTCACTAAGCCTACGAGCGGCTCGGCAAAGGAAAAAATTGCCGAAGACGCTCACAGTCATGGCCTGTAGATGCACATTGCAGACTATGCATATGTGCAGATCAGCCATAACCAGAAGAGGAAAATGGTTTGTACCGGCGCTGGCTGAAACATACACTTGAGACGGTATATTGTTATAAATTTTACTAGTTAAATCACAATATTTTACAAATAAATAAAAAGATATACATTTATAATAAAATTTTAAAAAGATGACTAATTTGTAGGGCTCAGTCTCTTCATACAAATTGGTGGTATATAAGGAATGAGAAAGTTATAACCATCTGAATAAGGTAAGATATATTACCATCCTTGTAGATATAATCTGTATTCCAAGGGTTAATTTTGACCAATTGTTCCCAGTGCTCTGAGTTTCAACGAGCTCAGGTTTCCCTTATGGCTCACCTAGGTATCCAATTCAGGGATTATGCTGAATCCCACAGCCGCAGCTTGATTCCTGGATCCAAATATGTGGTGTGCTGGTAGCAGGGATGGTTGGTGTAGGTCTCTGGGATGGGTTACCTCTTAGCTGGTCAATTGCTGATGCTCAACGCGTTTCCCCAGTAAAGTAAATATCCGGCTTCCTCAGGAGCAAGACGTCAAACGTCTTCTGTTACCCGTGCAAACTTTCTGGTGCTCTGCAAATGCCGCCATCACACACATACCCGTTAGTGGTAATTATTGTTTTCATGGTGGGTTCACAGCTTGAGACTAACTTCGATGTTCAAGATTACCAAATCTGGATTCTGGCAACTACAATGAAGCACTAAAGGGTAATAAAATGAGACATGAATTATTTGCACTGTTGATACCCCGTCTGCTCCCAGGATAGGGATCTTGCAGAATCCTGTTATCGCTCTATGTATACATTTATCCAGGTGCTGCAGTCATACATTTAGAACATTGTATAGGCACCAGGAAGAAAGGTCCAGACAGGGACGTCTACTGCATCCATGCTCAGACAAAGAGATAGACTTGAAAGAACTGAAAGTATATATATAATGTATACAGTGCATACGAGCTTCTCATATTAAAAGACTTATTGATATTTTGAGCCGCTGAGTAAGACATCAATGAAATACTGAGAGCTTTAATGGATTGCACTGCAATATTACTGTCTCATATCTGCGTACAATGGTGATGTTGTGCATTATAATGGAGAGATGTACAAAATCATTGGGTTATAAAGCCCAGGACTTTTTTTGCAGCTGCCTAAGAAATACAAAAACCACACTTCCTTAATTAGGCTCTATGGGAGTCATTCACTTTGGCTCGTAAAAAGCCGAATTCGCTGTGGGGTCCGATGTTGTGGGTCTGCGAATGCATATCGGCAGAATACCCGTAGTGCAAATGCCATCTGCTGGTAATACACTCGCTGAGATGTTCACGCACAGCGGTTCCAGACATGGGGCGGGCAGGGGGCCGGAGTGATTTCTGGGCGTTAACACAAAAATATGGGTTTGCCCAGAAAAACGCAAGGCGTCTACATGTGAACGCAGGTGTTCGGAAGCCTGTTTGGGGCGGGCGCCTGGTGTCACGGGGCGTCAGTTGCCCTCCCCATTTGTGTCCAGGTGCTCGCAAATAAAAGTCAGTCTAGGATGACTTGTATTTGCGAACGGGTGGCACAATCATTTGATTGTCACCGCAATCGAATGATTTTTCACCCGTACACTCACATGTGCGAATGGATTTGTGAGTGTACACATCCTTTGGCGTGAAACTGAGGCCGCTGACACCGGTAAAGGTGGCGTGTGTTCCCAGGGCCTGATGTCAGGAGGTGACAGCTGTACACTATGGCTGCTCTCAACTGGATTTGAATATGAATCAACTAATGCATTTTGCTCAGATTGAGACTTTAAATTAACAACAGTTGATACAAGTTGTATTGACAAGTAAAGGCTCATATAGGTATTGGTACTTATGTAGTAGCCGGGCGCCCAATTTGCATACGTACGGCACCGTAGTGAAATTGCATCGCATGCGAAGTGTGGCGAGCGGCGGCGGAACAGGTCCTCCCGACCTTTTCATACCTCCACTATCCACGTCAGCGTGGAGTTGAATTTATATAGTGTGGCGAGCCCAGCGAGCCACCGAGCCTGAAGCGTGGCGAGCTCGGGGATGCAGAATACATGTAATGTAATTCGCGTGCGCTCGCCACGCTTCGGGCTCGGTGGCTCGCTGTGCTTGCCACACTATAGAAAATCAACTCCACACCGACGGATAGTGGATAGTGGAGGTATGAAAAGGTCGGAAGGACGCGTTTTGCAGCCCCTCGCGGAGCTTACTGCGCTTGCCACGCTTCGGGGTGGCGTGGATAGATGGGGGGTGCCTAAGTCCCATTGGATGTCATACAAGTGTAATTAAATGGCATCGCACCCTATAAAATCGCATGCGATCTCATGCGATTTTGCAGGAGCTGCGATCCGATCTCATTGCACGGCCCAAGGCCAGAGAGCAGTGAATTTATTACATAGGAAAATTGCATGGCATGCAAAAAATGCATGAGATGCGATGCGATTTTCTTAGCCTGGCTACTACATAAGTACCTATGTATTTTATATGTATTAAATACCTATGTGAAATCATTTTTATTGACATATGCACATTAATGTTTTCGTTTATGTGGCCACCAATTTGTTGTTCTCATTTGATATAATATTTAATAAATGTACACAATTTTTGAGACAACAATTTGTATGATATACATTCAGCCCTGGTGCTATTTTACTAATTAGCGCAGTGTTTACAGCTTGGTCCATTAGGTTTCTAAAAATAAATAATATAAATAAAGTTAATATAAATCATCAACGATATTGGTCAAAACACTGGGGCGAACAATTGGTGCATACATACTGAACGGTATTGTTAACGCTATCATTTATTAATAACACTATCATTCAGTGATGTCACCTGGTCCCCACTTGAAAGTGCAATCATTGACGACATAGTCAACATTGACCTGCATGTACAAATGATATATTGTTAACGATATTGTTGTTGTTCATATCCTTAACCCTATTTCTGACAGTCGAGTGTCACAATGTCCTGAAATTGGTGAAAAAACGGCCACGAATTGTCAGAAAACGGACGTGAATTCTACAATCCACGATTGTTTCCGACAAAACATATCCGACTTTGAAAAAAGTAGGATCTGATGGACTTCAATGCTGACAGTAAAAACAGCATTGAATAGGTGAGTCCCATTGTCTTTTAACCATTAGCCTGGCAAAAACCATGACTGGAGATATTTATCTTCACACTCGGTACCCGATAATGTCTTGATTTACTGGGGGTAATTTAGATGATGGCAGAGAAGTAAAATAAGGATTACATAGAAGCAGCAGCGACAGCAACTCCAACCACACCTGAATGAGACCAATGTAACAAGTAATAGATGATAATATGGTACTCTTAACCTAGAAGGTCGCCCATCGTGGCCATCTCGGGCATTGAATGCACTAAAAAATCGGGTGTGATGCGACCGACGCGATGCCCGCGATTTCCCATAGGGAACAATGTTAAATGTCTCAATTGACCCGATTTTCCTGTTCAATGCCTCAATTGACCCGATTTTTCCATAGGAAACAATGTTAAATGGGCCACAGAGGCCAAATAGGCACCCTGAAGTGTGAAATGGCCACCCCAATTGTTAACGCCACCCCACGATCAACATCAACCCGAAGCGTGGCGAGCGCAGCGAGCCCGCGAGGGGCGGCGGTACGCGTCCTACGACCTTTTCATACCCCCACTATCCACGTCGGCGTGGAGTTGAGAATAGAAAGTGTGGCGAGCGTAGCGAGCCACCGAGCCCGAAGCGTGGCGAGCGCAACGAGCCCCGCGAGGGGACGCGGATACCTTCACAGGTATCCGCGTTCCCTCGCGGGCTTCACAGCTGTCTGCGTCCCCACGCAGGGCTCGCTGCGCTCGCCACGCTTCGGGCTCGGTGGCTCGCCACACTTTCTATTCTCAACTCCACGCTGACGTGGATAGTGGGGGAATGAAAAGGTCGTAGGACGCGTACCGCCGCTCCTCGCGGGCTCGCCACGCTTCGGATTCACGTTGATCGTGGGGTGGCGTTAACAATTGTGGGGGCCATTTCACACTTCAGGGTGCCTATTTGGCCTCTGTGGGCCATTTAACATTGTTTCCTATGGAAAAATAGGGTCAATTCATGCATTGAACAGGAAAATCGGGTCAATTGAGACATTTAACATTGTTTCCTATGGGAAATTGCGGGCATCGCGTCGGTCACCCGATTTTTTAGTGCATTCAATGCCCGCGATGCCCGCGATTTTTTACCAACGATGCCCACGATCAAAATCGTGGGCGCCGTTCTAAGTAAAGAGTACCGATAATATTTTACAATTCAGAATATATATATATATATATATATATATATACATACCTCTAAATAGCAACCATCTGCCTTGATAGTTACATTTGAAGATAAATAAGTAAGCAGCAACCCCTAATAGACAATTTGTCAATGCACAGGTATTCCATATTAGTGTAATAAGTGCCGACATCCGCCGGTACAATTCCCCAGTATCTCTCGGAATCAATGCTCACCCTGAACTAAAAGCCTTGTGCTACTTGTCTCATGCATCGTGATTGATGAATTAGTACAACTGGTGCCAGAGATGCAAAGTATAAGTGGACGTTGTATGAAAGCTTATTGATTTACATCTCACATGCAAATTTCGGACTAATTAAGGAGCCTTTGTGCTATTTTCAGCAAATGTTAATTTTTTCAACTTATTTCCCTTAATTTTACTCAAAGTTAACAATTATCCTAAACCAATTCGTATACCTGGGCATAGTATCCAGCAGCAATTGGCTAATGGAATCTGAATTGTGGACCGGTGCAGTACAGCGCCCGCCAACCAAACTGCAAACATTGAATAGAATTTTGCATTACAGGAGCTGGCTTTATTCATTATAGCTTGGAAATGGTTCCCTTTAAGTATCTACCAAAGTCATATATATTTATAGATACTAATGACTGATGAAGTTCTGTTATGTACATAATGAAATTGGGGCATAAGGAATTATACTACAATACACTACAGCAGGGCCGTGAAGATGGGGGTGGTGGTACCAATTATCCAGGCCCGGGATTGTTCCAGGGGCCATGGTCAGCGTTTGAAGGGAACAAATAAATTGTGTATCGATTTTATATTGAGGTTGATGCTCACGTCTCCCATTATATATCAGGCCCCACCGGGGCACCCCATATTATCATCTACGTAATTCGGATGATTGTATGAGATTTTCTAGGTCGACAGCCAATAGGGGACACCAAAAAGTTAACATGCGCTAGGTGGACATTGATAAAAGGTTGACACAAGCAAACGGTCGACATGGAAAGGTCAACTTGAGTTTTTCACCATTTTTCTTTCATGCTGTACTATCTCTGTGTTTTATGATTTGGAATAGTAAAGTCGAGCCATGGAAGGGTACTCGCTACACTAATTGGGCATCCATGTCGGCAGTTCTTGAACTCAAGGTAACTGCATAGTGAAGTCCAAAATGATTCATTTATTGTAATATAAAGAACCTGAAAGCATTGGGAAACTAGATCGACACCTAAGAATGGTCAACATACCCTAGGTTGACATTGAAAGATGGTTGACACAAGCTTTAGGTCGACATAGACATGGTTGACATGATAATTTCACATCAACCTAGATATTGTCGACCCAGGGACCACATACCTGAGGGAAACCCCCACTACTGGAGTGCCCATCCACTCCTACAGGCATAAGGTTCTAGTGTGTGAACTTGACTTGTACATTATATTCATAGCTGCCTACCCTCCTGCATTCTGCAGGAGACTCCCTGACATAGCAGCAATCTCCCTCTCTCCCTCATTAGTCTAGTAATCTCCCTCATGTCACCTAGCCCACATTACACTGTTACATCATAGTTACCTCCCCTCCTGCATTCTGCAGGAGGCTCCCTGACATAGCAGCAATCTCCCTCTCTCCCTCATTAGTCTAGTAATCTCCCTCATGTCACCTAGCCCACATTACACTGTTACACAATAGTTAGCTCCCCTCCTGCATTCTGCAGGAGACTCCCTGACATAGCAGCAATCTCCCTCTCTCCCTCATTAGTCTAGTAATCTCCCTCATGTCACCTAGCCCACATTACACTGTTACATCATAGTTACCTCCCCTCCTGCATTCTGCAGGAGACTCCCTGATATAGCAGCAATCTCCCTCTCTCCCTCATTAGTCTACCAATCTCCGTCATGTCACCTAGCCCACATTACACTGTTACATCATAGTTACCTCCCCTCCTGCATTCTGCAGATGACTCCCTGAAATAGCAGCAATCTCCCTCTCTCCCTCACTAGTCTAAAAATCTCCCTCATGTCATCTAGCCTACATTAAACTGTTACATCATAGTTACCTCCCCTGCTGCATTCTGCAGGAGACTCCCTGACTTAGCAGCAATCTCCCTCTCTCCCTCATTAGTCTAGCAATCTCCCTCATTACACCTAGACCACATTACACTGTTACATCATAGTTACCTCCCTTCCTGCATTCTGCAGGAGACTCCTTGACATAACAGCAATCTCCCTCTCTCCCTCATTAGTCTAGTAATCTCCCTCATGTCACCTAGCCCACATTACACTGTTACATCATAGTTACCTCCCCTGCTGCATTCTGCAGGAGACTCCTTGACATAGCAGCAATCTCCCTCTCTCCCTCATTAGTCTAGCAATCTCCCTCGTGTCACCTAGCCCACATTACACTGTTACATCATAGTTACCTCCCCTCCTGCATTCTGCAGGAGACTCCCTGACATAGCAGCAATCTCCCTCTCTCCCTTATTAGTCTAGCAATCTCCCTTATGTCACCTAGCCCACATTACACTGTTACATTTTTGGGGATAAAAGGAATGAGAGACAGATACAGTTACATTGAATCATCAGCACCATTTCCCAGCACTTTACCAAGTATAGTAGCTGTTACTAACTGCTTTGGGTCTCATCTACATTTGGATATAAGTCATTTTAAAAGGTTCCCCTCAGATGAAGCAGTACACACCCACGCTTCTAGGAACCACGTTCACAATCTCTCCATATATGGAACTAGACACGCCCTTTGAGAGAAGCATGACATGCCCCACAATGAGGGGCTTTGCAAAATTCTATTACCAATTATAATCTCCCTGAAACAAGTTTTAAAAAATATGCAAGTATGATTATATCAGGGCCGTAGCTAGGGGGGGGGGGGGCTAGGGGGTCATGCGCACCAGGCGCTGGAGAGTGGGGGCGCTAGTGTGAGGTCCCGGGGATGGGCAGCGGGGTCCAGGGACTGATGGGTTAACGCTGGCTCCTACCGGGGTCCCGAGGACGGGCAGCGGGGGTCCGGGGACTGGTGGGTAAACTCCGGCTCCTAGCGCTGCCGGGCGGTGGGTGGGAGGAAGGTTTTGAAAAGACTTGCCAGACGCTGATTGGCTGAATTCAGCCAATCAGCGTCCGGCAAGTCTTTTCAAAGTCATCAGCGCTTCCTGCCACCAGGCAGATAGCGCTAGGAGATGGAGTGAGTGAAGGCTGCCGCTACACCAGTCCCTGGACCCCTGGACGCTGCCTACCCCCACTGGCTGCACATAGGTATGTTGGCAGCGGGGGTCCAGGGACTGGTGTAGCGGCAGCTTTCACATACACAGCCGCTCGCTATTTGCCTGGCGGCGGGAAGCGCTGATGATTTTGAAAAGACTTGCCCGACGCTGATTGGCTGAATTCAGCCAATCAGCGTCGGGCAAGTCTTTTCAAAATCAGCTTCCCGCCCACCGCCCGGCAGCGCTAGGAGCCGGAGTTAACCTTCTCCAGTCCCCGGACCCCACTGCCTGTCCCCAAGGCAGTGATTTGGTGTTTTTTTTTGGGGGGGGGCGACCAAATGACTGCTGCCCCGGGCACCGAAACACCTAGTTTCGGCCCTGATTATATTACTTATACTACATATGACTATGGTGCATTTTCTACAGTGCCTTATTCCGGTAATTAAGCATGCATGGGAAACACTTTAATGGTTATGCAAACCTCTGTGTTGACTGGCCACACCTCCACTGGAGGCTGGCCACACCCCCAAGCATGGGACCCTACCACTGCATTCCTCCGATGGGATTCATGTACTGACGCAGCTTAAAGGTGAGTTACTGGTCCGTTTCTCCCATCTGCAAATTATAAATTCCTTCAAGCAGAAAGCAGTCTGTTATATCCTACACATCTCTCTGCAATTCATACTAAGTCATTTCTTTCTGTTTTACAACATTTACTGGCAATGTTCTCAGGTCGTTCCAGCTTCTGACCATTACACTAAACAATCTGAGATAAGTGCTGATGCTCTATTTGTATTTAGCCTTAGCGAAATGAGAACCAGAAATGTAATTCTTAAAAAGAAATATAAGTGCACATTATACTGGTTTGCATGTAATAATAAAAAACACACAAACACAAAAAACAAGACCATAATTGTAAATAAGAGAATGTGATATATGTTCATGGTACAAGTACATTGTTCTAGTAAAACAAAAAAATAAGTGTATACAGTTGCGGCTGTACACAATTCATCATTTGATTGGCACTTACAGTATTGTTGAGATTTTTGCAGAATAAAGACTTTGTGTTATTGCTTTATAGATTTTTCCCCTCTAGAGTGCTTGTCTTCCACGCAGCGTTCTGATGAATAGTCATCTCTGTTTTACTAGCTATTATCACCGTTACAATATAATTCCTATATTCTCAGCATTATAATATGTAATCTGTGGGAAATATAGCCAACTATGCTCCGATGTTTATCGCATAAGCAATGTATTAATTGTGCAGTCCTCCATTGCTTCCCATTCAGCACAAGTAGAGTAGAATGATTTTTGTGAGCACATTGAAATAAATGTTGGTACTTGTGTATTTTGGCGGCGCCCATCGCATCGCATACCATAAGGCATACGATGGTATGCGATGCGACGCGATATTGCGCGATACTGTACAATGTCATACAATTTTAAAATTGTATGACAATGTACATGGCATACCATGCCATACAATGCGATGCGATTAAACATTGTATAAGCACCCTAATGGGTGGTGGTACGCGTCCTCCAACCTTTTCATACCCCCACTATCCACGTCGGCATGGAGTTGAGAATAGAAAGTGTGGCGAGCCGGAAGCGTGGCGAGCGCAGCGAGCCCCGTGAGGGGACGCGGATACCTGTGAAGCCCGTGAGGGGACTCCGATACCTGTGAAGGTATCCGCGTCCGCTCACCATGCTTCGGGCTCAGTGGCTCGCTGCGCTCGGCACACTTTCTATTCTCGACTCCACGCCGAGGTGGATAGTGGGGGTATGAAAAGGTCGGAGGACGCGTACCGCCGCCCCTCGCAGGCTCACTGCGCTCGCCACGCTTCGGGTTGATGTTTATAGTGGGGGGGTGGCGTGGGGGTGCATTTCACATTGTAAGCACCCATTAGGGTGCTTAAAAGCACCCTTTATGGTGCTTATACAATCTTTCATCGCATAGGGGGCAAAAATCGCGTCGCATCGCATCGCATGCCATGCGATGCATGCCATGCGATGAAAACATTGCGCGATGCACATCGGGGGCGCCGCTATAATACACAAGTACCTAAATGTTTTTTGCCGTTTGTTTTATTAAGGTTACATGAAAAAAAAATAGTTTAACATTTTGCGTTTCTACCCCAAAAATATGCAAATGAACAAAATAGCCGTAGCGCTAGATGTGGTAAAAATAGGTTTAAATCTCCATCACCTTGAGTTCCGTGCACAAAAGCGCAACAGTCAAACAGGGCGAGATAATAGGTGGAAATTGCGCAAATTAGAGGGTAGTAAAAAGTCTACCCTAAGACGCTCTCGAGTGTCTTACATCTGCATGCTCCCTGTACGGGAAGAGGGCGGGCATATAACATCCGCTAGCATCAGCTGCCCGCCCCCCTCTCCCACATCATCAGCATATTACCATGGGAGCGCCCAGCTTAATGAAAATGCCCATGAAATGCTGGATGTTCCCATGGACGACACCCTGGCCCGTCACCCCCCGCCCCCTGCCGCACTGTCCCATGCGAACAGATTGGCGACTATGCAAGTCACTGAGTCCGTTCGCCCAGGGACCCTGCACATTGTTCCCCTTATGTGAACACGCAGGGGAGCGGATCATTCAGAATGACCCCCTCGGTGTGTTCCAGACATAAAATGACTTGCTGTTCTGCTTTACTGAATCTGGCTCAGTACCTCTATAAATAAATCCAAACTCACTATTATGAACCACAAATGGACCACTCTGTAAGTTTACCGTACCTGGGAAACACGTGACACCCCCGTGTATAATGGTACATTCTCATCACCACCCCGGACAGCTGTCACTACGGCCCATCTGAAAAATCCATATTTTGTTTTGACAATAGCGGCAGTGAGGACAGATAAGGAATTCTATGTGAAAATGTGCAGATTTTACGCATCACCCAACCTCTCTTCCATAGGACAGGGCTGTCAGATTCTGCAGATGTAATCAAGCTTAACATTTTGCAAATGAATAGACAGCGCAGCCACGGCATTTACTTTTTGTATGGAATAATTATTGTCTGGCCACCGGTGATAGAGAACTTTGGCATATTTTTCGTGATTGACAAAATATAATTTTGACACAACACATTGCACAAGTTATTTCTAGCATAGGAGTGTTACGGAGACATCCAACAGTTCCCCGAATGTCTTATAGTAATGCTATGTTGGTGGATATACAGAGCAGCTGCCTAGGGGCTCCAGGATCTGGAGGGCCCCCCTGAGACTATCACCGAATTAAAGATGACTCTGAGAGAGGCGTCCTTGGTGGACTTAATGGCAGCGGCAGCTGCTGAACTTCTAAGACGCCATGTCCACACTTTTACCTGAGGTCCAGGAACATCGGTATTGGTGCATGGGGTGACGGTAGAACCAGGAAGTTGAGGTTTTCATAGGGTGCCGAAATACCCAGCCATGTGAATATGACAAACCTTTACCAGAATAGAAAAGACAAAGGCCCCCATTCAGACCTGATCGCTGGGCTGCATGTTTGCAAAGCCCAACGCTTGGAATCTGGTTTAGGCAGAAAACATGGAGCGACCGGACTACACAATAGCTATCATGTCATGATAGTTAATAAGTTGACATTCTGATAAAAAATTGGGGATACTGGCCCTTATTCAGGACAAATTTGTTCTCAAAATGGGCAAAACCTGCACTGCAGGTGGGGCAGATGCAACATGTATAGAGAGTTATATTTGGGTGGGGTGTGTTCAAACTGAAATCTAAATTGCAGTGTAAAAAATAAAGCAGCCAGTATTTGCTATGCACAGAAACAAAATAACTCACACAAACTTAACTCTCTCTATACGTTACATGTTTTGTATATTTCGAAAACAAATTTGTACTGCGATCAGATCTGAATGAGGGCCACTGTTTTTTGTTAAGACATTGGCCCTTATTCTGATCGGTGCGGCCGGATCCGAATATGCGGCCAGCACCGTGCATCCTAAACTCCGCCTTCCATACGGATAGCCAACTCCGTCCGTACGCGGTAAGAAGCTGGCCGAACGGACCGCACGTGTATTTCTCATGAATACACCTCCTCCATCTCAGGGAACCTCCCCCATCATTCGATGGTCGCAGAACATCAAATGCAGGGCCGAGTGCTCCACCAGCTCCCGCAACCTCAGACCACACGGGCATTTCTCCGTGCAAAAGCAGGGATCTGGGCGGGCAGCTGACATCCGACGATGTCATATGTCCGCCCCCTACACGTGCGTCACGGCCGCATTACCATACGTACGCCCAGCGTTTTCATGGGAACTCCCATGAAACGCGGGGTGTAAACATATGGTAATGAGCCCAAACAGCCCTTCACACCCCTCTCCACCCCCTGTTCGTAGTGTACACATTTCATGCGGAATGTGACCGTGCGTCCGGCTCGCACATGCGCAGAGACGCCTCTGCACATGCGCAGACACAAAACATCGGCGGCACGAACGCACGCGGATATTACCGCACCAACCAGAATAAGGGCCATTATGACAACATATCACATTGTTGCTGTCCGGCTGTGTGTAGCTATGTATACACTTCGTTTTGCTTTAGATTCGATTTGGATTCGATTTTGCTTCTATAAGCAAAATCAAATTTAAAACAGGGAAAAATCGGAGCGTGTGTACACAGCTTATCATGTATACAGTAGGTACTTGCTTAATATATATATAAGAATTCACAGGGGTAGGCTGTACTAAAGCCTAAAATGCAATAAAATAGGATATTCAGTTTTACTGCATAGGTACCAAGCTCCAGAATGTGATGCCTGGGTGAGGTTACCCCAGGGCTTTTTTTCACAACTCCTGCCGGAAGGAATCTAAATGTGGTCTTGGATGGAGGTACAGTAATGTTCTAGCCAATCAGCATCTTACTCCCATGTTGCAGGCTGTGTTAGTAGCCGATTGGCCGGTCCTTTAATAATCTTTATCTCCATCCATACCTTAGTAAATACTTATTTTATTTATTACCAGTTATTTATATAGCGCACACATATTCTGCAGCGCAGTACAGAGTATAGTTGAACATTCACATCAGTCCCTGCCCCAGTGGAGATTACAATCTATATTCCCTACCACATGTGCATGCACACACAGACATTCTAGGGTTAATTTTTTGGGAGCCAGTTATCCTACCAGTATATTTTTGGATTGTGGGAGGAAACTGGAGTACCCGGAGAAAGCCCACGCAAGCGCTGGGAGAATATACAAACTCCACACAGTTAGAGCCATGGTGAGAATCAAACCCATGACCTCAGCGCTGTAAGGCAGTAATGCTAAATATTACCCCATCAGTACTGCCCAAATAACGCTCTCTCTCTCTCTTTCTCTCTCTCTCTCACTCTCTCTCTCTCTCTGTCTCTCTCCCCCCTCTCCCCCCAAATGGAGCGGGGCTTCTTTGTAAAGGGAACCTCCACCGCATGTAGAAGCCTACAGGGTTTCCATGGCTGAATCTCGCCCCCAGCCTCACCAACACTGAAACTTTCTATATTCTATTATCAGGAACTAATTAGAAAATCCTCTTCCAATTCAGCAGGCACATGAAAAGCATTAACAATTGCCCGATAAATCTACTTTATTACACGTCTATTCTGTCAACGAACATCATATTCATTTGCCATCACAATACACAATCAAAGTAACCACAAAAGCCACCAGGCATTCCATTAACCATGACCCGCACCTTAAACAAGAGACTTGCAGAGACTCAACTCGTTGCAATGCTTCAGATCGTAAAAAGACAGAAAACAAGAGTGTACTAATTTGACAGCAATAGCAGAATGTCACTTTTATTGAGATGGATTGAATCCTATTTGCCATGATATCTGCTTTTAATAATTTAATTTTTCAAACACAGTCGAGAGAACGAGACATCAATATTTTATTACCAAACTTTCCCATCTTGTTACAGTACTTTGCTCCTGCCTGTCTGTCTTTGCAACATCCCCATGACGGTTTTGTATGGGATTGCAATGCGTTTATACATCTGAATGCTATTTGTATGCTATTCACAATGATCAGCATCCATTAACGCTATATCACGCAGTATCTACTAGAGGAAGGACGAGGCCCGGCTTCTGTGCAAATCACATGGCTCATTAATTTCATGCAATGTTAAACTGTTCTTCCTTGTACTATACTACAGTGCGGGTCAAAGGGATGTAATTATTTCTATGTTGTTAACTAAATTACACCTTGTCCTTGTAACCAACATACGGCATTAGAAGAAAAAAACCTGTATACTGAATTGTTTAACCAATTTTAAAAGCCAATGGGAATCAACATTTTGTATTTGGAACATACCTGGATTTTTATTATTCAATTCAATGTAGCACAGACAAGTATAGGTTATTTGGGCCACCTAAGGGTCTTAATTGAGTTTAAGCCATAGGTTTCAATCTCTTCCCCCGTATCCCCGGGGATTTTGTAAACACTTCAAGCTTGAAAAACACGTAGGAGTTGTTACATATTGCAGATATTTTAGCCCAAATGATCTATTTCAAAAACATTGCTCGTTGGGCGTTATCTATTAATTTTACAAACACGTGGAGCTTATGTTTCCACGTTTGCCTTTATTTGCAGTGGCTAGAATCAGAAAAAAAAGGAATTTTACTGGAGTGTTGGGTTGAAGGACACGCAGATCCGAGATGAGCAGGCAAAAGGAGGACACCACATGGTCAATAGGTGATAGGTTTTGAGGGTCAAAAGGTCAACATGGTCAAAAAATTGGCCAATAATGATCGTCATAGTCTTAGGTCAACAGGGTGAAAGGATCGACACAGAAAATGTTAATCCACGCTTGTTTTTAACCATCCTCCTAGTTCCCAACATTAACCTCCCCTCGCATGCCCTTTACCGTAACCCTCCCCTCTAGTGCATTACCCTACCCCCTTACTGTGCGTAAGTAAATAAGGGTATGGTTCGTAGGGTTGACATAGATTAGGGCTTAGTTCGACAAATTAAATAGGTTGACATGTTGTAAGGTTGACACAGACAATGGGAAGGTCAACAGTGAAAAGATTGACATGAGTTTTTCCCATTTTTTGTCCCGAATGTTGACATAAGTCGACATGGACATCGTATCAGTGTACCGCATCCCCATGCTTCAAGCACAATGTCTACCAGCACTGGTCACACTATTTTATTCTCCCTCCACGGCCTTGTGGATGGTAAAATATGAAATGCCGCCTGTTGTTGATAAAAAGGGAAACACTCAAGTCGACCTTTTTCATGTTGACCTTCCCATTGTCGACTTAATGCTCGTGTCAACCTTCCAAAACTGTCGACCTTTAGTGGTTGCCCTAATGTATGTCAAACTTCATAGTGTCTACCTAGCGGCCATAACCTAGTAAATATTATATTTGCCATTGTTTGTTCTAGAGAAAACCTCATTGCCCTATTTATTTGTATTATGTTATGAACATTTCCTATTAAAACAAAAGTACATTGCCTGTTTGGAAAACATTTCCTCTTGTCTTTATTTCACGGGAAGATTTTCATTATAACCCTAATATGCCTTTTACCCTATTAAGTTTCCTCAATTATACAGAACCTTTATGACGAGTTGGCTTCCCGAATTGCTGATGAACCCAAGGCAGCGAATTACTATTCTTTTTGAAGCAATAGGAAACAATGCCTCTGAGAGCTTTCAGGAGCCGGGAATATTTTATGACAGCATCAATACATAAAATTATTGTATAATGTACAGAGATAAAGAGACTGAAGCTATTGCTTCCCTGGTAGATTGTTGTGTGTGGAAATGTCATTATTTCATTATGAGACTGAAGTATAAAGAGATACTTTTATTTATTAATATGAAGTTACACCCATTCTCCCTATGACAGTTATTCTGGTTCACTCGCAAAGGCAAATTCCTTCTCAAATGGACAAGACCATGTGCACTGCAGGTGGGGCAGATGTAACATGTGCAGAGAGAATTAGATTTGGGTGGGGTTTTAATTCAAAATGAGATCTATATTGCAGTGTAAAAATAAAACAGTCAGTATTTACCCTGCACAGAAACAAAATAACTCACCCAAATCTAATTCTCTCTGCACATGTTACATCTGCCCCACCTGCAGTGCACATGGTTTTGTCCATTTGAAAAGGAATTTTCCTTTGCGAGTGAACCAGAATAAGGGCCTTCACCCAATGGGCCTGACGCACAAAGCTTCAAAAGTGATAAAATGGAGAGTAATAAACAGCCAGCCAATCAGCTCCTACCTGACATTTTTCAAACACAGTCTGTGACATGGCAGCTAGGAGCTGATTAGCTGGCTGTTTATTAATCTCCGATGCTGTTTCTGGAGCGAGGGGTAAACAGTGTATGCTGACTTCCTGAATAGGGTGAGCAGCCAGCGCAGGGGGTTAAACAACGAGGGTCACTTGACCCACCCCATTGCATTGAATACACCCCATTGTACGCATTGCTTAGACACACCAAGAGGGAGATTTATCAAAACTTGGAGAGAGATAACATGAAAAGATATAAAGCATCAGCCAATCGCCATCTGTCCTGTTACAGTCTGTGTTTGAAAAATGACAGTTGGGAGCTGAGTAGGAGCTGATTGGTTAATACTTTATCCCTCTCCAATCTGTGATCAACCTCCCCACAGTGTTCTATGAAAGTGTGCTATATTTATCCGGCCCCATATCACTACATGTCACAGCATTTCTAATGGGCTGTCATGAGAACTTTGGCTTTGCTCTCTTCAGAATACAATTGTCCTTATTTTCTGGCTCGCTGACATGTGTATGAATCGTAGCCTTTTAAGTTACAGCTCAGAGGTGGACAACCTGACACTCTATTGTGCAATGTGCTAGAACAATCCAGAACACATGGCTTTCCGCTCACACCATAATGAGGACGTGGCAGTTGGTTGAAGAGGTCTGTGAGATCCGTAGGACAATTGTCCTTGCTACAAATGGGGCCACCTCCATCTATCCGGCCGCCTCGGCCCGCTGTTCACCGATATGGGGAAGCGCAAGTGTACGGTCCAATGCCGCGAAGGGGGCACACGATAATCTCACATGCACGCACACCTCATTCACGGCACAGTCAGGCATAGATGGACTTGGCTCCATCTGTATGTCTTTCCATGAAGCCCTTCTTTTTTAATGTTTCCTGGGCCGGGATGTAATGGGAGACGATTTTAGAGACCTGAAAAATTGGCTCGGCTTTCTGATTCTAGTTTAATCGGATGGATGCGTATTTTGGATAGGAACCGAGTGTTCTTAGCCCCGCCTTCCGTACGGATCGCTCACACCATCCGAATGCGGTAAGACGGTGACCAAACGAACCGCGAGTGGATGTTTCATGTGAACACCTCCTCCATCTGTGGGAACCTCCCCCATCCTCCGATGGTCACCGACCATCGAATGATGGACCGAGCGGTCAGGCAGCACTGAGTGCTCCAGACCACTCGGACATTTCTCCGTGCAAAAGCAGGATATGGGCGGGCAGCTGGCATCTGGCTATGTCATATGTCCGTACCCCACACGTTCATCACGGCCGCATCCCTATACATACGCCCAGCGTTTTCATGGGAACGCCCATGAAACGTGGGGTGTACGCATATGGTAATGAGCAAAATCAGTCCTTCACTCCCCTGTCCACCCCCTGCTCGGATGGTTCCGTATGATCATTTTCTGCACGGATCTCACGCCGTGTTCACACATGAGCAAACACCAACTATCGGCCGTCCAAACGCACACGGAGCCTTCAGACTCAATCAGAATAAGGGCCAATGTACAGTTATAGCGGTCGACGTTTTCACCCTATTTGCAAATTGGATCCAACTAACGGTATTTAGACCAGGAAGCATTCAAATTATTCGGACCAACTGGAAGACGATGTCTATAGTATAACAGTCGCAGGCCGGGAAGTAACGGGGGCTGAGTTAACAAGTCTCACACAAAACAACTCTATAAAGTTGGGCATAATTAGAGCTGGTTTGCTTGGGTGAGTTATAATCGGCAACGATTAAATTAACTCCCAGGCAGTGCTGTCAAGGGGGGGGGGGGGGGTACTTTTTACCCGGGTCTGCTGAAGGAGCCCGGAGCCCGCTCCCCCCTTTCCCATTGCAAGGAGTCGTGCAGTGTGGAGTACAGCACAGCCTCTCTCCCCAGCTCAGCACAAGCTGCTTAATGCCGTGTGCTGAGCAGGGGAGAGAGGCAGCAGCAGCGGCAGCCTGTCCTCTCTCTCCCTGGTCAGCCGCCTGTACACGACCTGCACCTCCTGCAAAATAGATTTTTTTTTTTGTGGCCACTCCAGTTGGTCACACCACTTTCAGCGGCCCTGCTCCCAAGTGCAAGCCACCTTAAAAACCTTTAAAAAAAAACAAAAGATACTTATTTTGGTAATTTCATAGCTCATGTACTGTAATTTTACAGTTGTTTTCTATTAAACTCATTTTATGCACATTTGGATGCTAACTAGACACACAAACAGCTTCTGTCAATTAAAATGATATACAACATGCCTATATTCTGTATATAATTGAGACTTTAAATACATAAATAATGTTCTGAACAGTGTTTCATTATCAGTGTACAATTTTCGGTTATGCACACATAGGTGCCGATTTAAGTTTTTGCTGGTGGGTGCTCAAGCCAAAAATATAGAGGAGTGGCTTCATGGGGAAGGGGTGTGGCCACAAAATAATACCAATACATTATTACGGAGCTCAGTTGTCTCCAATATTCAAATTACGGCAACAGAGTTCCACATACATAAATGCCCCGGGTCCGGCGATGTGGGTGCTGCAGATGCAAATTAGCAAGTTAATATGGCGGCCCAGCAGTGGACTCAGGCCTGTGGGTGCTCATCAATTTCTGTGGGTGCCCGCGCCCTTGAGCACCCGCAGAATCGGCACATACCTATATTTTGTAATTGCAACTGTTCCTGCATATCAAATAATGTTACATGGTTTGGCTGGGAAACACTGTAGCAGGGATTTTTGGTATCCAGTCCCGGGGTCGACAACCACTAATGGCTGACCCGTGACCAGTTTAAATGCTATAGGATGATACGAATGGGTGTGATATGACTTTAAGAAAGTGGTGTTGACGGTCACAGGTCGACATGACAATGTCGATAATGTTGAACTGTTGAAATTCTGTCGGAATGCTAAGCATCTTGATACTGACCTTGTCTACATGATATCGACATGATGAACTGTCAACAAATGTCCCCGGTGGTCTTGCAGTGTCTTATCTTGTGCCGAAATCTGCATCGGCTTCAGCGGTTTTGGGTTGTGGCAGTCACATGAGCACATGTTCCAGTACATTCCATTAATTACATCTCCCTAATCCCTAATCTTAACCTGACCTCCCCTCCTCTGCCCCCTCATATTTACTTGGATGATATGTTAACACTAGTTGTCCAGTGAATACAGTACTTACAGTACCTTCTCCCGGAAGCATCAGCATCTCCAGTGTCATCTTTGGGTCACTGATGATGCTGGGAACGTGACTTCCATTGCAGATGCTGCAGCGTTCCAGAGAGTATGGGATAACCCTCCCTGCAGATCCTTAAGGTGGCCATACTGCGTCTTTCCACAGCAGAGTAAGGCCATCTGATCCCCATCGAGCCGCCCGTGACCTTCCCAGGGCAGCAGGATCGCATGCTGTCCCTCTGCATTTGATGTAACACATGCGACCTGGTTCCCAGGTGCCGAGAGGGGGTCCAAGTCGGAATACAGGCAGACCTGACCTCAGACTCAGATCTTATGTGCACGGGACCATACATTGGATTGTGATAGCGATTTGGGCCAATTTCACCCAATTTCTTGGCCCAATCCATCGGAATCAGGTGAAATAGGCCTAATTGCATATGTTTTTGGGAGCCTTTACATCCCCACAACCTAACCCTGGTGCCTTACCATAACTCCACCCCTCCCACAACCCAACCCTATCCTGGTGCCTAACCATAACTCCACCCCTAAACCAACCTAACCCTAACCATGGTGCTTAACCATAACTCCACCCCTCCCATAACCCAACCCTATCCTGGTCCCTAACCATAAGCCCCACCCCTAACACAGCCTAACCCTGGTGCCTAACCATAACCCCACCTCTAACACAGCCTAATCCTGCTGCCTTACAATCACTCCACCCATTCACCAACCAAACTGTTTTCTGGTGCCTAACCATAACCCCACCCCTAACACACCACTCCCACATCTGAAGCCTATCCTGTTGCCTAACTATAACCCCACTGCTCCTAAAGCCTAACTCTACCCCTGGTGCCTAACCATGCCCCCCCCCCCAGCCTAACCTTAAGCTAGCTGCCTAACCATACACCCACCCACCCCCCCCCCCCCAATCTAAACCTGGTTCCTAACCATAACCCACCCCTGCCACAGCCTTGCCCCAAACCTCCAGCCTTCAGCCTAACCACAACTGTTGTCCATCCTCAGACTGTCACATGGCGACATTTCATATGTCGATACTGTGAACCTGTTGACAGTTTTGGGATGTCAACCCAATGCCCGAATGTTGACATGCCACTGTCGACCTTCTAACCAGAGACCGAAAAACAGACAGCAAGAATATTCTACTTCATCCAATAAATAAAAATATTTCATCTCAGTCACTTCTACCGGCGTTGTATGGAGAATGAGCTCAGTTCCGTCTGTTATTATATTATATTTATGTCAGACAAATACATCTGACTTCTATTTAGAATCCATGAAATTGTTTCAGTGTAAGTTGAATAAAAAGCCTCTGGAATGCTTTCCAATACGAATTAATAAGGTAAGGGGCTAACCTTGACGGTCCGCCATACAAACTGTACATACAGTAAGTGCTTGCTTGCGCTAGGTGAATGTGAGGCCAGCCTCCGCTCCTGTATTGTGTGCCTGCGTTAGGAATGTGATGGAACTGCAGTGACTTGTAGAATTAGTTCTAACACTGTGTAATGTTCAAAGCAGATTACCATCGTCATTTATTGTCATAATCGTACAGATGAAGTGCGCCATCAAATCCATCACCTTGTGGCTGCCGTTCCTTATGCATAAATGTATTCAATCCTTCCAAGGCTTAAAACAAGAAACTCATATTTAACAAAAATATCTCTTGCCTTGGGCTTTCCTTCACTAAAAAGATCATGAAATAATACTTTTTTAAAGATACTTGCAAAATGTATGTTCAACATCTTGTATTCCGCCAAGCGCGAGGGTTGAGTTTAATCTCGCTCGGAGACCTACGGTAGCTGGTGACAACGGATTAGCAGAATGTGGATAACCTCTGTTTCAATATACATATTTACTGTACCTCATACATAAAACATATTGCTCCTTTGTGCCGGCACTAAATTATTTCTGTACGTGATGCGGCGTACTGTCGGTCTGATTCAGGCATGGCTGTGGATTTGCGTGGCGGGTGATGATCGTTGCACTGTGCATGCGTATTGTTTGCAGTATTCATGCGCAAGGCCGTGCTGCGATGAAATCGTGCTGCTATTTCTATACGCACACTGTTCACAGGGCGCTTGACAGGAAGTAGGCGTCTGGGGGTGGAAACCAGATGTTTAAAGGGAGAGCTAAGAATAATGCAGGCGTGCCCAGGAAAATTATGCGAGTACCCGAGAAAACACTAAGGGGAGATTCTCTAAACTGAAAATGCGGTAAAAACGCCTTTATCTGGTTATTACCGCATTTTGGGATGCTCTAAGCATCCCCTGCCAGGTTACCGCGATGGGGGGCATCGCCAGAAAAATCTGGCAATGCCCCATAGAAGCCTATGGGATTCTACCGCTACCCACTGCCGCCCCGCACCACCTCCCTGCACTGACCCCCCCCCCCCCCCCTCACCTGTGTTCGGGCGGCACAGAGCTGTGCTGCCCGGACCGGTGACCTCCTCCTCCCTGCACTACAGGGGCAAACGCAGGATTTTCAGAAGGGGGTTTCCGGAGATGGACACTTAGGTGACCCAATATATGCCGGGTCAGTTAAATTATTATAGATAGACCAAATGTATCTAAATAATATATATATATATATATATATATATATATATATATACATACAGGGGCAGCAACAGCAGTGTAGCCCCCAGGGCATAGCAATGTATTGGGGCCCCTACCAATCCTCCAGCGGTAGGGGTGGGGGAAGCTTTGATGTCCCGCGGGTGTTAGGGGGTATTATATCAATCGCTCAGCATGTAGGGCCTGGATCAGTAATTTACACTAATTACCCCTTTACTGCACAGATGGTGGGAGATGAGGTGGGAGAAGGGGGCATTGGGCTGATTGAAGGGGACCTGATACATAACTTCCAGGGTGGTAGAGGATGTTTAATATGCAGAGGAGGGGTGTATAGTGGAGTGGGCTTATTATTCATAATTTTCTGGTGGGAGGACAGTTTTCTAGGGGACTAGGGGATCAGAGTTCAGGAGGCAGAGCAATCTGCCAATGAGAATATAAAACTACATACCAGGTGTGTGGAGCTGGAGCAGTAACCAGCTGCTGGAAGGCTGATATCTCTGGTTTTGTGAATAGTAGAGACAAGCTACTAATGTCCATCAAAGGGGAGAGTCACAGCTTTTGGAGTATACCCTCAGAAAAACTCTAAGTCAGACAGAACCTGAAATATCTGACTGGGAAGAGCAATTAACAGGCTTGGATGGGGACCACTGCTTTGAAGTCAGATATCTCCGGTTCCCAAGGGCCGATTTTTAAAATTCTTGTACCCATGGAAAGAGGGGACCCTCAGCTTTCAGCCTAGACTCCTGGGGGGGTTTCTGGGTACTCAGAAACCCCCCCTGCGTGCGCTACTGCACTATGATCCTCTTCCGGGTGCAGGGAGGAGGAGAGCCCAGCGCAGCAGCAGCACCGGGTAAGGGAGGGAGGGGAGAGAGGCCGGGACCCGATGGGACCCTCTGACTCACCGCAAAGGACAGCTCTTAACGCAAGAGCTGTCCTTTGCCATAATTATCACATAATATGCAATAATTATGTATACGATGGGCGGCGAAGGGGGGCGGAGCTGGGCTGCGGATGTTAGAACATCCCACTCTGAGTGTGTTATGGGAGGGTGTGTGATGTCAGCTCCAGGCCGGATATGCCTCTTTCCATCGCACCTCCGTCTAAGTCCCTGGCTATATGGCGCCTGCGAAAACTGGAGCCCAGTGTAATAATCATATGATGGTGAGCCTGTGCTGAAGGAATTTGGACATATTCGCACCCATACACATCCATTCGCTGGCAGGTGCGAATTCATGGCCGTGCGATCAGGCCTGAATCGGCCCGGTGACATTCAGAACCCTTCCAATATTACAATAAATACCACTTTAGCTAATAATCAGACCAGCGTTGGACTGGGGCATGCAGGGCTCATGCAGGAAGGCAGTGGTAGGGGCCCATGCTCAGGGGTGTAGCCAGGATGCAGGGGGGGGGGGGGGGGGGTGGCCAGCCTCCACAGTGGCTTTGCTAACCAATAGTGAGTGCAGGGTCTAGCTAGGCCACTTAATCCAGAACCTGATTCCTAGAGGAGGGGGTGGATCCTTAGGGGGCCCAGCAGTGGTATCCCCTGTATCCCTGTGGGCTAGTCCAACTCCCCAGAAACCCTGTCAGCTGAGACTCTACACTTCCAGTTCACAATATCCAGAAAATGTCCAACACCCCCCACTCGTAATGGAGGCAGCAAGAAGCCACAGACGGAGAGTTATATAGTGGGAGGAGCAGGGTCTCCCAGCAGCACAGAGTATATCAGGAGATGAGTGATGTGTCAGTGAGGACAGGGCTGCATGTGACAGGGACAGTGATATGATGTGAGGAGGGGAATGGAGGCAGCAGGAAGCCACAGACTGAGAGTTATATAGTGGGAGGAGCAGGGTCCCCAGCAGCACAGAGTATATCAGGAAATGAGGGATGTGTCAGTGAGGACAGGGCTGCAAGGGACAGGGGCAGTGACATGATGTGAGGAGGGGAATGGAGGCAGCAGGAAGCCACAGACTGAGAGTTATATAGTGGGGGGGGCATTGTCCCCAGCAGCACAGAGTATATCAGGAGATGAGTGATGAGTCAGTGAGGACAGGGCTGCATCTGACAGGGGCAGTGACATGATGTGAGGAGGTGAATGGGGGCAGCAGGAAGCCACAGTCTGTGAGTTATATAGTGGGAGGAGCAGGGTCCCCAGCAGCACAGAGTATATCAGGAAATGAGGGATGTGTCAGTGAGGACAGGGCTGCATGTGACAGGGGCAGTGACATGATGTGAGGAGGAGAATGGAGGCAGCAGGAAGCTACAGACTGAGCGTTATATAGTGGGAGGAGCAGGGTCCCCAGCAGCACAGAGTATATCAGGAGATGAGTGATGTGTCAGTGAGGACAGGGCTGCATGTGACAGGGTCAGTGACATGATGTGATGAGGAGAATGGAAGCAGCAGGAAGCCACAGACTGAGAGTTATACTGTATAGTGGGAATAGCAGTGTCCCCCAGCAGCACAGAGTATCTCAGGAGGACGGGAGTGTATATAACAGGGGCAATAATATGATATGTTTGTATAAGAATGAAGGCAGCAGTAAGCCAGAGACTAAAAGTTATACCGTTGAAAGCGTTTGGTTGCACATAAGACTAGTATTGCTACACTCCTGTCAAACTTCGGAGAGAAGAGTTTGGTGTCAGAAGCACCTCTACATGAAACTAAGTTTACACATCCAAGTTGTTGCTTTGTGCAGTGTTCTTCATTGTACTTGTCAGATTTCTATTTTCCTGTCAGTCAAAGTGCATATTCATGACACAGCATTGTTATCAGCTAGATTCGGTTGAGTTCTTATACAATAAACCAGTATATGTGCAAAATCCCATCCGTCTATACCTATATAATTATACTAACACAAACATGTTCTCCGCTAACAAGTGATACTGGTTGCTAGACTACACTGTGCCGGCTGCAAATTACACACCGCCATAGCACAACGCATGAATAATTGTGCAATTGAATGAAACAGTTAATGTTACTTTCAGTCCGTTCCAGCAAGTGACATTTTAAGGACATGATTTTCAGTGACCTGAATTGGGAATATTGTAGTTGGAACTAGTTAATTAGAAAACGCATTTGTATAATGAAAAAATAATCCAGGCTTTAATAGATTGGCAGCCGGCGCTTATAATGTACACAACACCAACTGTCCAACATCTGACACTCCTGTTTTTGCCATGCGTCTGTCTGGCGAGACGGGCACCAGAGCATTATGGTTTGAATTGGCGCAGAAGCCACGGGCAGTGGAAACAGTGTTGGTCCAGTCCTTCAGTGGAGATGATAATACTGAACGCATAGTAGGATCTTGGACTGAAACCATTTATATACAAAAAAAAAACAGCCATCTGGACGTCCGTCGATAAACAGGGTTCAGCTGTATTTTGGAAACATTGACTCAAATGGTCTTTTGCATGACCTATTATGGCAAGCTTTGTGGCATTTGAAGCAATTTGTCCTTAATTATATATTTGTTTCCCTTTTATCCTAAATAGACAACAGTTTGGCGGAGGGTTGGAGCGTAATAGCCTGCATATGTGACGCTGCAAGCTGGGATCGTTTATCTAGCATAATATTAATCTAAGGCCCCATGCACGTCAGCGTTTACCTGTTCGCTAGACAGCAAGCAGGTGTGAATCAGGCCCTTTATTAGTACCTGAGTTATGTTTATTTAACCATCTGTGCTGAAGCCTGGATATCACTACAACCTGCATTGTTGTTGTGCCGTGAGGACTGTGGTTGGGAATGCCTGGTGTAGTGTGTTTGGGGCTTTCAGCTGGGTACACACCCTGTGGTATCGCTAATGTTATCGCTTGAGCTCATGGGTGACGGATATATCGCATACGATATCGTTCAGTGACATCGCCCGGCCACCCGCTGAACATGCAGTTGTTTACTGATGATGATGTAGTTAGATTTTACCGCATGTTCAGACAACAGCGGGATCATTTACGATCCGCATAAATTCATAAAATAAGTTACATCATAGTTACCTCCGCTCTTGCATTCTGCAGGAGACTCCCTGACATAGCAGCAATCTCCCTCTCTCCCTCATTAGTCTAGCAATCTCCCTCATGTCACCTAGCCCACATTACACTGATACATCATAGTTTCCTCCCCTCCTGCATTCTGCAGGAGACTTCCTGACATAGCAGAAATCTCCCTCTCTCCCTCATTAGTCTAGCAATCTCCCTCATGTCACCTAGCCCACATTACATTGTTACATCATAGTTACCTCCCCTCCTGCATTCTGCAGGAGACTCCTTGACATAGCAGCAATCTCCCTCTCTCCCTCATTAGTCTAGCAATCTCCCTCATGTCACCTAGCCCACATTACACTGATACATCATAGTTTCCTCCCCTCCTGCATTCTGCAGGAGACTTCCTGACATAGCAGAAATCTCCCTCTCTCCCTCATTAGTCTAGCAATCTCCCTCATGTCACCTAGCCCACATTACATTGTTACACCATAGTTACCTCCCCTCCTGCATTCTGCAGGAGACTCCTTGACATAGCAGCAATCTCCCTCTCTCCCTCATTAGTCTAGCAATCTCCCTCATGTCACCTAGCCCACATTACACTGTTAAATCATAGTTACTGTACCTCCCCTCCTGCATTCTGCAGGAGACTCCCTGACATACAGTAGCAGCAATCTCCCTCTCTCCCTCATTAGTCAAGCAATCTCCCTCATGTCACCTAGCCCACATTACACTGTTACATAATAGTTGCCTCCCATCCTGCATTCTGCAGGAGACTCCCTGACATAGCAGCAATCTCCCTCTCTCCCTCATTAGTCTAGCAATCTCCCTCATGTCACCTAGCCCACATTACACTGTTAAATCATAGTTACCTCCCCTCCTGCATTCTGCAGGAAACTCCCTGACATACAGTAGCAGCAATCTCCCTCTCTCCCTCATTAGTCTAGCAATCTCCCTCATGTCACCTAGCCCACATTACACTGTTACATAATAGTTACCTCCCCTCCTGCATTCCGCAGGAGACTCCCTGGCATAGCAGCAATCTCCCTCTCTCCCTCATTAGTCTAGAAATCTCCCTCATGTCACCTAGCCCACATTACACTGTTACATCATAGTTGCCTTCCCTCCTGCATTCTGCAGGAGACTCCCTGACATAGCAGCAATCTCCCTCTCTCCCTCATTAGTCTAGCAATCTCCCTCATGTCACCTAGCCCACATTACACTGTTAAATCATAGTTACCTCCCATCCTGCATTCTGCAGGAAACTCCCTGACATACAGTAACAGCAATCTCCCTCTCTCCCTTATTAGTCTAGCAATCTCCCTCATGTCACCTAGCCCATATTACACTGTTACATAATAGTTACCTCCCCTCCTGCATTCTGAAGTAGACTCCCTGACATACAGTAGCAGCAATCTCCCTCTCTCCCTCATTAGTCTAGCAATCTCCCTCATGTCACCTAGCCCACATTACACTGTTACATCATAGTTACCTCCCCTCCTGCATTCTGCAGGAGACTCCCTGACATAGAAGCAATATCCCTCTCTCCCTCATTAGTCTAGCAATCTCCCTCATGTCACCTTGCCCACATTACACTGTTACATCATAGTTACCTCCCCTCCTGCATTCTGCAGGAGACTCCCTGACATAGCAGCAATCTCCCTCTCTCCCTCATTAGTCTAGCAATCTCCCTCATGTCACCTAGCCCACATTACACTGTTACATTTTTTGGGAAAAAAGGAATGAGAGATAGATACATTTACATTGAATCATCAGCACTTTACCGAGTATAGTTGCTCTTACTAACTGCTTTGGGGTCATCTACATTTGGAGATAAGTCTTCTTTTTTAAGATTCCTCTCAGATGTAGCAGTACACACCCACGCTTCTAGGTGCCACATTCACAATCTCTTTTCACAATCTTTCCATATATGGTGGTACGACGCATCGCCATTCTTTCTTTTATTTCAAGAATAAAAGAGTCTACACATGCAACACCTCTCATGTCATCTATCTTATAAAATGCCCGTGTGGTCTTGCCTATGTCGGCAAGACCACACGGAAATTCAAAGAAAGAATGGCGATGCATCGTACCACCATCAGACAGGCAAAACCTCGGACCAGCCGGTGGCACGGCACTTTGCCGCAGCGCGCCACGGATTATCTACTCTGCGTTATAAAATCATCGATAGTGTTCCAGAAAACATTAGACGAGGTAACCGTGACAAAATTCTCTTGCAGAAAGAAGCAAGATGGACCTATGAACTTAATACGGTCAACCCAGCGGGATTAAACGAACAGTTAAATCTTAACTGTTTTCTGTAACAATATCCTCCACTTTACTCTGGACTTATCATATTTGAGCGTCCCCCATAGTCTGCATCTTACATTGTCTGTCACTGTGCTATTGCTCCATTGCTAAACCATTCATTATGCTACTATGTGCCGCTTGTTTATTTTTAGCCATTTAAACATATGTTTTTTCTGGTAACCAGGCAACCACCGAAGCGCTGGAGCGTGACGTCAGCCACTATGCGACACGGCCAGACGCACGCACGTGTCTGAGGAGGACCTGCGTTACTTGCACTGAGGGTGAAGGTGATGGGTGTCTATAAAGGTATGTACACTACTTATGTCTTATGCTTCTGATGAAAATTCCAATAGTGAATTGAAACGTTAAGACCGCATACAACTGGTGTTGTGTCTTCTTTTGCTAAAACCTGTGAGTGCTGCCAACCCCTCATCCTGCATATCTATACGAACCCAGGAAGGCACCCGGGACTGATATCTATCACCAAAGGAGTGGAGTGCCGATCAAACCCCAATTGTCATATATATATATATATATATATATATATATATATATATATATATATATATATATATATATATATATATATATATATATATAGCTTGGGGTGGCGAGCTGGCACTCTCCTTACTGGTATGAGCCCCGGTGCCCGTTAATGAATATTTGAATAGACGAGGTAAAGAATCACGGCACTCAGAGGAACTTTTCAAAACATAAAAAATGGTGTATTCAGGGTGTCCAACGTTTCGGGGCACAGGCGCCCCTTTGTCAAGGAAAATAAGTGAATCAATGTGTTAACACAGTGGCTTACCTTAAATAAGGTGTGAGGTCCCCTTACTCTCTCTGTCAACCAGCCGGCGTTCACAGCGTCCCGGGGGCGCCGTCAGTGTCAGCCGGAAGTGAGAAATCCGGAAGTGTGCGGTGTTACTCACAGACTGCTCCGTCTCCTGGAGCGCAAGCCGGAAGGTTGCCATGGCAACTGTTTTATTCAGCGGCTGTCTCCCGGGGTCCGCTGGACGCCTGTGGGTACAGAGCAGAGTTAGGGTTAACAAAAAAGCTTTACAACAATCGGGTGCATTCATGGGCATCTGCCCCATCATATAAAACAGCGTGCTATGCATATTAAAAAACGCAATACTAAAGTGAGTATTTAAGAATGGGTCATCCAGATCTGTGTCGACCCATATGTAGAAGACGACAGTAAATGTCGATTGTTGTGCTAAAAATTACAAAAAAGGTTAAAAACAAACATATACATTCAGTTATGTCCTGCAAGAGTATGGTATAAACTCTATCTATAAATTGGGGCTACTAAGCAGTACTCTATTAAATTTTTTTAGAGGCTGGGTAATGATTCGTTTAGGTCCATTAATATCACCTACATACTGTCTGGTGAGTGATTATGCTGGAATTCTTAAGGATTGAGGAACCTAAACCTAAATGACAGGACTTGGACTACCATATTGTTCAGTTTTAATATTATAATGATGTTAATTGTCCAGAGTTATTGTTTACAGGAACACATTAAGTGGCAGTCTATCATTCAGGCCATGCGGTTTGGTGGAGTTGAGCTTGTGGATCCATCTAGCTTCCAACCTTAACAGTTTTCCGTCTCTGTCTCCTCTGCGGATGGAAGGGGGGATGTGGTCCACAGCCATATGTTTCAACTCAGAAAGTCTATGTTTCATGTCACAGAAATGCTTGGCCACTGGTTGTTCTTGACCTTTGTCCTTTTTGTTGCTCAATGCTTGGCTGATGGCTGACCTGTGTAATGCCATTCTGTCCCTCATAGGCCGGATGGTCTTTCCTACATACAGTAGGTTACATGGGCATTTTATTACATATATAATGTAAGAGGACATGCAGTTGAGGACATGCTTGATGCGATAGACCTTGCCGTCTGTTGGATGGATGAAGGCTGGACCTGTCAACATATCTTGACAGGTGGTGCATTTTATGCACTTGTAGCATCCTGTTTGACGAGTTAAAATTTTTATTGATTGTAGTCTATTGCTCTCAGCAAAACCAGTGATGTCATTATGAATAATGATGTCTTTTATACTGCGTCCTTTCTTATAACACAGCATGTTTTTTTTTTATTCAAACCCGGTAAGCTGGAATCCGTTTTGACTATTGGCCAGAGGGCTCTTGTGGCTCTAGGTATAATGGCACTGGCAGTATTGAGCTTGGTGACAAAGGGTAACCTGTCTTCTGGAATTGACTGTTTGTTGGCTGTCGATGGTTTCAGTAGGCTGTTGCGATTGATGTTCAGCACTTCCAGTTTCTGTTGTCGCAAATGGTCGTCTTCATAGCCTCTGGCTGAAAACTTGTCAATTATCACGTCCAGTGTGTCGGCGAGTTTGTTGGGATTGCTGGCTATTCTGTTGGCACGGATCATTTGAGACCTGGGTAACGCTTTTTTCAGGGATCTCGGGTGAAAGCTGTTACTCTTAAGCACCGTGTTCCTGTCTGTCGGTTTGACGTATAGTTCTGTTTCGAACTTGCCGTTGTTAAGGTACAGGCGGATTATGACACCAATCGGGTATATCAGTGGCTGAGTACTGCAGGGCCGCAAGTGAGTAACCCTAATCGACACAAACAGCGTCGACACAGACAACCACCACATATTGATTACGAGGGGACTAGTACCTCTGCAAGTGATCTTGATAATCCGACCCCGACACCTACTGAGAATATTCACCCTTTAAGGGTACGGACCCGGGCGGGTCTAAAAACACCCGCAGGCAAGGGAGCAGGCGGACGAGGCGCGGTCGACAGACCGAGAGGCAGAACAAGCCGAAAAAACAGCCGCCCATAAAAGAGCTGGTCTTCAATTTATCAAAAACACCACTCAGTGAGACCGAGGTGGCAGTCCTGTCAAAGGGGCTGTCATTTGTACCAAGTCATACAAGAGACAACTTTGAGTGGAAAGTTGACTGCTACAAATTTGGAAGATCCTTACGCCTTAAAGAGTTCTTTAAGGACAAAACGGCAGCGGACCCAAAAGATGAGGGGATACCGCAGCAGGTTAAAAAACTACAACAAAAATCATCTTTTGACCCCCCAGTGACAAGTCCATCAATTAAGACTCTGATAAGAATGATGGAGGCAACCAATCAGAATACCATTTCAAATGGTCACCAGAACCTGACCAGATTGGAGAAAGAGGCCCTTACAAGTCTACGCGAAAGGACTGACATTATCATAAGGAAAGCGGACAAAGGGGGCACTGTCGTGGTACAGGACCTCCCAGACTACATGCACAAATGTAAGAGACAACTCGATGATGCCCAGATCTATGAAGTTCTTACACAAGACCCTACGCCCGAATTCAAGAAGGAATTGGATGGGTTGTTGAACACTTCGGTCCAGAACAACGTTATATCCGAAGGACTGGGTAAAGCATTATGTACAGAGTATCCCATAATACCATCTTTTTATACTTTACCAAAAGTACACAAGGGCCTGGAGAGGCCCCCTGGCAGACTGATCATCTCGGCCAGGGGGTCTCTCTTCCAGCCGGTGTCCACCTATTTGGACGCCCTGCTGAACCCTTGTGTGCAAGCTACTAGGTCTTACTTGAGGGATACAAATCAGTTGAATGCCTTAACAAATTAGGAGATGTGCCAGATAACATCACTTTGTGCAGTGCCGATGTGGTCGGACTATATACCTGCATTCCACATCAAGAAGGGATGCAGGCAGTTGAGAACTTACTTAGGAATAGCCCTCAATATCAGGGCCCCCCCATATCCTTATTTATGGACTTACTCTCTATAGTACTGCATAAAAACTATTTTTTGTACAATGGTGTGGTGTACCGTCAGCGACTTGGCGTAGCGATGGGGTCCAATGTGGCCCCATCCTACGCCAATGCGTATATGAACGTGATTGACCATAGTTTATTCTTTTCAGCCCAACATGCAGAGAAAGTGCTACTGTATTTACGTTTTATTGACGATTTGCTTATTCTTTGGCGGGGCACCCCGAATGAATTAGAGGAAGTGTTCAAAACACAAAATGCCAGCAGTAGTCCGATAAAACTCACATATAATCTCAGTAGGGATACAGTGAACTTTCTTGATGTTAAAATACAGCTGATTAACAACAAAATAGAAACATCACTATATGTCAAGGAAACGGACCGCAACACCATTTTAAGGCAGGAAAGCTGTCACACCATCCCCCTGAGGCAGGGTTTGCCGTACTCTCAAATGCTGAGAGTGAGGCGCATTACCAGCAGGGAAGACAGGGTACAGGAGGAACTTGACAACATGCAAGCTAAATTTGAACAGAGGGGCTATAAAACAAAGGATCTGGTTAAAATTAAGCAAAAAGTCTTGGCCACACCTAGAGAACAGGCACTAAAAGGGGCCACCAAAGAAAAAACTTTGGGAAATAGAATCCCTTGGGTCACCAAATTTAGTGTGGAGAGCGGGGATACCACCAAACAGGTTAAGCCTTTCTGGCCTATAGTAGCCACAGACCGAGAACTAAAGAGCCTGCATAACACCCGAATTATGCCATCAAAACCGATGTATCCACACTGGTGAAAACTAGCATACCATCGCATTTCCTATCAAGACCTAAAGGATGCTACAAGTGCATTGGCTGCATAACCTGTGTCACGGCCTGGACTGTCTGTGTTCCCGGCACTGACCTGGGTGCGCCAGTGGAGGGCGCAGGGAACTGGAAGCGAGGAGGCTTGAGATAGCTGGAGCTCATGCACGGAGACAGGAGAGAGCTGAACTGCCGGGGACACAGAGGATTGGCTGAGACCTAAGGTAGAGGCGCGGGGTCTAAGCCGACAGTGGTATTCACCAGGGACCCCCGCAAGGGGATATGGACTTAGCTGCAACTGCCGACCAGGTCGCGGTCCTCTGCCCAGGTTCCCCTGTGACTTTGGCAGAGTTTGGATAACAAGAGTCTTTAATGGGGTACGAAAACCATCGATGGTGATCGATGGCACTGAATGCTATACAGCAACACGGAGGGTACTTGAGAGTAGTGGGATGCGGCCTGGAAGCCGGGGATGACGTGAAGGTAACACAGGGGGACACTGGAGACAATGAGAAATACCGGAGCGGCTAGGGAGCCGATACTTGAGATCACTTGGGATCGCTGGAGCGGCTAAAGAGCCGGTACTTGAGATCACTGGGGATCGCTGGAGCGGCTAACGAGCCGGTACTTGAGATCACTGGGGATCGCTGGAATCACTGGGGCGGCTAGGGAGCCGATACTGGGGACCACTGGAGCGGCCTGAGAGCCGAGAGGAGACGGGCACGGAACCCACGGAAAACCGGACACTGAGCAAGTAACCTGGGCTGCACGAGAAGACAGGATCACACGGCAGGTGGAAACACGTGGAGACTTCTGGCAGGAGTAGAATGACCAGGACGCTGAGAGTAACACAGGTGACAGCGGACTCAGGAAAACCGGACCTCTGGAGCACGTGGGGAGTCTTGACAGGAGCTTAACGCTGGAGAACTCACAGGTAAACTGACGAGTTGTTCAAGACAAGGAGGAGACTGTGAGCTGGGTATTTATCCCTCCAGGTGATTAGGGAATCAGACGCAGGTGATGGAATTAGCCGCAGCAGCAGCACACAGACCAGGAAGTAAGATGGAGTTTACCTGGATCATGTGACCCGCAACTTGATCAGGGAAAACACCTGGAGCTTACAGTGACGCAGGGGTGACTTGGAAGCAAAAGACATCACGCCAGGGATTGCCGACTGTGCCGGCAGCTGACCTACGGAGGACACTACCCCAGCGTGCCGGTAAGGGGCGCATGCGAGCAGTGCGGGAACCGGGGTTCATGACAACCTGCAGCTCAATGCTTACGGGTGACACTGTGA
This sequence comes from Crinia signifera, assembly GCF_055691185.1. Classification (NCBI taxonomy): domain Eukaryota; kingdom Metazoa; phylum Chordata; class Amphibia; order Anura; family Myobatrachidae; genus Crinia; species Crinia signifera. The sequence goes on along the minus strand of NC_139225.1, from coordinate 156,562,880 downwards.
GCCACCCACATACCGTGAAAAAATTTAAAATCAGACACTCTGTCACATGCTCATCTAAATTCGTAGTATACATTCTGTCTTGTCCATGTGGTCTTTACTACGTGGGCAAGACAGAATGTCAGTTCAAAGAACGTATGGCCAATCACCGCCTGGCCATACGACAGGCCATCAACACAGGTCGGAGTGACCAACCGGTAGCTCGCCACTGTGTGGAACACAAACACAGTTTGGCGAGCATTAGATCAAAATTCATAGACCAGGTCCCTACCACAGCCAGAGGAGGTAATAGAAAAAAGCAACTTTTACAAGCAGAAGCTAGGTGGATCCACCTACTTGACACGCTAGCCCCCAGGGGCTTGAACGAGCAACATGGGTTACAACATTTCATTTAATATTATAAATTTATGTAAAATTACCCTGATGTTGCCGCAGACAGGTTAGGTCCAGCAAGTAATAATCTAATAGAGTAAAACAGACCATACCTGTCATAATGCTGCTGTGCCATTTTTATGTATGTTGTTTGTTTTAAAATATTTTTTATGTGCACCGCTGCAGCATAACACTGCAGCTATTATATGACGCCAGAATGGTGTCTCTTAAATTGACCTGCATAGGTCTCTTAAACTACACATGTCACAATATTTCTTAACAGTTTGATTTTTTGTATTACAGGAGCGCTTTGTTGCCTAGGCAACGAACACCGGAAGCGGCACCCAGAACGGGGCTTGGACTCCCTGTGCGCTCCACGGCGCGAGGCGGAGGCTGATGACATCAGAAGAAGAAGCTGCAGCTTCAACTATGGTGTCCAGGCCGGCAGAGCGCAGTGATGGCAGACGGGTGAGACAGCCAACGGGGGAGCCCGCAGGTGAGAGTTGTTAGGGGCTGAAGAGGCGGGGGGCAGGTTTTTCTGTTTGATCTTGTGTATTTATTTGTTCACTTTGCACTGTGTGAATTGTTCCCTGAGGACGGGCTGCGCCCGAAACATGTTGGAGCCACAATAAACTTTTCATGCTTCACTAAAATCCGTGAGTGCCGCCTACCTCCATCCCAGCATCTACAAGGGCTTATCAAGGCCACTAGGAAGGCACCGGGTCATTACTAAGTGACATCCACAGGAGTGCCGGGCACTTGGAATCGATATATATATATAGTGTGTGTGTTTATATTGCATCTTCTGTATACTTAGCCGTACAGCTAGTAAATGTTTTATACAAATATTTAGCCACCATTATCCCAAAAGCAAGTCAGCATTTATTAAGCAGTCAAAACTGCTGCGCTGAATATTCTCACCTCGCACTGGGGCGTGGATTTTGTGCATATTTTTCCTGCATAATTTGTCTTGAAATGTTCCATTTGTTCCCTCCGCACACCCCAACCGCAGCACCATGCCAAATAAACTGACAACGTCTCTATAAATAGGCTTTAAATGCTAGAAATTGCCGAATTTGCAAATAAAGAGCAAAGTAGAATCCTCAGGATCCTCCCTCCCACCAACCCCATCACTTGTTATCCTGTGCAATCAGTAAATATTTATAGAATTCTGAGACTTTTGGGGATTTTTTTTTTATCTTTTTATGTTTAAAAAAAAAAAAAAAATCTATAAATGACAAAAACCACATTCACAATCACCTTCATACAACTTTGTTTTGTCTGAGTCAATAACGGCGCCAGTTTCAGTGGACCTGCTGAACATGTTCCGTATCGACACAATATTGCAAATCAATTGGCCGATTGAACCTGTGGAGATTTGTTCATGTGAAATGGGTAATTGAAATCTCATGAACGCAGATTCTCTTCTTGTTAGATATCTACTAAAACAAATAGTCATTTTTCAAACACAGCCTGTAACATGGCAGCTTCTTTAAGAGCGGATGGTTGGTGTGTTATCTTTCTCCACTTTATCACACTAAAAAGCTTTGATTAATCTGCCCAAGGAAGAAAGGGTGTCCCTTTTTAGAATTAGAGATAGATTATTGGTTGTTATTGGTTGCCTGTGCGGCCGTCACTCACTGCTCCATACTGTGCTGATATTACCATGTGTATTACCAAGCCTTGCTTGCTTTGCCCTGATTGTAGTGCCCTGCTGGGTTTGCCTTGGGTGATGTGCTCTGATAGCAGTGCCCTGCATGGATTGCCCAGGTTTCTGTGTCCTGATTGCAGTGCCCTGCATGGATTGCCCAGGATTCTGTGTCCTGATTGCAGTGCCCTGCTTGGATTGGATATCTTCTAGAAGGTGCTAATTAAATAGGAAGTAGATTTTGATTGGCTGCCCATGTGAAATAGAACTCTCATCTTAGTAAATTACACCCTATCCCTCTAGATAACCCAACTTATATAGGGCAACCTCTGTGACTCCTCTTATCTGCAGTCTCCCCCCAAAAAATACTTTTACTTGAAGTTGGCGAATAATGCAGTGTTGGGAAAGTCTCGTTACCACAGGAACAAAGTGATCGGACGTGTTTGGCATTTCCTACAGATGATTAACTTCTTCCCTGATTACTTTCTCTCGCAGGTAATTGTACGTCCCCCTCTGCATATCATTATAGAGAAGGTATACTTCAATTCCCTCAGCTCCCTGGTAAAATTATCAAGTCAGCTCCTATCTAATTATTTTTGTGCGTTCCCCATTACTTCCGAACCTTGTCACATTCCATTTAGCAAACACAAAATAGCTTTGAATTTTTAGACTTATCGCACTCTGGAACTTTTGTGCTTTTCATTGCGGAAAAGAAAATCTTTAGATGGATGCTATCCAAGCTGAAAATGAATTCCTTTGAAAAGAAATCAAATCATTTGCTTGTGTGTGTTTTTTAACTAAAATCTTTTGCCTTTTTGTTCCCCCCCCCCCCCCCCCATTGTGTTCTGCGCTGTTTTAATTGATGCAAATTCATTTAGAACTTCTCAAACAATTCAGCTTGACCAACACAAGGAAGTTATTTTAGAGAAGGTACATTGTTACTGATTATTAGTCCAGGACAGAGGGAAACCCACTGGTGTTACTACCATTCTCAAAACAGAAAATACTAACAGCCAATCAGACTTTTACTTTCATATCTAAATGCTGATTGGTTGGTTGGGGCTTTAAAGGTCCCTATATACTTTGTGACTTCACCGAGTCACATCAAGTGGTACTCTTTACTTAGAAGGGCGCCCACGATTTTGATCGTGGGCATCGTTAGTAAAAAATCTCGGGCATCTCGGGCATTGAATGCACTAAAAAATCGGGTGCGATCAACCGACGAGATGCCCGAGATTTCCCATAGGGAACAATGTTAAATGTCTCAATTGACCCAATTTTCCTGTTCAATGCCTCAATTGACCCGATTTTTCCATAGGAAACAATGTTAAATGGGCCACAGAGGCCAAATAGGCACCCTGAAGTGTATAATGGCCACCCGAATTGTTAACGCCACCCCACGATCAACGTCAACCCGATGCGTGGCGAGCGCAGCGAGCCCGCGAGGGGCGGCGGTACGCGTCCTACGACCTTTTCATACCCCCACTATCCACGTCGGCGTGGAGTTGAGAATAGAAAGTGTGGCGAGCGCAGCGAGCCACCGAGCCCGAAGCGTGGCGAGCGCAGCGAGCCCCGCGAGGGTACGCGGACAGCTGTGAAGCCCGCGAGGGGACGCGGATACCTGTGAAGGTATCCGCGTCCCCTCGCGGGGCTCGCTGCGCTCGCCACGCTTCGGGCTCGGTGGCTCGCTGCGCTCGCCACACTTTCTATTCTCAACTCCACGCCGACGTGGATAGTGGGGGTATGAAAAGGTCGTAGGACGCGTACCGCCGCCCCTCGCGGGCTCGCTGCGCTCGCCACGCTTCGGGTTGACGTTGATCGTGGGGTGGCGTTAACAATTCGGGTGGCCATTATTCACTTCAGGGTGCCTATTTGGCCTCTGTGGCCCATTTAACATTGTTTCCTATGGAAAAATTGGGTCAATTGAGGCATTGAACAGGAAAATCGGGTCAATTGAGACATTTAACATTGTTCCCTATGGGAAATCTCGGGCATCTCGTCTGTCGCATCGCACCTGATTTTTTAGTGCATTCAATGCCCGAGATGGCCGCCCTTCTAAGTAAAGAGTACCCATCAGACGGGGCGTGGCCACGGCGGTGCGTGAGTGAGGTAGTGTGCTCAATCCTCCCCATGGCCGGCTGCATGAAAAAGTGAGCTCCATGATTCCCCCGTATGCTGCCTAAGTGAGCCGAGACGAATATACCTGGGTCTGGCTGAGCGGTTGTGAAGGTGACGGCTGGAACTGTCTTGGAGAGCCACGGGCAGCGGGGACCTGGTTAATCAGGATTACCGCGGGCTTCCGGAGCTCAGGAGAGCGTCTGACGTCATCAGCTGGGGACCTCGGCGGCACGACACGCAGCGGCTGTGTGAGAGACGGCCGCAGCTTTGCAGCTTCACAGCCGCGCACCAGTGTGGGGCGTAGTGGGCTTGAGAAGCCTGAGCAGCCTGTTGATCCCGGGCGGACAGAGCCTTGAGGCGGCGGTGGACTCCCACGGCGTGATAAGCGGCGGCTGAGTGAGAGACAGCCGTAGGTGTGCTTCAGTGTTGAGAAACAGGCTCAGTTGCAGGGAGTAAATCTGAGCAGCCCGCGCTGCCTGTGGTACCTGGTGGCTAGAGACTCAAAGCGGCAGGCTCTCGCTGATACCTGTCACCCGGCTGTCTGTGAGAGAGGCAGTTACGGGTTGTCGGTGTGGGCGAGCTGTGTAAGCCTGGATGGTAAAAAATCCTGCACAGCAGTGACAAGACCTCGAGTGAGAGCCGGGGACTAATTATCTACAGGCTATTGAACAAATTGAAAAGGCTGCCTGCATCAGAGGCCGTTCGTCACATCCCAGTGCATACCTGATCCTGATAAACAGCAAAGACAGTAGACTCTACTATAAGAGTGAGTAACAAAATCTTGGTAAATATTTCTGCTGTCTAAAGTGGGCTCTTTGTTAAATCTAAGGACGGTACAGAGGGTCAGGTTATCCTCCGGGTTGAAAGGTGAAAGCCATGGGCAAAACGGGACAAAACACGGCCGCAGCCAGGCTAGAAAAATTTGCTCGGACACAGACCCAGGGAGGGAGCAGCTCGCAAGTTAATACCCCCATGACGACCCCAGTAAAGGGAGGTAATACCCAGCCCACTGCAGAAGTCACTTTACAGCAAGTATTAGAAGCCGTGAATAATTGTGAGACCCGCTTGATGGAACAGCTTGGTAAAGTCCAGTCGGACATTTCGTTATTGAGAAATGATGCTCAAATAATAAGAGAGAGAGTGTCTGAGGTAGAGAATCGGGTATCTACATTGGAGGACACTGTTACACCCCTTAATGCACAAGTTAAAGCAATGTCGGGCCAAATCTTTGAGATACGCCAGAAATTAACGGACATGGAGGGGAGACTCAGACGCAACAATGTGCGGTTCTTAGGCTTTGATGAGCGGGTGGAGGGCAAGGAACCAGAGAAATTTCTGGAAGGGTGGCTAACCCAAATGTTTGGTAGAGATGCCCTGTCTGCTCAGTTCGCTGTGGAACGTGCCCATCGTATTCCAGGGCGTCAACCAGTGCCGGGGGCCCCGCCCCGAACCTTAATTGCTAAGCTACTCCACCACAAGGACCGGGACAGTATTTTGCGGCTGGCCAGGGACAAGCCTGACTTTATGTACAACGGGAAAAAAATTGCAGCCTTCCCAGACTTTCCTATAGAGGTTCAGCGTGATCGAGCTAAATTTAAGGATGTAAAAAGCAGACTGAGGGACCTGGGCCTGAATTATTCAATGTTGTACCCTTCCAACTTGAGGGTTGTGGTGGATGGCAGCACCAAATTTTTTTCCTCTCCAGGGGACGCGGCCAATTGGCTGGATATGTCATATCCAGGGAGGAAACAAATGCTAGCTAATTGAGTCCTCATTGGGTTACCATACTGTTTGTAAGGCTTAAATTAGGCTTAAGTACGGCTGGTTAGGCACTTGGGGGAACGGTCTCACTTAGAGAGTGATAGAGGTAAAACAGTGTTGTAATGGCAGCGGGATCATGGGGGGGGGGGGGATGCAGCTCTCTCTGGTGGTCAGTAGTTAATTGCCCCTAGAAGAGAAGATAGGCTAGGGGGGATTCAGGGGGTTATGTTTATTTGGGAATAAAGGTATGCCTAGGGGAACAGGTTATACAGGGAGGGGGAGGGGGGTGGGGTGTGTTGTTTGTAATTGTTGGTTTGTGAGTATGTGTATATATGTGATTTGTACATGCCTGGTTGTAAGGAAGCGGGTACTTTGGCCTCATCTGGATGTAACATGGAAAAGCCGACTCGGATTTAGGTTGGCAGTTTTTCACCGCCGTAGGATAGAAGAATCTGGTATTGTATGGCAGTCAAAATTTTGACATGGAATGTTAGGGGCATGAATGAAAGAATAAAAAGAGCGCTGGTCTTAAAGCAATGTAAAAATTTGGAGGCGGATGTTATCTGTCTCCAAGAAACTCATTTGACTGGGGATAAGATGCTATCTTTAAAACGTCCATGGATAGGACATGCATATCATGCCCCTTTTTCATCTATGTCTAGAGGAGTTTCGATGCTGATAAAAAAATCTTTGGTGTTTGAGCCCGGAGAGTGTAAGATTGATTCTGGGGGCAGATATCTTTTCTTGGAGTGCTGTATTAATCATACAAGAATGTGCCTTCTAACAGTATATATCCCCCCCCCCCCGTTCTCATATGAGGTCATCAAGGCAGCGGTTGAGTTTTCAGCCAGGTTTCCAGATAGCCAGCTGGTTTGTCTAGGGGACTTTAACAAAGTCTTGGATCCATGCTTAGACAGGTGGAAATCGTCCGGGGTAGTGGCTAAGGAAGGTAACAAATTTCAGGAATTTGTGAGAGAGATTGGATGGTGGGATCCTTGGCGGCTAAAATATCCTGATTTACAACAATTCTCTTGTTACTCATCTTCGCATAAGGTATTTTCTAGGATTGATCTAATATTGGTTTCTGAAGGGCTCCTTAATAAGATTTCCCGGATCGAGTACAAATCCCGAGGTGATGCAGCTGGAGTTAGAGGGGGAGGAGGGCTTTAAGTACTGGAAATTGCAGCCATTTTGGTTGGCCCAAATGGGGGAGAAGGAGGAGTTGGGAGGAATAATGGTGGAGTTCTTTGATGAGAACCTTGGTTCCTCTCAGGGAACTACTGTATGGGATACATTTAAGGCTTTTTTAAGAGGGGTGTTGATTAAAAAAATTGCTTTCCTAAAGAAAAAACATCGGGCCAGGGCCATCGAGCTAGAGACTAGTATGGGCAACCTCGAGAACATTTTTTTGAAGAACAATTTAGATAAAGATAGGATAGCTTGGGCAGGAGGCCCAAAAATTATGGGTAGATTACCTACAGGACATTACCTGCCGTAGATTAACCATGGGAGACCACCGGTGGTTTTCCAGTGTTGATAGGGCAGGGAAATGGCTAGCCCTTCTGGCAAAGCATGATCGTGCATCTAACATCATACCTAAAATTAGAGTCGAGTCTGGGGAAATGGTGAGTGAGACCCCTAGGATAGTATCCGCCTTTGTAACATATTTCAGTAATGTTTACCAATCCGATTTGACTAAGGGAAAAGATGAAATCAAGGTTTATCTTGACTCAATTGCCCTGCCCCGCTTATCCCCAGAACTAAAAGAATATCTGGACGCTCCTTTCGAGTTAGGGGAGGTAGTAGAGGCCATAAGAACTATGCCAGTTAACAAAGCTCCAGGGCTGGACGGGCTCCCCGGGGAGATATATCAGAAATATGTGGAGGTGTTGGGCCCACAGCTGTTGGCCCTATTCCAGGAGTTGGTGAAGGAGGAGAAATTTCCTCCCTCAATGTCTGCAGCTTCGTTAATAATGATCCCCAAAAGTGGAAAGGATCCTTCTCAGGTTGAATCGTATAGGCCAATTTCCCTAATATCGTCAGATGCCAAGATTTTTGCTAAGGTGTTAGCGAACCGCTTAAATAAAGCGATCGACAGCATTGTGCACCCCGATCAAACGGGTTTTAGGGCAGGAAAATCGACGGCGATCAACCTGAGAAGGGTTTTTTCCTACATACAAATTACGGAAGTCAGTAAAATCAAGGCAGCGTTGGTATCTATTGATGCCAACAAAGCCTTTGACTCGATCGAGTGGGAATTTCTCTGGGGGGTCCTAAGGGCGTTTGGTTTTGGAGAGGGCTTTGTAAAGTGGGTATCACTAATGTACCAAAAACCGGAGGCCAGGATATCAATTAATGGGTTTACATCCCCTCTGTTTCCGCTTTATAGGGGTACCAGACAGGGTTGTCCGTTGTCCCCCCTGCTCTTCGCGGTAGCAGTGGAACCACTGGCGTGTGTATTGAGAAAACTACTAGGCGAGGGGGTGACAGGGCATAGGACAAATATGGTCTCACTTTACGCGGACGATTTATTAGTAGGGGTAGCTAATCCAGAGAGAGATATTCCGAGAATTATTGCACAATTGAGGGAATTTGGGGACTTTTCGGGAATAAAGATTAATTGGGAAAAGTCGAGTCTGATGTATTTAGGGAATAACAACATGTGTTGCTTAGCGGGGATGCCACTACAGCCAACTGACAAGTTTAGATATTTAGGAATATGTGTCTCAAAGAATTCAAAGGACTTTATTCGGGATAATCTTATACCGTTAATTAAAGACATTACGAGTAAGTGCCGAACGTGGATAAAACTTCCCATTTCCCAATTAGGTAGGGTTAATCTTATAAAAATGTCCGTGCTCCCTAGGCTATTATATGTTTTCCAACAGTCCCCGGTTTATATAAAAGATGAATATTTCAAGGAAATTAATAGCATTCTCTCTTCTTTTATTTGGCGAAATAAGCGCCCAAGAATAAAAATGGATACATTGTGTAGTGATAGGGATAAAGGGGGACTGGCAGTTCCAAATATGAAGGTGTATTATATGGCGTCCCAGTTGACACATGTATGTTCATGGATTCGGGAAAGCGAAGTGACGGCAGAGTTGGGCAAGATGATAGAATCTGTCGAGCCAGACCTCTCCCCTCTCCAGAGATTGCTAACAGGAGATCTACGAGGCAATTTGCCTCCTATTATAATTCAAGCAGTTAAAATTTGGAAATGGGTGAGCAGAACAACTAAATATGAGGGCTTAGACCCGGATTCTTCCATTTTCTCGCTGGTCGCTCTTAGGGAAATTAAAGCACAACAGGGTGGAGCAGCCTGGGGGAAATATGGGTTAACATCGATTGGCCAATTTTGCCAAGAAGGTAAAATCAGATCCTTTAGTGAGCTACAAGTAGAATTTAATATACCCAAACACATGTTTTTTAGATACTTACAGGTTAGAAGCGCTATGCAGCAATATGAGGGGACGGGTTTGTTAGAAATTGTGGAATCGCCCTGTAAGAAATTTATAAAGCAACTGAACGGGGGGAAGCGATTGTCTAAACTGTATAGATTTCTGCAATCCTATAGACAGAGTGAGGAGTTGTTACAGTTAAAAGATAACTGGGTCGAGGATATTCCACAAGTTGCCCTACTCGAGTGGCGGGAGGTGCTGTCAGCCCCGAGTGATGCCACCACATCAATACGCATCCAGCAGGTGCAATTCAATATTTTACACAGAAGTTATATAACACCGTTGAGGCTGAAAAAGTTTGAGAGCTCCCACTCTGATAGATGCCCGAAGTGTAAGGTTGAATTGGGTTCATTCTGGCATCTTTTATGGGACTGCAAAGTCCTGAAAGTTTTTTGGGACGAGATTGTTAACATATTGGTGAGTGTGGGAGTTCCTCGTAGGGACCTCACATCAACCAATCTGATACTGGGAGTCTGGGAAGAGGGCGTTAATGCAGGCAAATGGAAATATCTGGTTAAGAATGTATCTGCTATAGCAAAGGTCATAGTCGCAAGACAATGGATGGCCCCAATGGGACCAAATATCATGGAATGGTTGAGTCTAGTTAACAGTACATGTTTGCATGAGAGATACGTGTATGCTTCTAGGGGGGCAAACCCAAAGTTCGATAAGATATGGGGACAGTGGAAAGAGTCGAGTTATTATATACCTTCAGCCAGGAATGATGGATAAAAAAAAGTTAGCGTTGGAAGTAATAGTAATGTGTGGCACAGTTTTGGAATTTATATCGTTTGGATCTAATAGTATTGGGTGTATTTTTTTTTTTTTTTTTCACGTAGTAGTTGTATAAAAAGGAAAACACTTATATTTGCAATAGTGTTTGATTGCAATCAGAAAAGGGTACACTATTTAGTTGCGATTCAGTTGAGTAATAATTGATGCACTACACTATAACTTGCCTCACGAGGGAAGATAGATATAAAGATGATGATGCACTAGTAGAAGGATAGAGTATTTTTTTTTTTTTTTTTATCTCCGTCTACTCGGCTACACTGTTGGGCTCTAAATTACTGTATAGAATAGATTAAAACGCCGTTCCGCGGTATTAAAGAGGGCTAAAACGGTTCCGAGGGCAGGGTCTATAACGGGTTATAGAGAAAATATATACATGTATATAATCAGTGGCGTAAGTTCGTCCCAGTTGCCCGGAGGCAAGGTAAATATTGGTGCCCCCCCCCCCCTCCCCCTCCCCCCCCCCCCCCCCCCCCAATAGCTCAATAATTAAGGTGTCTCCAGTAAGACAGGTAATGGGTTCTTCTAATACAGGGTGACAATTGTAAAAATTATGTTAGGAGGGAGATAGCCACAGAAGTGAAATTGAAAGCTTTCAATTAACTGATTGGTTGGTCCCAGGATATATATATATGTCATGTCACATGTCATGTCATAGGTCATGTGACATCACCCGTAGCAGCATGGATGTGTCTAACAGCGTCATTGCCAAACAACTGATAAACAAACGAAGGAAGCCGTGTATTGTATGCAGCCGCAGCACTAGTAACATAGCGCATGCGTGCGTGATACCGTCTTTGCTCAATATCACGGTATCACAGTGTCGTTGCTAGGTAAACTAAAGCAGAGAACGCAGCGTCAAGATAAAGACACACTGGTGTCTATGCAAAAATATAACAAACGCCAGGAGAAGGGACTAAATGTATACACTGGATGCGGCGTGCAGTTCAGGATACAGGAAAGGCTGGTCAAAAGCAAGAAACATATTCTAAAGGCAAACCACACCAATAGCCATCTATTGTTAAAAATATAAAAACATAAAAATACTATAAATCAACATATATAGTGGCTACCGAGCACGAGGGAACACAAGTGAGAAGCACCAATGGTAAACAATCAAAGAACTTGAATTTATAGGCACTGCAAAAGTGGGTAACAATAATCAATAATATTTCATAATAAGCTACCTAGTTAGGGCTATCTTAAACATCTGGGCTAGCAACATAAAAGGATAATATTACATGTAATGCTCAATTAAAGAGAGGGATCATCATGCAATATGTGTGTGTATGTATATATATATATATATATATATATATATATATATATATATATTAATATATATATGTGTGTACATATTGCATGTTGATCCCTCTCTTTAATTTACCATTACATGTAATATTATCCTTTTCTTTTCAACAAGATGCACATACTGTGCTGGTTTTTATAGACTCACCCCTCAAAGGCTGACGCTGCAGCGTCTCCCACCCAACTCCCGGCTTTTACTGTTGTCATCTGTCAGCTTCAGTGACAGACAGTCACGCATCCGCACACAGGCTCCCGCCCGACTCTGGTCTCTGCTCTTCGTCACGTCACTGACAGTGACACTTCTGTTATCTGGCCTGGCTTCCTCATCTCGGGCAGACTTCCGCCCCAGCCACTGCCAGCAACCAGGTGAAAGGGAGGAGCAGCGGCCGTGGCTCACAAAGTTACGTGGGGGGGGGGGGACGCCCGCATCACTGCGCATCACACCAGGGCACTGTACGGGGGAGGCCCGCTGCTGAATAGAAGATAAGTGCGGCAGGCGGCCGCCGCAGCGGAACATCGGAGGCAATGGAGCCAGAGCCCCCTTTAGCCTGGCGCCCGGCGGCAGATGACTCCATTGCCTCCGGGAGTTCCGCCACTGTATATAATATTGATTAGGACTGTTCAATGGGTTCATATCTCTCAGGATAATGCTGCAAACGAATGGTTCGAGTGTAATGGGAAATAGCTAGTGCGGAGAAAAGGTGAAAAAGTGATAAGATCATATGTTTCCATGGTTGGATCGGGAATGGGCCAAAGTACTGTTTTATATGAGGGCGGGTCGGGTTGAGGGGGGGGGGGGGGGGTAAGAGGTTATTTTTTGTATCAATGAATTTGGGGTGTAAATGGATGGGATATACCCGTATGTATTTATGTTATATGTAATTTTGTCAATGACTTTGTCGGTTTGTAAAAAAAAAAAAAAAGAGAGAAAATAATTAAATAAAGACTTAATTAAAAAAAAAAGAGTACCCATCAAGTTTATCTTGATAATACAAACTTACAGGACCCCTTATAAAATTTGCTTTGGGGCCCACAAAGGTCTAGTTAGGCCCCTGGGTAATAGCTTTCATCATCCTTGTGCACCTGTTGCCACCTGTTGACCCAACAGTGTCGACCTAATGACTTTCGACCTAACTGCTGTCGACAATACGATCCACACCCACCTGATCGCTGCTCGTTAAAATTGCAGAGCACTGCGGTCAGGTACAGGCTGCCCACCCAGAGAGAAATCAGAAATTAGCTGGATCGGTGATTAACTGCAAATCCATTCACTGCCGCTGTCCATGTTCCCAGTGTGTGCAGTCTGTGCGTAGGCCAGGACTTACTCCGCGGCTGTGATAGAATCAGGCTGATCGGGGGCAGAGCTGATGTCACATGACTTCCCCTCTGGCCATGCCTGCGTATTACCTGACACTCCCCGATAACAGCCGCTCACCATGTAATGATTCCCCAGTGTGCGCAGTATGTGCGTAGCCCAGGACTTACTCAGCGGCTGTGATAGAATCAGGCTGATCGGGGGCGGAGCTGACGTCACATGACTTCCCCTCACACACCTGGCCACGCCTGCGTATTACCTGACACTCCCAGATAACAGCCGCTCACCATGTAATGATTCCCCAGTGTGTGCAGTGTGTGCGTAGCCCAGGACTTACTCAGCGGCTGTGATAGAATCAGGCTGATCGGGGGCGGAGCTGAGGTCACATGACTTCCCCTCACACACCTGGCCACGCCTGCGTATTACCTGACACTCCCAGATAACAGCCGCTCACCATGTAATGATTCCCCAGTGTGTGCAGTCTGTGTGTAGCCCAGGACTTACTCAGCGGCTGTGATAGTATCAGGCTGATCGGGGGCGGAGCTGAGGTCACATGACTTCCCCTCACACACCTGGCCACGCCTGCGTATTACCTGACACTCCCAGATAACAGCCGCTCACCATGTAATGATTCCCCAGTGTGTGCAGTCTGTGTGTACCCCAGGACTTACTCAGCGGCTGTGATAGAATCAGGCTGATCGGGGGCGGAGATGATGTCACATGACTTCCCCTCACACACCTGGCCACACCTGCGTATTACCTGACACTCCCAGATAACAGCCGCTCACCATGTAATGATTCCCCAGTGTGTGCAGTGTGTGCGTAGCCCAGGACTTACTCAGCGGCTGTGATAGAATCAGGCTGATCAGGGGAGGAGCTGACGTCACATGACTTCCCCTCATACACCTGGCCACGCCTGCGTATTACCTGACACTCCCAGATAACAGCCGATCACCATGTAATGATTCCCCAGTGTGTGCAGTGTGTGCGTAGCCCAGGACTTACTCAGCGGCTGTGATAGAATCAGGCTGATCGGGGGCGGAGCTGACATCACATGGCTTTCCCTCACACACCTGGCCACGCCTGCGTATTACCTGACACTCTCAGATAACAGCTGCTCACCATGTAATGATTCCCCAGTGTGTGCAGTGTGTGCGTAGCCCAGGACTTACTCAGCGGCTGTGATAGGTCCAAATCTGACATCACATGACATGACTTCCCCTCCAATGCCTGGGCACACATGCGTTTTCCCTGATACTTCCAGAAAATGGACGGATACCACCCCCAAATGCCGGCTGCCTGTCAATCAAGTAAGGCCAAAGACAAAAAAGTAGCAGGATTTGTTTGCGGGCGGCTTGGTGCTGGTGCACTGTGTATGCCGTGCAATCAGGTATGAATAACCTATTAATATATGGCAAGAAAATCGTTGATGACATCATTTGCATCGTCTTCTGCTGTGTACACGGCCTGGCATTGTTTTCCAAACACTAAATATTTATACAGAAACTCAAAAAACGTTCACTAAAGGGGTTATTCAGACCTGCACGCAGTGGTCCGAACTCGCTCCCCTGGCCTATGGTAGAGGTCTGCGCGTTTATGCACATGTGCAAACCCCCACAGCCTTTCGCCGGTGCGCTCGCTTCCTTAGGTACAAGCAGGGGGTGTCCCTACAGTCCCACTCAGAGTTTCATGTAAGTAAGTATAGGCACGGCAATTTGGTCGGTGAGGGGTGCGTACGTTTACCAGCAAATATATACAGAGCCTAGTGATCAAGCCCTACGTCTAATTTATGATTGTTTAATTGACCACAGATCTGCAAACAAATGAACGCAATTAAATCGCCATTAATATTTACCTACGTTTTTTTTTTTCTTGTTAAAATTCTCTGACAAAAAAAAATCTATTGTGATGCCTTTCCCGCTAAGCCTCAAAGCATTACCAGGACAAAATAAGATAAATGGACTGACATTTCGGAGGCACTGTTGTGGGTGAACAAAAATCTATAGCAGAGAAAAAAGAGGCAGGTGAGTCCTCTAATGATTATCATTTGTTTAGGTCAGGAAATCACAACGATGAAATCAGAAGTACAGAAGATCTAAAAATCTGTCATCAAGTTAACAACATGGAGCGTCACCTGTAACAGTCGCTCGCTACCTATAAGTGCACTCGCTGCTGACACATAAACTCACTGCTTGTTTGGCACATTATCTGGCTGCTGTACCAGAGGAGGAAGAGATGTAGACGGTACTGTATGTCAGGTGACTGCGAGACTGACATAGTTACATAGTAGGTGAGGCTGAACAAAGACTTGCGTCCATCTAGTTCAACCAAGGTTTATGATAGCTTATCCGAAGACAGATTATGATTATTATTTGTACCCATGGATGTTTTTAACCAATAAAAGTTTGTCCAACCTTATTTTGAACGTATTTATACTGTCTGCCGACACCACTTCTCCCGGAAGAGAGTTCCACAGTTTGACTGTTCTGACCGTAAAGAAAGATAAACAAAATATTTTTTCTTCTAATCTAAACTCCTGCCCTTGTGTCCTAGATTCCTTTCTAACAGAAAAAAGGGTGTTTGACAGTTCCTTATATTGGTCCCTGATATATTTGTACATGTCGAGCATGTCCCCCCTTAAACGTCTCTTCTCTAGTGTAAATAGTCCCAAATTGCTTAATCTCTCCTCGTAGCTTAAATTCTCCATTCCCCTAATAAGCTTTGTTGCTCTTCTTTGGATTTTTTATAATTCTATGATGTCCTTTTTATAGTGCGGGGCCCAGAACTGCACTGCGTATTCGAGGTGCGGTCTAACCAATGATTTATACAATGGCATAATTACTTTTGTGTCCCTAGTTTCCATGCCCCTTTTAATACATGCTAGAGTTTTGTTGGCCTTTTTTTGTTGCTATATTACATTGAGCACTACATCCCAGTTTGCAGTCTATTTGGACTCCTAGATCCTTTTCGAGTACTGATTTACCCAATTCATCCCCACTTAGGTTATAACAAGCACACTGGTTATGTCTCCCAAGGTGCATGACCTTGCATTTGTCCACATTGAACCTCATCTTCCACTTTTTTGCTTACTCATCTAGATTGTCAAGATCATTTTGAAGCGTGGTGACATCTTCTGATGATTTAATAACTCTGCTCAGTTTTGTGTCGTCTGCAAAGATGGATACATTGCTGAGTAACCCCATCCCAATATTGTTAATAAAAATGTTAAATAAAATGGGCCCAAGAACCGAACCCTGTGGCACTCCACTTAGTACCGGTATCATATTAGATATAGTGATGTGCACCGGACACTTTTTCGCGTTTTGGGTTTTGGGTTTTGGGTTCTGATTACCTTCAGGTTTTGGGTTCTAATGGGTTTTGCCAAAACACCCCCTAAAGGTTTTGGGTTTTGGGTTTTGGGTTCTGATTTTTTTGAAAAAAGCATAAAAATGGTTAAAATCGCATAATTTAGGTGTTTTTTTGCTCCTATGCTATTATTAACCCCAATAGCTTTCTTCTCCACTCATTTACAGTCTATTCTGAACACCTCACACCTCACAATATTGTTTTTAGGCCAAAATGTTGCACCGAGGTAGCTGGATGACTATGATAAGCAAGACAAATGGGCGGCACAAACACGTGGCCCATCTAGGAGTGGCACTGCAGTGGCAGATAGAAAAACTAGGCCCCAAAGAGCACATAATTCAAAAGAAAAAAAGAGGTGCAAGATGGAATTGTCCTTGGGCCCTCCCACCCACCCTTATGTTGTGTAAACAGGACACGCACACTTTAACAAAGCAATCATTTCAGCCACAGGGTCTGCCACACGACTGTGGCTGAAATGATTGGTTCGTTTGGGCCCCCACATCACAAGCTGCCATTTAATATGTCCCTGCACAAACTGGCTCTACAGAGGCAAAAGGTCGTCCTCATCCTCATCCAGCAATTCCTCACCACCATCAGTATCTTGTTCTTCCTCACCCTCACAGAGTATTAATTCGTCCCCGCTGGAATCCACCACCACAGGTTCCTGTGTACTTTGTGGACGCTGGTCTTTCTCGTAGAATTGATAATTCATTTTTATGAACATCATCTTCTCCACATTATTTGGAAGCAACCTCCTACGCTTATTGCTGACAAGGTTCCCAGCTGCACTAAAAACTCTTTCGGAGTACACACTGGAGGAAGGGCAACTGAGGTAATATAGAGCCAGTTTGTACAGGGGCTTCCAAATTTTCTTTTTTTTCTGCCAGTACTGGTAAGGACTCTCTGACATGCCTACTTGGGTGCTGTCACCCATATAATCCTCCACCATTCTGTCAATGGTGATAGCATCATAGGCAGTGGCAGTAGACATGTCAGAAATTGTTGGAAGGTCCTTCAGCCCAGACCAAATGTCCAAACTTGGTCCTTTATCACCACCAGCGGGGGGTTTAGGAAATCGCAGTTGTTTCCTGGCAGAACCAGTTGCTGGAGAAAATGAAGGAGAAGGTGCTGCTGAGTCACTTTCCACTTCAGAAGATGACAGTTTTCTCACCAGCAGTTCTTTGCACTTCTGCAGGCTTGTGTCCGCCGGAAAGAGTGACACCACGTAGGCTTTAAACCGAGGATCGAGCACGGTGGCCAAAATGTACTCCTCTGATTTCAACATTTGTACCACCCTCGAATCCTGGCAAAGCGTATGAAGGACTTTATCCACAAGTCCCACATGCTTAGAGGACTCGCTCCGTCTCAGCTCCTCCTTCACTTTCTCCAACTGTTTCTGCAAAAGCCTGATGAGGGGAATGACCTGACTCAAGCTGGCAGTGTCTGAACTGACTTCACGTGTGGCAAGTTCGAAGGGTTGGAGAATCTTGCACAACACTGAAATCATTCTCCACTGTGCTTGAGTCAGGTGCATACCCCCTCCTTTGCCTATGTCATAGGTGGATGTATAGGCTTGAATGGCCCTTTGCTGCTCCTCCATCCTCTGAAGCATATAGAGGGTTGAGTTCCACCGTGTTACGACCTCTTGCTTCAGCTGATGGAGGGGCAGGTTCAACAGTGTTTGCTGCCGCTCCAGTCTTTGGCATGCAGCCGCCGAATGCCGAAAGTGGCCAGAAATTTTTCGGGCCACCGAAAGAGTCTCCTGCACAGCTCTGTTGTCTCTTAGAAAACTCTGGACCACCAAATTTATCGTGTGAGCAAAACAGGGCACATGCTGGAATTTGCCCTGCTTTAATGCCCGCACGATATTGCTGGCATTGTCTGACACCACAAATCCCCAGGAGAGTCTAAGAGGGGTAAGCCATTGCCCAATGATTACCCTCAGTTTCTGTAAGAGGTTATCGGCGGTGTGCCTCTTACGGAAAGCGGTTACACACAACGTAGCCTGCCTAGGAAGGAGCTGGCATTTCCTAGGTCCTACTACTGGTGCTGCTGCTGTTGTTGCTGCTGGACAAGGCGATTCATCTACCCAGTGGGCTGTCACGGTCATGTAATCCCTAGTCTGCCCTTTTCCACTTGTCCACATGTCCGTTGTTAAGTGGACAGTGGGTATGACCGCATTTCTCAGGGCACTGAGAACACTTTTATGCACTTCACTGTACAGCTTCGGTATCGCCTGTCTAGCGAAGTGGAATCTTGACGGTATTTTGTAACGGGGACACACTAAGTCCATCAATCGTCTAAATCCTATTCCAGCAGTTATGGACACCGGAAGCACATCTAATACAATCAGATCTGCTAAGGCCTCAGTTACCCGCTTTGCCATTGGATGACTGCTGTCATACTTCATCTTCATGGCAAAGGACTGTTGGACAGTCAATTGCTTAGTGAAAGAAGTGTTCCGACTTCCCCTCCGGGATGATGAACGACTCCCAGCAGCAACAGCAGCAGCGGCAGCAGTAGGAGGCGTAGCAATGCAGGATCCTCCAGAAGAATCCCGGATAGGAGAGGAGTCAGTCAGGCAAGTAACATGGCCTATAGGACTACTCCCAATCCTCATTGAGGATGAAATTGACGAGGAGGGACTTTGCGGTGTGGTTGGGCACGTGGACACAACAGGACAAAGGGATTTAGTTGTCCCTGGACTGTGTACATTCTTAGCCACAGTTTCTGAACTAAACAGCAACTTATGAACGCTCTTCAAGTGACATAGAAGGGAGGATGTCCCTAGGTGGGAAACGTCCTTACCCCTGCTTATTTGAGCTTTGCATAAGCTACATATGGCAAAACAATTGTTGGACGGTTTGGGATAAAAATAATTCCAGACCGAAGAGGTGGATTTATTGGTCTTCTGTCCAGGCATGGTGATGCCCTTTGGAATCTCACGGACAACAACTGTCTTGCCCGGTGCCTCATTTAAGCAAACCACATCAGCATCGTCCTCCTCGTCAATTTCTCCCTCAGCACCAGCTTCATCAATATCCTCCTCCTGGTGTACAACACTGACACCTTCATTTTCGACATCTGCAACTGCACTGTCTGTGATCCTTCCAGCACATGCAGAGGGTGTGCTGCGAATGCTGAAAGGAGCCTCCTCTTCCCGTACAGTGATGGGAAGGTCAGGCATCGCAACCACCAACACCCTTGGACTCTCCGCTGGGATTTGTGATACCATGTCTTCTTTGAAAGGCAGAGTTGTTTGCTGGATTCTTGTTGGTGACAGCTTAACTCTCTTAAATTTTAAAGTGGGAGAAGGAGGAGGAGGAGGAGGACTTTGATCATCTTCTGAAGCTGAGCCACTAGTCATGAACATAGGCCATGGCCGTAGCCGTTCCTTGCCACTCCGTGTTGTAAATGGCACACTGGCAACTTTACGTTTCTCCTCCAATGATTTGCTTTTTCTTTTTAAGGGCCTTTTACTCAACTTTGGCTTTTTGGATTTTACATGCCCTCTACTTTGACACTGGGCATCGGCCTTGGCAGACGACGTTGATGGCATTTCATCGTCTATGTCATGATGACTAGTGGCATCAGCTTCAGAAGCACGACGAAGCGGCTCCTCATCTTTTCCTATTTTTTTATCCTCCATATTTTGGATATCTAACGGTAGGCAGCGGTGTCAGCAAACTGGATACCGAGATATCAGCTGGTTGTCACTATCCAGTGACAACAGCAGCAAGATACAATATTTATTTTGTGTATATACTGCGATATACTGGTAGGTAACACAACAAGTGGCGTCAGCAAACCGGAGTTATTTACTGCGATATCTAACGGTAGGCAGCAGTGTCAGAAAACTGGATACCGAGATATCAGCTGGTTGTCACTAGCCAGTGACAACAGCAGCAAGATACAATATTTATTTTGTGTATATACTGCGATATACTGGTAGGTAACACAACAAGTGGCGTCAGCAAACCGGAGTTATTTACTGCGATATCTAACGGTAGGCAGCGGTGTCAGAAAACTGGATACCGAGATATCAGCTGGTTGTCACAAGCCAGTGACAACAGCAGCAAGATACAATATTTATTTTGTGTATATACTGCGATATACTGGTAGGTAACACAACAAGTGGCGTCAGCAAACCGGAGTTATTTACTGCGATATCTAACGGTAGGCAGCGGTGTCAGAAAACTGGATACCGAGATATCAGCTGGTTGTCACTAGCCAGTGACAACAGCAGCAAGATACAATATTTATTTTGTGTATATACTGCGATATACTGGTAGGTAACACAAGTGGCGTCAGCAAACCGGAGTTATTTACTGCGATATCTAACGGTAGGCAGCGGTGTCAGCAAACTGGATACCGAGATATCAGCTGGTTGTCACTAGCCAGTGACAACAGCAGCAAGATACAATATTTATTTTGTGTATATACTGCGATATACTGGTAGGTAACACAAGTGGCGTCAGCAAACCGGAGTTATTTACTGCGATATCTAACGGTAGGCAGCGGTGTCAGCAAACTGGATACCGAGATATCAGCTGGTTGTCACTAGCCAGTGACAACAGCAGCAAGATACAATATTTATTTTGTGTATATACTGCGATATACTGGTAGGTAACACAACAAGTGGCGTCAGCAAACCGGAGTTATTTACTGCGATATCTAACGGTAGGCAGCGGTGTCAGAAAACTGGATACCGAGATATCAGCTGGTTGTCACTAGCCAGTGACAACAGCAGCAAGATACAATATTTATTTTGTGTATATACTGCGATATACTGGTAGGTAACACAACAAGTGGCGTCAGCAAACCGGAGTTATTTACTGCGATATCTAACGGTAGGCAGCGGTGTCAGAAAACTGGATACCGAGATATCAGCTGGTTGTCACTAGCCAGTGACAACAGCAGCAAGATACAATATTTATTTTGTGTATATACTGTGATATACTGGTAGGTAACACAAGTGGCGTCAGCAAACCGGAGTTATTTACTGCGATATCTAACGGTAGGCAGCGGTGTCAGAAAACTGGATACCGAGATATCAGCTGGTTGTCACTAGCCAGTGACAACAGCAGCAAGATACAATATTTATTTTGTGTATATACTGCGATATACTGGTAGGTAACACAACAAGTGGCGTCAGCAAACCGGAGTTATTTACTGCGATATCTAACGGTAGGCAGCGGTGTCAGAAAACTGGATACCGAGATATCAGCTGGTTGTCACTAGCCAGTGACAACAGCAGCAAGATACAATATTTATTTTGTGTATATACTGCGATATACTGGTAGGTAACACAACAAGTGGCGTCAGCAAACCGGAGTTATTTACTGCGATATCTAACGGTAGGCAGCGGTGTCAGAAAACTGGATACCGAGATATCAGCTGGTTGTCACTAGCCAGTGACAACAGCAGCAAGATACAATATTTATTTTGTGTATATACTGCGATATACTGGTAGGTAACACAACAAGTGGCGTCAGCAAACCGGAGTTATTTACTGCGATATCTAACGGTAGGCAGCGGTGTCAGCAAACTGGATACCGGGATATCAGCTGGTTGTCACTAGCCAGTGACAACAGCAGCAATATACAATATTTATTTTGTGTATATACTGCGATATACTGGTAGGTAACACAAGTGGCGTCAGCAAACCGGAGTTATTTACTGCGATATCTAACGGTAGGCAGCGGTGTCAGCAAACTGGATACCGAGATATCAGCTGGTTGTCACTAGCCAGTGACAACAGCAGCAAGATACAATATTTATTTTGTGTATATACTGCGATATACTGGTAGGTAACACAACAAGTGGCGTCAGCAAACCGGAGTTATTTACTGCGATATCTAACGGTAGGCAGCGGTGTCAGCAAACTGGATACCGAGATATCAGCTGGTTGTCACTAGCCAGTGACAACAGCAGCAAGATACAATATTTATTTTGTGTATATACTGCGATATACTGGTAGGTAACACAACAAGTGGCATCAGCAAACCGGAGTTATTTACTGCGATATCTAACGGTAGGCAGCGGTGTCAGCAAACTGGATACCGAGATATCAGCTGGTTGTCACTAGCCAGTGACAACAGCAGCAAGATACAATATTTATTTTGTGTATATACTGCGATATACTGGTAGGTAACACAACAAGTGGCGTCAGCAAACCGGAGTTATTTACTGCGATATCTAACGGTAGGCAGCGGTGTCAGCAAACTGGATACCGAGATATCAGCTGGTTGTCACTAGCCAGTGACAACAGCAGCAAGATACAATATTTATTTTGTGTATATACTGCGATATACTGGTAGGTAACACAACAAGTGGCGTCAGCAAACCGGAGTTATTTACTGCGATATCTAACGGTAGGCAGCGGTGTCAGAAAACTGGATACCGAGATATCAGCTGGTTGTCACTAGCCAGTGACAACAGCAGCAAGATACAATATTTATTTTGTGTATATACTGCGATATACTGGTAGGTAACACAACAAGTGGCGTCAGCAAACCGGAGTTATTTACTGCGATATCTAACGGTAGGCAGCGGTGTCAGAAAACTGGATACCGAGATATCAGCTGGTTGTCACTAGCCAGTGACAACAGCAGCAAGATACAATATTTATTTTGTGTATATACTGCGATATACTGGTAGGTAACACAACAAGAGGCGTCAGCAAACCGGAGTTATTTACTGCGATATCTAACGGTAGGCAGCGGTGTCAGAAAACTGGATACCGAGATATCAGCTGGTTGTCACTAGCCAGTGACAACAGCAGCAAGATACAATATTTATTTTGTGTATATACTGCGATATACTGGTAGGTAACACAACAAGTGGCGTCAGCAAACCGGAGTTATTTACTGCGATATCTACCGGTAGGCAGCGGTGTCAGCAAACTGGATACCGAGATATCAGCTGGTTGTCACTAGCCAGTGACAACAGCAGCAAGATACAATATTTATTTTGTGTATATACTGCGATATACTGGTAGGTAACACAACAAGTGGCGTCAGCAAACCGGAGTTATTTACTGCGATATCTAACGGTAGGCAGCGGTGTCAGAAAACTGGATACCGAGATATCAGCTGGTTGTCACTAGCCAGTGACAACAGCAGCAAGATACAATATTTATTTTGTGTATATACTGCGATATACTGGTAGGTAACACAACAAGTGGCGTCAGCAAACCGGAGTTATTTACTGCGATATCTAACGGTAGGCAGCGGTGTCAGAAAACTGGATACCGAGATATCAGCTGGTTGTCACTAGCCAGTGACAACAGCAGCAAGATACAATATTTATTTTGTGTATATACTGCGATATACTGGTAGGTAACACAACAAGTGGCGTCAGCAAACCGGAGTTATTTACTGCGATATCTAACGGTAGGCAGCGGTGTCAGCAAACTGGATACCGAGATATCAGCTGGTTGTCACTAGCCAGTGACAACAGCAGCAAGATACAATATTTATTTTGTGTATATACTGCAATATACTGGTAGGTAACACAACAAGTGGCGTCAGCAAACCGGAGTTAAAAATTTAATTACTGCGATATCTAACGGCAGCCAGTGGTGTCAGCAACAACAACAACTTATAATTATTTTTTTTATATTTTTATATATTTTTTATTTTTTTTTAATTTTTTTTTATATACTTTGAGAGGTAGGTACTAGGTAGTGGCACTGGCAACAACAGAGGTGACTGCCTGGTAGGTGTTTACTACCGTATAACAGGTAGCCAGGCAGCACAAAAACCCCTCTCCGGCAGCACAATAAAAATTAAACCCCCTCTGTCTGTAGTACTCTGTAGCAGCAGCACAGTGACACAACACAACGCTCCAGCAATATAGAAAAAAAAACCCCTCTCCGGCAGCACAATAAAAAATATTAAACCCCCTCTGTCTGTACTCTGTAGCAGCAGCACAGTGACACAACACAACGCTCCAGCAATATAGGAAAAAAACCCCTCTCCGGCAGCACAATAAAAATTATTAAACCCCCTCTGTCTGACTCTGTACTCTGTAGCAGCAGCTCTGTAGCAGCAGCACAGTGACACACACAACACAACGCTCCAGCAATAAAGGAAAAAACCCCCCTCTCTGGCAGCACTGCTCCCTGCTCTGCGTCTCCCCACAGAATGAAGATGGCGGCGGCGGGTCCCGGCTTTTAAGGGATCCGGATCTCGCGAGAATCCGACGTCACCAACGTGACGTCGGGCCTCGATTTCGGATCCGGGCCTGCGCGGGAGTCCGCGGACGTCCTGGATCCGGATTCGGATTCAGGACGTCCGTGCGGGTCCGGATCTCGGAGATCCGGACCCGCTCATCCCTAATTAGATACGGCACTGTTCACGACCACTCTTTGTTCTCTATTACACAGTCAGTTCCCTACCCATCTACAGCTATTTTGCCCTAATCCCAGGTCCTCCATTTTATTTGTCAACCTCTTGTGCGGTACTGTATCAAAAGCTTTAGCAAAATCCAGGAAGACCATCTACAGCGTTTCCGTTATTAGAGTTTTTGCTAACCTCCTCATAGAATCCTAGTAAATTAGTTTGGCATGAACGATTTTCCACAAACCCATGTTGGTTATTACTGAGTAAACTATGAAGGTCTAAATATTTCAGGATTCCATCCCTTAAAAATCCTTCAAATATTTTTCCAACTATTGCTGTTAAACTCACAGGTCTGTAATCAGACAAAATGAGCTTTAAACACTATTGTACAAAGCCATCACTTCTCAGTGATCTCCATCTGAACATGCTCCCTGGATCGGGACTTCTGCAGTATACAATGATTATATTCCCTACAGGACACTAAAGAAACGAAAGTAGCATAAACACACTGTAGATTTATTAATGAGTTGTTGAGGAATATGTACTGTATGTACACATATCTATGTTTTATCAAGTGCTACCAGTGGCGGTTTTTACCTATGGGCTTCATGGCTGCAGCCCTTCCCCCCCCCCCCCCCCGGTAAAAATCCACCACTGTCTGTGACTAGTGAAGCCAGATGCAGTCTGTGAGGCTGCACTGGCTTCACTGTGACTGCCAGTGACTTCCTATTGGAAGTACGACCTGCCAGTCACCCAAGGCAATCCCATTGGGAGTTTCCTCCCTCTGGGACGCCTCTACATGGGCTGCTGAGTGGCAGCCCATAAAACTGGCCCCGCGCATGCGCCGTACGAGGATGATACTGCGCATGCGCCTGATCCGGGACCCGGAATATGCCTTCGGGGGCTGCTGAGAAAGCAGCCCACATAGGCTGGGGGCCAGTACTAAAGAGGCTACTGCGCATGCACTGGCTGCACAAGTGGGACCGGCGCAGCTGAGGGGAGTCAGGGAGTCTGAAGAGGTAGGAGCCGCTACTGAGTGCTACCCAAAATCTGTAACTTCCAGATAGTGATATACCCTACCCAGTAGGACCTCTAGCATCTGTCTCTAAAGCTGTGGCCATTTTTGGATGGACAATTTCAGCAGATTCCACACTGGCGGCTAGAACCATTGGAATCTGCAAAGACCGTGCACCCCCAAGCCTCCAGCACTAATGGCTGTAGTGCCTTTGTTACGCCACTGTTTTCAAGAGTAAAAATGTAATTCGGCCACTTCAGTCCCTGTATGGTCAGTCCGTGGGTCTTGACTTAGATCAGAAATCTTAAACTGTGACAAAAAAAATGATGTAATTGTATTATTGTCTACAAACAAGTGGTGTCTCTCGCCAATGGGGTGACACCACAGTGCCGACTCCTGCTCAGTAACAGGATCTGGCACTGATCTCTGCACCTGTTACATCTGCCTCACCTGCAGTGCCGCATTGCTTTGTCCATTTGCTTAAAAAATGTACTTTGCAATCAGGTCTGAATAACCCCTTCAGTACGCTGCGTGTCTTTATCTCAAATATAGTTTATCTGAGTATCTGTTAACAATGTCTCTTTCTTCTGTAATAACCTTGGCCCTTATTCTGATCGGTGCGGATATTCCCGAATTCTTACGGTGCGGTCCGCACGCCACGCTGTGCTGCCGCGTGCGGCCATCGTCCGTAGAAACGCCCACGTGTCCTCCGCATTCGGACGGACTCACTCTTTAAGAACAGGGCGTGTTTACGGACGACATACAAACCATGCGTGTGCGGGGGAAACACTCCGATTCTGCACGGTATTACAGAGTATGCACGGGAATCCCGCATCCAAACGGATGGCAAGCGGTGCTTCCGCACGGAAGCGGTGTATTTACGCAAAACTACTCACTATTATGTCTATTCTGCAATACATCACATGACCCACTTATTCAATTAACTATCCTCATAAAAAAATGTTTATTTGGAATTGGAATCAATTAGATGCCAATATATCCTTACAAGCATGCCTAACACATGCATTGCACACATTAACCCTTCCAGCAATTGAAGGTCAATGGTTTGTATTTGACCCTGTGTAAAATATTATAAACAATCTACACATATACTGTTTAATGTGCAAAGAAAACCAACAACTTTGAACTTGCATAAAAGATTTATTGTGTTGAAAATTAAACATTTAAATAGAAAAGAAGAAAAAAAAAAAATTATAGCAGCAAATCACGGAGGTCCTGAAGATCGGCAATTAGGAGCCGCAAATGGTGGCCCATCCGCAGGAGGGCCCCACGAACCCCCTCATCTGCTGGTGTTGTGGCATCTGTGGGCATGTCAAAGGGGCAAAAATTAGTCATGATATTCATGCATACATTTCACATACTGCTACATAAATCGCAGAAATGCTAGGTGACATGTGTATATATATATATATATATATATATATATATATATATATATATATATATATATATATATATATCCAAAACTGGACCGGCACTCCCCACGATAAAGCAATGTAGCTGCGTGCCTTTGTCGAAAATCATAGACAGCAAGGTCCCACCTTCCCATAGGCAGCTGGAACAGACACGTCACTGCAGCATGAAGTAGAAGAATAGCTTTATTGACCTCGACGGGCCGTTTCGGGGTTAACACCCCGTTTTCAAGAGGATACCAATACAAATACACACAGCATTTAAATAGGACACCTTGGCGCCAGAAATCACCACTTACCGCCCACAATTCTCACCGGCAATCCCCGTCTAATCAGGCGCATATCCAGCGAGTCAGCGTCTCACACACGCCGACGCCGCTGTCTTTATACCTCGATCCCCCATCAACAAGGATTGATGGCAATGAGAAACTTTCTATGTAGCCTTGATGGATTTGATTTCAACATTGACTTGTATATGACTCTATTAGAGTTAGTTCTATCTAGAAATTACTTTCTTTTCAATGGCACTATGTATCTACAGACGTCCGGGTGTGCGATGGGGGCAGCGGTCGCACCGGCCTATGCCAATGTGTTTATGTTCGAATTTGAACAGAGACACTTTTTTCAACATCGATTTAGCCAGCACATTCGGACGTTCTGTAGATACATAGATGACCTGTTCATGTTCTGGAATGGGGGAGTAGAATTGTTTGAAACAATGATGGCGGAAATCAACATGGCTGATACCCCTATTAAATTTACCTATATGTCCAGCAATGAGACAGTCAATTTCTTGGATGTGGCTGTCTCTCTGGTGAACGGCAATATCAGCACCACATTGTTTAGTAAACCTACTGACAGGAATACACTGTTATTAGCCAGCAGTCACCATCCTCCCCCTCTTAAGAAAGGCCTACCATTTTCCCAAATGGTGAGGGTCATGCGCATCTGTAGCGATGTGTCAAAGATTGATGAAGAACTGAACAGAGTAATTAACAGATTTCATCAAAGGGGTTACTCTTTGAAAGACTTGGAGGGTGCAAAAATGAGAGCACTAAAACTCAAAAGAACTGATCTACTTAAACCCACAGCAAAAAAATCCAAGGATGTGTTTCCATTTGTATCTCAATTTGATTCATCGAGTACGGTGGTACCCATAGCCACGAAAGCCCTATGGCCGATTGTGGCATCTGATAAAGATCTACCTGTGTTTAAAAAAGTGCGTCCCCTGGCATGTTACACTAGGGGTCGTAACCTAAGGGACATCTTAGTGCATACAGATGTTACTGGTTTTGAGGCGGCAGCATCCTCTCATACATTTAAAAAGAAACCAGGGTGCTATAGATGTCCAAAATGTGTCACGTGTAGTTTCATGCGGACTGGGGATAAATTTCAGGATCCTCACTCCTCAAAAAATTACAGAATTAGGCATGTATTATCATGTGATACTAGATACGTGGTATATTTAATTACTTGTCCATGTAATTTGTGTTATGTCGGGATGACATCGCGCAAATTTAAAGAGCGCATGGCACTTCACAGGTCCTCTATTAAAGGGGCACTGGCAGGTAAGAAAGCGGAACAGCCAGTGGCGATTCATTTTAAAACAATGGGACACTCTCTTGAATCCCTCAAATACCAAATTATTGACCATGTCCCTGAATCTAATAGGGGAGGGGATAGAGTCAAGAAACTCTTAAAATTGGAAGCCAATTGGATCCATAAACTTAATACAGTATCTCCTCATGGTTTAAATGAGAGAATTGTGTGGAGTTCATTTATGTGAATATCTCCAGTAGGGTGAATTAATTGATCAGTTTTCATCTCTCTGGGAGTAGTATTAATCACTAGTGGCAGCTGTAAATTTATTTCTGATTTACATTGTAATAGATGAATGCTCCACAGTCCATTTTATCTTTGTGTATTTCTTTTGTATGTTTTTATATTTGTGTTCGTGTTCCGATTGTACAGGTAACTTTGTGTACAGTTAATACACGCTAATCGCCACGGCAGACTCCTGCGGCTTGTCAGCTGGGTCTCCATGGGAACGCGTCTATGCGGGTGGGAGCCGCTGACGTTGTCCCTAGGAGTCCTGTCTCGATTGGCTGCGGTGAGAGGAAGCCGGATGACACGGTCTCCCGGCATCTCAGCGTGTAGCCGGGTTGTCATGACAGCGGCGTCGGCGTGTGTGAGACGCTGACTCGCTGGATATGCGCCTGATTAGACGGGGATTGCCGGTGAGAATTGTGGGCGGTAAGTGGTGATTTCTGGCGCCAAGGTGTCCTATTTAAATGCTGTGTGTATTTGTATTGGTATCCTCTTGAAAACGGGGTGTTAACCCCGAAACGGCCCGTCAAGGTCAATAAAGCTATTCTTCTACTTCATGCTGCAGTGACGTGTCTGTTCCAGCTGCCTATGGGAAGGTGGGACCTTGCTGTCTATATATATATATATATATATATATATGTAGAGAGATACAGACACACATAGATAAATAGATATGACACATACATATATACATACATACATGCAAACTTATTTACTAAATACTGTGTTTTTGTCCCTCTACCCTTTACTCTGCAGAAGACATAACAGTCATAGTGTTTCTTCTCATTCACAACCCACCCATGACTAACCAATGACAAGCATGTCATGGCCTCCGTCAATAAGAACTTGTCACAATCTCCTCAGTATAAGTTCAGTGATGGTTCGTGGTATGGGAGTTATGCAAATGTCAGGAATGCACAGTACACATCCTCAAAATCATAATTCAGTCTAAACCAACCTACAATTCTGTGATGGGAAAAAAACAATCTGAACTACAGGGGGTGTTTAGGTAGAGGAGGCTCCAGGGACACTGTCAACTTGTGACTCCATTCCAAGGTAGGCCGGCCCATACTCCATTTATAGCATACATCATATAGTTTATAAATAACATTCACCTAAAACATATATTCCGCTATATGATGGGACAGAATCTACGCTTGCAGCAGGTGAATTTAATCCACAAATGATACACTCATCCCTTTACTCCAGGATCCTGTTTAACTACAACGGTTATGTGGCAGTCAAAATGGAGCTCCAAGCCATCCCACAAACCGGTGTAATTAAGAGGTGTCCTGGATGAAAGGGATGCCTTGGACACCCCATCTAACCCGTACCTGTATCTGTAGCTACCCACTTTGGGTTCTGTATTAATAGTATTGTAACAAAATTTATCATCACCAGTGCTACATAACAAATACCAGTACAACTAATTCATGAATAATGCATTATGTATACATACCGATCTGTTGGGCCTCCACCGCCTCACACGCCTCCTCCCCCTCTGATTCGGGCGACTCCGTGACAAGCGTGGGCTCCTCAGCCACCTCCTCCGCCAACACCACCTCCTCCACCTCCTCCTCCGCCACCACCACCTCCTCCTCCACCTCCTTCTCCGCCACCACCACCACCTCCTCCACCTCCTCCTCCGCCACCAACACCTCCTCCACCTCCTCCACCACCACCTCCTCAGGCACCTCCTCCTCCTCCACCATCTCCTCCACCACTTGCTCCTCCTCCTCCACCATCTCCTCCACCACTTGCTCCTCCTCCTCCACCATCTCCTCCACCACTTGCTCCTCCTCCTCCACCATCTCCTCCACCACTTGCTCCTCCTCCTCCACCTCCTCCACCACTTGCTCCTCCTCCTCCACTTGCTCCTCCTCCTCCTCGACCATCGCCGGCACCTCCTCATCAGGCTGTTGCACCTCCTCCTCGGCCTGGCCTGCCTCGGCCTGTTCCCGTGCCTGTCGTGCTCGGGCTCGTGCTGTGTGGTAGAAAACAAACATCATTGTCAATGTAGGGTCATTGGGGCACATGTATTAATCCATAACAAGAGATACATGGAAGGGTGATAATGATCAAAAACGATGCTTGAAAGTTGCTCCTTACTGTTAATGGACTCCAAAATGTGACATTTAAGTTATTATGTGATTGTTAGTAATTTGTTCAATCATTACAACCCTTGCATTTATCAATGTTTAACACATATTAGATCTGGCACATTGTATGCATCAGAATCAAGAATGCTATGTAATTACATATAAAAGCCACATGACTGCATGTTAACCAGGAAGAAGCACACATAACAGTCTATGGACTTGTAAACCCATGGACACCCACTTATCATGAGACAATTTTTATTGTTTATATATGCTATGATGTAAGTGCGAAATTTCATAGCGAAAATACTCACAAACAGCTATCTCCCTCCTGATCTCTTGGAGAAGCTGGGGCTGGCGCCTGCGGAGGTCTGACCAACGCCTCTCTAACTGGCCGATGCTCCTCCGCACCCGGGTGCGGGCGTAAATCCGGCGCCCTGCCGCAGCATAGGCCCGCCGCTTCTGCCCATTTGTTATAAAGGGCCCTGCACGGCCCAGCCTTGTCTCCATGACGGAGACCAGAGCCCTCAGTTCCGCAGGTGAAAACGCCTCTGCTCTGCGTGTCTCCGCCATGTTAACAATGGCATCAATCAACCAATCATGTGCTTTCATTGGTTTATCACAGTTATTTGTGTTAATAACTTTATTGTTCATCTTTACATGAACAGCGTCTCTGCGCCAACACAAATGGCGAAAAATTCGCATGCCTTCAAAACGGTAGTGCTGATGTATGGCAATGAACAAATCTGATATATATAAAACACAGTGTGTATGCACTTTGCAAATCGAATAACGCATCGCACCGCCAAGCAACGCGTGCTATAGCTTAGCAACGCCTAGCTGTACTTCGCATTACTTACTCTATGCATCTATGTGTAAGCGTACATTTATGTTTAAAAGACACATACACATACTTGCAGGTATCCTGAGTCCACCATTATACACCAGCGCTGCCTGGCTGCCTGGCTGCCTGGCTGCCTGCCTGCCTGCCTGCCTGCTCCTTGAAATTTCTAAACATGTTAATAAATTCAAATATCATATATATATATATATATATATCTGCAAACAAATCATACATCAACACCGAAAAAAGTCACCACCACATTACAGAATAAATCAATGTACTCACCAGACATCAGTGATAGTATCAACTACAAGAATGAAGATATAACAAACACATAAGATCCCTTGCACAAGGTATAATAATGACCACCTATATTGTACTTCCACCAAAACTAAGCACATATGATAAATATCTCCTATTTCTTGGCCATTAGGAGGGCAGGCTGGCTAATTGTCGTTTTGTAAGACTGACAACTAACACACTGTACTTATTTGAAGGGGTGATTTTTACAACAATTGGTGTGTTCTGGTCAACTATATAAAATGTACCTGAAGAATCTTTGCGCCACAGAGTCCCGCAGCTGGTATCCCCTCCGGCATTCAGGGGCGCGGGATGGGCGCATGGGCGGATCTTGCGGCTCAGATGGAACCTCCCACTCATCAAAGGGTATCTCACGCCGCACAGCAATGTTATGGAAAAATACACACAGGCCCACGATCCTCGACACCATTTCAGGCGCATACTGTAAGTCACCACCAGTGCGGTGGAGCACTCTAAATCGACCCTTTAAAAGGCCAATTGAGCGCTCCACCACTTGCCTGGTGGCAACATGCGCCCGATTGAATGCCTCCTGTGGGCCTGGTGCTGGGGAGCTGTACGGCGTAAGTAGCCAGGGCGTACATGGGTAACCGGAGTCACCCAGAACCCACGCATCACGGCCTTCCAGCTCTTGTAGTCTTTGCCAAATCCCGGTTTGTCGGATGACATGAGAGTCATGGGCACTTCCGGGAAACTTCGAGTTGAAGGCGAGAATTTCCATGGATGGGCCACATACCACCATCACGTTCAGTGAGTGGAACAATTTGCGGTTCCTATATATCTTCTCACTTCGAGATGGAGGCACAAATGGTACATGGGTGCCATCCACAGCCCCTATCACATTAGGGAAGCCAGCAATTTGATGGAAGGCCTGCTGGCTTCTGCGCAGGGTCTCAGTGGCAAATGTCATGGCCATGAAGTGCCCCTTGCGCCTAAACATGGCCGACGTCACACGCCTCAGGATTCGGCAGAAGGCCGGCTGAGATATTCCAGCAAGTACTGCCACTACTTGTTGGAATGATCCTGAGGCGCAGAAATGCAACACCGCCAGCAGCTGTGTGTGAGGCGGAATTGCTGTCGTGATCCCGTGAAGAGGTTCCAGATCACTCTCAATTAACGAGAGCAGATCCAGAATGTCATGTGGCGGTAACCGGTACCTAGTAAGTACCTCATCATCGGGCATACCAAACAGAGTCACCCGTGTGCGATAGATTCTAGCACGTCCTGGCCTCCTTGGGCGACGAGTGGGGAGAGCCGCAAGTGCCCTTAGCCTCCTTTCCATGAATGCCATCATTGCTTCAGCAACCTATAAAGAAATGAACATAAATAATGATGCACCTATGCACATAATGGCCATATCCGACAACAAATAGATTTGTAGGCTTCAATACGTACAATAGATGGCCGCTCCCCGTCAAATTGCGAAGATCCATTTGACTCTATAATGATGTAACAATAATATGAACTCAATACACACCGTCCTAAACACACAGATGCTTACAACATCGAACTACTAAACACTACTTGAGTATCAAAGGTGTCTGCATTTGTTGCCGACATCATGTACTCTGACACATTTCACCTATTGCTGGGACATGTTGTCCTGCAATAGATGGACACACACAGGTTTAAGACCTGTGAGTGAAATAGTGAACATGTGACATGTTGCAATAATGCTACAAACACTTTGCTGGCCCAACAATCTGTAGTCAGTGAGGCAATGGTGCATACATTCATACACTTACATTGTTAATGGATATCATATCTACAAGGACCATGGAAGAGCTTACCTTAGACCCTGACAAGTACAGATCTGGAGACAAATGATTCTAGCAGCAATTCACTATTTATAGGCCTCTCACATGTGTTGTCTATAACAGTAGTGATGAGTATTGCATGACTTGTGGCCTGGATTTTCTAAGGGATTGGGCTACTTTTAGATTGCAATCAAACTCAACAATACCACAGTAGTCATGAACCAAATGTCATGTCATGCTACCAAATAGCATGTATATTGTGCGATAGTCACAGGTGTATCAGAAGATTCTATGCAATGTTAGAATTGGTGACCAATATTTCATGTAGAAGTTTCGCCAGGTTTTACACAATGGAATTTCCGCAACGTATGCGGCGCGAAAAAACCGCGCCGTACGCAGGCGGCCGTTACGCTCGCGCACGGAACGCAGCTGCCGCTGATGTACGCCAAACAGGATACACAAACAGTATATAAAGGTGTATTGGAATGTGACAAAGTTGCTGCTAACATGTCTGGATCCCAATCAGAGGTGGACCAAGAGTTGCAGCTACTTTTTGACAGGATGGACTCCAGCACCTCCTATGTGCCACTGCACAGGCAGCCAGTGGGAAATGCTGAGGCTGCTGGCCCTTCTCCAGCAGGGCAACCTGCACCTGGCCCTTCTCCAGCAGGGCAACCTGCACCTGGCCCTTCTACAGCAGGGCAACCTGCAGCTGCCTCATATGCAGCCTCAGCAGAATCATTTGGAACACAACCGGGGACTTCACAAGATACTACCATGGCCAGCACTTCAAGTACAGCGCCACGTGCCAGTGGGCGTGGGCATGGACGTGGCAAGGGGAAAAAGAGGCCAACAGAGGAACCAAGTTCCCGAAATAAGGCATATGAAGCACAGGAGCTTGCCATCCTGGTTCCGCGAGCACGTGATTGGATTGAGTGTCCACCGGAGAGGCTGACACACACACGCAGATGGAAGATTTGGGAAGACATAACGGCAGAGATTAATGAAGTGGCGCCACAAGTTCGTGAGGCGGAGCATGTCAAGAAGAGGCAAGTTGTTTTGTGATACATGTGCCCAGTAATAGACAAGTAATGTTTGAATTCATGCTCAGATGGATTTGGCAAATGGCCGGTGAGGTTGGTACGATACACAGACATGATTGCCATGTTATTTAGTTGAGAGTTAGAGTAGGGTGAGTGTGAATGTGTATTGTAACGGTTGATATCATAGTTGAATGTAATGTCATGTTTTTGACATGAAGCACATGTCGTAATATGTAGCACAGAGCAATGGCTGCAACATCAAACATCTGGAGTGACATGTATTAATATGTCAACTTACATTGCAGGTGGCACGACTTCAAAACCAACCTGAAGAGGAAGATGACCAAGCGGTGGGAACACAGCCAGAGATCTGGGGCCGGGCCCATGCCATCAGGGCTAGAGTTCACCCCCCTGGAGTTGATGGCCGAGAGCTGTGTAGCAGTTGAGGAGGTCAGGTGGGTGAGCACGATGGATAGCGAGGCCCCAGCTGAAGTGTTTGCGTCTTTTCTTGAAGGTAAATATTTGTCATGCCATAAGCTTGTGCAAGTAATTATCTTAGAATGTGTCCTAATTGTGTTTATCATTTTCAACAGACACCCCACTGCTTGGTGAAGACTCTTCTCAGGAGGTGGAGGAGTCCGTGCCACCTGGCCCCAGTGGTAGGCGTGTGCAGCAGCAGCCATCGGGCCAAGCCGATTATGCCAGCTTGGCCCAGATGCTTAGGGACATTAACCAGCAGGGAGAGTTGGCATCAGAACAGATGCGTAGGACCGAGGAGATCATGGCGAGCTTGGTCAGCACCCAGCAGTCCATCGCTGGGAGCATGCAGTCCATGGCTGAGGCGCATCAGGCCATGGCTGCAAGTGCTCAGGTGCTGGCCGAGCAAGCCACGCGTCAAAATGATCTCCTCCTCCACCATAATGAGCTTATGGTGGAGCTAGTTAACAGCAATAGGGTCCTAATGTCATCCGTTTCTGGTGCATTACCACCTGCAACACTCCCTGCTGGCAGGAGGGGTAGACCATCCACCCCCTCACCAGCATCTGCTCCACCTGCCCCAGCATCTGGCCGTGGCCGAAGAGCTGCTGCACAGGCCAAGGAGCCTACCAAGGGCAAACGTGCTCGCAAATGAACTTGTGGCTGCATTAATCTCCACCGTTATGTGGTCCCAACTCTTTCATTGTGCTGTGTGTGTCAGCTTCTTGTGTCCAATAACGTGCTGAGGGTAACCAGATGAGCCCTTGCTTCATATGTCATTTTTGGTTCCCCTGTTGCCCTCTTTTGCCTGCCATTACTGTCAGCTGTACTTGAAGTGATGTTGCTAAGTCCCTTTGTGTTCCAAATGATTCTGCTGTGGCTATGAATGTGTGCAATTATATTTATTTTGGATTATAAGTTATTTTGGTACATTCCTGCCATGGTTTTTGGTATTATTTTTTATTTTTTTTTAATTGCTTCACAGTTTCATTGTCTGTGAAATGTATTTAAATAAATTTCTTTACTTTACCAAAATTGTGTGGTTTAATTAGTACATGTAGAATACACATGTGTATTGATAGGATTAATATTCAGTGATGTCCATTCTTAGCAGTTTAAAAGTGTGGGACAAGTACAGCATATGTGTGTGTTTAGTAAAGGTTCCTTGAAGCAGCAATGGTTTCAATTAAAGCACTGACAAGCGTCCTATTAGTGAGTAATGAGTAAAGGAGTCGATTGTATTGGGTTCAGGTGTTAATGCTTGTAGTCATTAGGCGTTCCGTTCGCCTACCGCAAGACCGAGTGGTTTCCGCAAAGCAATACTTGACTTATGGACACCGCACATTTCTATCGGTTTTGGTCGCGTGCATTCGGAGTGCTATCCGAATGCACGCCCCCCATAATAAGTGTACTCCCCCGTGTCCGCCCATGTTTCCTCCCAGTTTTTCCCACTTTGAAACTACGCCCATGTCTCATTCCGCATGACGCCCATAATACGCCCATATTTCCAGACTGATTGCGGTGCACAGTTTTGTACGGGATTTGCCCGAACAGGTACGGAGTCAATGCGTGGCACATGCGCGTTGCGTTCTCCACGCATGCGCAGAC
Source organism: Crinia signifera (assembly GCF_055691185.1). NCBI lineage: Eukaryota > Metazoa > Chordata > Amphibia > Anura > Myobatrachidae > Crinia > Crinia signifera. The sequence goes on along the minus strand of NC_139225.1, from coordinate 156,525,976 downwards.
GCCGTAAAGACGCTATCCGAAAGTATGCGGAAAAATACGCATCAATCAGAATAAGGGCCCTTGTTCTGTGCGTCCTTGTTTGATGAACAATACACGTTGCTTTTTCTTTGCTTTATTCTCTGTTTTTGCCTGCATACACTATTAATGTGGCAAGGTTCGGTTTTCTAGGGACCTGATATATGTCACAGCTGTGCTACGTGCTCGCTGATACAGTACATACAGGTGCATTCAGTTGGCAAGTTTGAGTTACATCCAGGGAAACAAGAACCAACCGCACTTGAGGATTATTTTAAAAAAATGCAGAGAAAAAAGACAAAAGACAAAAAGTAAAGAAGAAAAGAACAAAGTACTGTATGTACAGTATCAAGGAATTCAGGGTGCAGGTTCAGGTATACAAATGTTGGAACCCTCCTTACCTGTCAAAAAAATGGGACACCACAAAGATGTAGCATTGTGTAATTTGATAGCGGTGACTCTAAGGGGGGGGGGGGGGCTAGTCAATTTGGAACCCGAGAACACTGGCCCGGACAGATCGATCAGCACACAGCGCTGACACAACACTGCGCGCACACTCACAGGTATGTGTGTATATATTTCCACCAACGACCCATTGAATTTTTTAAGACAACATCGCTCAGTTTACCAGGGAGAGGTCTCTGGCTGACTACAGACACTTTAGGAAATATTGTGAGGATACTGACTGGGAACTGATCAATAGCTCTGTAGATCTTGCTGACTGCAAATACAGGGAGCAGAATCTGTAGCACTTTGGCAATGCAGCGAGTCAGGCGCTGCAGGTACTGACAAGGCTAGGTTAGTGGGACCGGGCGATGAAGTGCTCGAATAAATCAGCTGCCTCACTGGCGTGACTCACATTAATTGTTCCAAAATGACCATGGCAGAAACTCACAGTTGCCACGGTAACCGGATACACTGAACAATTGAAGGCAATGTCCAAAGAACTGCAGGTGGGAAGGACCCAATGACTAACTTTGTGCCGCATTGTTCCGAGCAATTCTAACACATTTTTCTACATGTTTTGCTCTACAACCAAGGACAGTCTGATGGTCAATATGAGGCAAGAGTCACATACCATTGCCATTACTACTAGCAATAAGGAGCATTGTGTTTATCTATGCCGTGACAACCCCTCCTGAGTGACTGTGATACAATGGAGGTAATTTGGTTGATATGTGAAGCTGAAACATGTGCAGCTTTGTGCGTTATTCAAATTATGCCCCCACTACCCCTGCATGCCGAATGCCGCATGCAAATGGAATGTTTTGCATATACATCCATTTGCAGGCTTGCGTGCCGGGACAAAATCATTCAATGTCCGCTGCCCTCGCCACACTATATAAAATCAACTCCATGCCGTAGTGGATAGTGGGATTATGAACAGGTACTGAATCTCATGCGATATCGCATGCGATTTAGTGGCGCCGTGAAACTACACAGGTACCCAATTCGCATATTTAATGAGATGCGAATCCGGGAAAATGTGTCTTAAAATCGCCAAACATGTAGACCAGGTTCTGATATGCGAATTGGCCAGAACCCTGCACAGATCTGTGTATGGTCCTGTCTTAAAAAATGTGTAAAACACTTTTTATTTTATTTTATTTTTTAACTCAAATTCGCACATTTTCATGACTAAAATTCGCACAGTATCGCACTTAATCACACTTTTTTGCCCGGAATACGCACCTCATTAAATTGCGGCAAACAAAATGTGATTTTAAAAAGTGCGATAATGGGCGAATTTGAAAATAACAAAAAATCACATTCTATTAAATGTCACCCTTTGAGTCATCCTCTGTTTCCATTAAGTAGCAATTATCATATTGGTAGACCCTGACACCCGCACTAAATGCCGCAGGGCTAGTCTTCACTTTGAACATATTCACATCCAAAATTTCAGATTTACAATGCAACCGCATGGACACTAGGGTTGCCATCTCTCCCGGAGGTACTTGTGTACTTTCACGGCTCCCATCGCATGCCATCGCATGCCAAATGTAGTGGCATGCGATGGCATGCCATTTTTGCAGGTTTTTTTTTTGCATTTTTGAAAAATCACATGCGATTGCATCACATGCGATCGCATCACATGCGATCGCATGTCATGCAATGCGATCGCATGCGATTTTTATCAGAAATGCATCCAAATGCATTGAAATTAGTATCAAACTTGTTCAATGGCCCCCAAATGTCATTTTTGAGGCTGTACCACCCCCACTATCAACGCGAACCCGAAGCGTGGCGAGCGCAGCGAGCCCGCGAGGGGCGGCGGTACGCGTCCTACGACCTTTTTATACCCCCACTATCCACGTCGGCGTGGAGTTGAGAATAGAAAGTGTGGCACACGGACACCTGTGAAGCCCGCGAGGGGACACGGATACCTGTGAAGGTATCCGTGTCCCCTCGCTGCGCTCGCCACGCTTCCGGCTGCGCTCGCCACACTTTCTATTCTCAACTCCACGCCGACGTGGATAGTGGGGGTATGAAAAGGTCGTAGGACGCATACCACCGCCCCTCGCGGGCTCGCTGCGCTCGCCACGCTTCGGGTTTGCGTTGATAGTGGGGGTGGTACAGCCTCAAAAATAACATTTGGGGGCCATTGAACATGTTTGATACTAATTTCAATGCATTTCTGTTAAAAATCGCATGCGATTGCATGCGATGCGATTTTTTCCTATACGATGGACATCGTGGGAGCCGTGATTGTACACAAGTACCCTCCCGGAATTCCGTGATACTCACGTTTTTGGTGGCAACCCTCAAAGAGGCTTTCCCAGTCTCCTGGATTCTGGGTGTCTGAAAAAGCCTCCAGCCCTCCATTGCCTCTTCCCAGTGTCCAGCGCATTCCATGGGGCCGCTGCGCCTGCCAGGCCTGACAGACACGCTCGCAAGATGATGATGCCATCGTCCAGTGGCAGCCTGCCTCCGCTGCTGCACTGCCGCCTGCCAGAGAGACTGTGAGGCGCCACCGCCTACATGACTAGCTGGCCTGTAACTCTGCGGGCGTCCTGGGTGGCCTCCTCTCTGCTGCTGCTCCTGGCGGGACAAATCTCTAGAAATACTGCTCTTCCTGCCTGGCCCCTATTAGGTAAATAAAGTTAAGCAGTATATATATATATATATATATATATATATATATATATCATCCGACAAGAATGATGTGGCACTCCAAAGATTTGATGCTAATGAAAATTTAATAGCAGATAGCAACGTTTCAATGCCTACTTGGGCATTTTCTTCAAGCCTTGAAGAAAATGCCCAAGTAGGCATTGAAACGTTGCTATCTGCTATTAAATTTTCATTAGCATCAAATCTTTGGAGTGCCACATCATTCTTGTCGGATTGTCTACACCCACTTGGAGGCACCCAAGTAATACAATTGTTTGGAGGATTGTGCCGGACTCTGCTTGTACTGTATATATATATATATATATATATATATATATATATATATATATATATATATATATATATATATATAGTCTGGGGTGTATCCACACCTGCTGAGGCGTGGAATGTCAGGCACTCGCCTAATAATAATAAAGTCCAAAGGTCAGAAAAAAAGTCCAAAGGTAGTGCAGTTTTATTTCAACTATCCAATATAGTCATAATTTTTCATAGGGGCGCACTATTATTGGGATATCCGCTTACCCCGTTTATCTCCTGTCTGGCACCCCGCAGCTACAAATAAATTAGTGTGAGTGCGGTCTATACACGTACCTATATATATATATATATATATATATATATATATATATATATATATATATATATATATATATATATATATATATATATATATTATTTTATTATTATTTTATTAACAGTTTCTTTTATAGCACATACATATTCCGCAGCGCTTTACAGAGTATAGTTGAGCATTCACATCAGTCCCTGCCCCAGTGGAGCTTTCAATCTGTATTCTCTACCACATGTACACACAGACATACCAGGGCTAATTTGTTGGTAGCCAATTCACCTACCAGTATATTTTTGGATTGTGGGAGGAAACCGGAGTACCCAGAGGAAACCAACGCAAGCACGGGGAGAATATACAAACTCCGCACAGTTAAAGCCATGGTGGGAATAGAACCCATGACCTCAGTGCTGTGAGGCAGTAATGTAACCATTACACCATCCGTACTGCCCCGTATATATAACACATGGTGGGGATAGAACCCATGACCTCAGTGCTGTGAGGCAGTAATGTAACCATTACACCATCCGTACTGCCCCGTATATATATAACACATGGTGGGGATAGAACCCATGACCTCAGCGCTGTGAGGCAGTAATGCTAACCATTACACCGTCCGTACTGCCCCGTATATATAATACATGGTGGGAATAGAATCCATGACCTCAGCGCTGTGAGGCAGTAATGCTATCCATTACACCGTCCGTACTGCCCCGTATATATAACACATGGTGGGAATAGAACCATTGACCTCAGTGCTGTGAGGCGGTAATATAACCATTACACCATCCGTACTGCCCCGTATATATAACACATGGTGGGGATAGAACCCATGACCTCAGTGCTGTGAGGCAGTAATGTAACCATTACACCGTCCGTACTGCCCCGTATATATAACACATAGTGGGGATAGAACCCATGACCTCAGTGCTGTGAGGCAGTAATGTAACCATTACACCATCCGTACTGCCCCGTATATATAACACATGGTGGGAATAGAACCCATTACCTCCAATGTCTGCAACATTGGCCGCACTACTCTATCGCTATAGTGCTTCAAACATACCCTCCAACACCTGGAGGGCAGAAATCGGTGCACATTTGGAAAGGGGGCTTGGCCAAGTGGGCATGGTCAGTAGAAAATGGGGTGTGGCCAAGTCCCCTTTCCGAATGTGTATTGGCGTAAATTCACACATCATATACCCAGGGCCCCAGAATGACCCGGGTATCCTGTTAGCAGCACTCACCCGCTTCCTGTGCCCCCCGGGGCCTCCTCAGCTGCCCATCAGCTCAAATCCTGTGGTGTGCACTAGCTTTGCCCTCCCCTTGGAAAGGAGACGAGGTGCAGGGGTCCCGGGGAGAAATCACTAAGCAAGGGGAGGACTGCCGTCCCACTGAGTCCCCCTGCAGTGCAACCTGGGAAATGTAGTTTTTGTAGGCCACTCACACTCCCCAAAGAGCACCCGGCTGTGTAACAGAGGAAAACAACAATTCCCAGAGTCGGAGGAGCCATCTATCAAAAAAATCGGTACAACGGTACATTTAGATTTACCCGGTACTGTACTGGCTAAATCAGTACAGTTGGAGGGTATGTTCAAAGGAAATGTGAACTTTGCTTATGACAAATTATACTTGATAGATTCCAGTCCTACTGTAGGTTCCCTTTTTGTCTGGGCCCGGAACTGCAGTACTGGCTGCCCCACCCCGATGGCAGCCCTGCCCTTTTCATTGAGGAAGTGGGACAATATTAAAAACAGCTTTCATGGAAAAACGCAGCCGCCCCAAGGTCACTCTTAATCAGAATAATATAACAATTAGCAGTTTAATCTGCGGTGATGGCAGCCAGGAGGATGTCAGATCTGTCATATAGCAGCGATTAAGGAGTTCTGGGAATCATGGTTTTGAGACTTGACATTTGGAACAATAATTAATATTTTCCCCTTAGAACAATATCTTATTGCTGATAAGATCTCTCATTATTCCTGGCGTCAGCATCGGGAAACTTGCAGAAAGTATCAAGTAGACATCACAAAGCAGGAACCAGTTGTATCTGTGCTAATGTTGTCCTCACAAAGCCGCAGGTGCGGCGCTGATACAGTGTTCATCGCACTCATACCTTAGCGTAGTTACTGTTGTGTACTGACGAGAGACCGGTGACAAGGCTGAAGGGGTGTAAGGATTTTTGGGGTAATACGTTACATTTTAACTTAAAAGAAACGGGGGGTAATTCAGGCCTGCTCATTAGGATGTGTATATTTGGAGGCTAGCGAGCAGGTTAACGGCGCCCTGCATGAAAGTACACCCCTGCCGGCTGGATCCGCTCGCTATCCTGCAAGCAGATGTGTCCTTACTCTTCTGCTGCACGGTCTTCTCTGAATTGGGAGCAGGTGCTGATGTATTGTGACGTCATCTATCTGCCCATCTGCTACAGGGTCTTCACATGCGCCTTACCGCCTATGCACATGTGCAGTTCCCCACCATTGGGGACAGTATGGATGGTGTAATGGTCAGCATTACTGCCTCACAGCACTGAGGTCATGGGTTCGATTCCCACCATGGCTCTAACTGTGCAGAGTTTGTATATTCTCCCCGTGCTTGCTTTTAGCCGCCGCCGTCCCGTATCTTCTCCTGTGGCTGGGAGGTAAGGGGCAGGCGGCGGGCATAGTGCACCGGGAGAGCCTCGGGGACGTTGCCAGGCAATGTCCCCAGCTTCCGCTCTGTCACTTCCACCCAGCAGTGTCCCACAGTGCGGCTGACGTCATCAGCCGGGGGGGCGGTAATTTTGAATAAATAGCCTGCATCTGCTGGTAACAGACGCCGGTTGTAGCTTCTTGGACCCTGCCGCAGCTTCGTCCTACTAGTGTTCCTGGTTCCCGTGCTTCCTCAGCTATTGCTCCAGAGTTCCAGCCTCAGCTTGAGATAAGTTTGGAGCTTTTCCCTGAATTATTCCCTCTGCCCTCTTGCCTCCTTCTATATCTCTATCCTTTATTGGGTATCTGCATTGTGGGCTAAGTCCCTTGTAGTGCAAGGAATTGGGACAGAGATTGTCTGTGTTTTGTTCCATCTTCTGTGCATTGTTGCAATTGTCATTTACTTATATATCATCGTCTGTGCATTGTTGCAATTGTCATTTACTTATATACCATCGTCTGTGCATTGGTTCAATTGTCATTTACTTTGATACCATCTTCTGTGCCTAGCAGCATTTATCATTATTTATATTTACATATTTACCACCACTGTGCATTGTTGCATATAGTGTCTTTAAGAGGTATTCTGTGGCCTGCCCATTCCGGGGTAAGTTAGTCCTCTTGCCGTCTGGCCATCTCCGTGGTTCCATTGTTCCTCCTCAAGACCTGGCGGCATCGGGGTTGGAGCTGGCCTAACCAGCTCCTTCGAACGTGGCTGTTATAAGGGAAGCCTAGTTCCCGCACTGACCCACGGATCACGGTTCAGAGGCAACAGAGTTAGGGGGAAGGCTGGTGGATATCCCTCTGGGTCTAACACTTGCGTGGGTTTCCCCCGGGTACTCTGGTTTCCTCCCACAATCCAAAAATATACTGGTAGGCTAATTGGCTCTCAACAAATTAACCCTAGAATGCCTGTGTGTGCGTGTAAATGTGGTAGGGAATATAGAATGTAAGCTCCACTGGGGCAGGGACTGATGTGAATGTTCAACTTCACTAGTACAATGCTGCGGAATATGTGTGCGATACAGTATATAAGAAACTGTTAACAAATAACACACCGAGTTTGTCATATGACTAATATATAAAAAAAAAGTTCTTTGGGTTTCAAAAAAAGTTTGTAGTTTTTATATGTATATGGGGGGCTGTAAATCCTACATCAACATGTTACCAAATAAATGGCGGCACAAAGCAGGGTCTGTATTTTAACTTTGGGGCTACACCCCCACAAGCGGGAATATATAAAAAGTGCGGTTATTCTGCCCCAATCAAAGGGATTAGTAGAGTATTGTCCCTCTCCTTCTCCTTGTTTAAAATAGGAGCTGTAGGAGAACCACCTGAAACTGACAAAATAGGCAGGGCCCCTTTCCCTTTTTCGAACACCCGGCTAGCCTTGTGAGACCTCCGGTGTCTGCAGCACTGGTCGCACTACTCAGCCTCTACATAGCTCTAAGGGAAATGTGAACTTTATTTTCTGTCTGGACCAAGGACTGGAGTCCCCCAAGTCCCCCCTAAAGGCTGCCCTGCTCAATACTGTATGGCACACTATAGATAGAATACTAAAGATGGTCTGACTCTATAGTATACGGTCAGACAATCTATAGTGTCAGGAAAAGGTTAATCAATAACAACAAATAAATATACAAACATAATAGAACCATTTCTGCACTTTCTAAGCTCGCATTCTCCCAACTCATGGTAAGGCTCCTGTCTCTTCTTCCTGACAGCTGCTCTCTGGTCCAGTGCACTGACTGAGGACTCAGATCTACACACACAGCAAACCTGGTAGAAGTTGTCAGATGCCGCTCCTGTCAGCCAGCCTGCACCAGTACAGGACATCTGGCGATCCCGCAGGCTGGCTGACAGGTGCTCTACTTGGACACTGTATGGGAACCGCGGTGTGCTGCATTTCCCCTCCTGCAATATTGCATTTGCTGTCTTTGACATTGTTAAATATAACCAGTACTAAACACTGCTGTTTCCATATTATCACTTGGGGGGGGGGGGGGAGAATGACCTGATACAAAAAGCAAAACTCCCTGCTGTTTCCAACTCTGGCACCAAGTCTCACCGTGCACACTGCAGCTACAAGTGACACATGGCAATTGCTGCCAGATATGACCAGACATTATAATAATGTTTTGCTGAGAAACAAATTCCTGATGAATGTCACTGCCAGAGGCGCCTAGCACTGCAAGGCCTCCGCACACTTGTTCCCTTCCCTGAGATCCCCTTGTATGCTGATGACTTGCTCTCTACACCGCACTTGTCACCCCCCAGCAGGATCCTGTGATGATGGCTGCTCTCCCGGATCCCTGCGGAGCTCAGAGCAGCGGAGAGTCTGACACAGCAAAGTGGCAGAGTCAGCGCACAGAGCACATTCTAAACCCGCTTCCAGAATTACAGAGCAAATGGTCAGAACAGGCAAGAAGAAAAGAAGGCACATCTGTCTAAGTGTCATTTAATATGCACCAAGGCTCGTCAGCTATTTCCCGGCACCGACGCAGCCGATGAATTTCACTTACACGAGCAGGTAAATTTGCAAAGTCTTAAATGTGCTCTATAGAGGTAGATGTGCAATTACTCTCCAATCGAGGAAAGGGGGACTTGAGTTGGGCAGCTGATATTCCGATGTAAATAGAAATAAATCAATGTGTATAAAATAAGTAAAAATTTATACATATTAAACATAAAAAAAATATTCTTAGTAAATTATTGGTGCAATAAATGATTATTTACAGTGGGGTACTGTTCAATGTGTAATAAATCAAATATATAGAGATAAATCGGGCTGCCATCAGAACTTTGCTGACATAATAGGCAGGGCCCTCCCTCCCCTTTTTAAACCACCGGCGTACATGGTGAGTCCTCCGGTGACCGTTGCATTGCCTGCACTACTTTCTCTACAATGTGAACTGGTTTATGATGGTACATGATAGACTGCAGTTCTGGGCCCCATTCTGTCTGGGCCCAGGACTGGAGTACTGGCAATATGTGACAGGCAACGCCACTCCCCGCTCGGCCATAAGTGCATGGAGGGGAAGAAGAGCACAGTGGCGTACAATACATAATAGTGCTTCATACCGTGCCTACACCACCCACAGTATCCCCGCACCTGCCACCCCACCCACATGGACCTCTAACCACCGTCCCCCACCCATAACCCCCCTTGCACCTAACACTCACCCACGCACTAAATAAGTTCACAGGTTAAGGGGCGCAGCCCCTCACAATGGTGTGAAGAGCGCCCTCGGCAATGTATCACCTAGTGTATATGTATATATATATATATATATATATATATATATATATATATATATATAAATATATAGAATGCTTTGTGCCGGGCACACCGCCAACAGGTGGCTGCTTGTCGGGTGCCTTCGTCAATAGTGCATGTAGACGGGAGAAGGACGCAGCACTCCAGACGATTCTCAAAACAGCATAACTTTTATTGTGCTCAGCAACGTTTCAATACAAGTGTGTATTATCTTCAGGCTATATATATAAAGATCCACAGAGCCTGCACTCACACCTTCAACAAGTGCAATTTGGTGGGGTGTCTTATTGGTACACAGGACAAACCTGTGGCCAAATCGTGTGGCTCCCATTCCCTGGAGATTGCTCCGTTGACTTTTTGCTGTACATGGTGCATTTATGACATTGGCTGATCTCACTCCTTGACAACGGTCACTGATGTCATCGAAACGTTGGAGATTTTTTCTTGCTATTTTCAGTTTATACAGTCTTTTTTCTGTGGAGAGTGTTTTTTCCTATTTTTGTGTGTGTGTGTGTATATATATATACTGTGTGTGTATATATATACTGTACATATTTTATTTATTTATATGTTTTTCCTTTGGAGAGCATGCTGCCTACATTATTAATTATGGACTGGGCAGGAGCAAGTAACATACACCCACATAGAATGCTTAAATTATAAATGATAAATCGGGTTCGAAATCATCCGGATGATGATACTTAAAAATATCGTCTTCATTTCTGCTATAAAACAAGCGCTCAGATAATAAAATTCTAGAAGTAGTTTATCTTGAATAGAATGAAAGAGAATACACTTACCTGCGTTATATTAGTGCGTATGGACCAGCTTATTCAAAAGAAAAATATACTGTGCAGAAACCGTTCCCAATCAGGCTATATACTGTCCTCCCCAGAAATAGGTCTCCTCTCCCTCTCGTCCTGAAGCTGTCACTCTGCATCGTATCACTAATGGGGTCTGTAACTCCCGTATACTGTATACCTGACATACTGTACTGTGAGGTTTATTTCTTCACATGTGTCATGCAGTAATATGTACTGTTCTGTAAATCCCACTGTGAAGTGTCATTACAAGATGAGGATTTTGAATAACAGCGCAATTTATTTATTTGTATAAATGCGGCGTCGGGTCTCGTCATACACAGATAAATACTAGAATTGCCTTTGTAAGTGACATTGTATGCCGGAAGATGTGCAGTAGGAAAACATTTCTTCTTTCTTTATTTGCTGTTCAGCTCAGTGGCAGTAAATCAGCCCACTGACTCTGTGCTGGTGGGTGCAGTAATTGGCGTGAGTGAAGGAAGCATCACTATTCTTACAATGACTACCCTCACCTTTAGCAACAACAGCAAATTAAGTGCCAATTGAACATCCAACTTCTATGCCAGCTGTTCACGTTGTGTATCAGGGGCAAAGGATTCTACACAAAAGTTTCCCAGAGCCGAAATGTGGAGCATAGAAAAGACTGTGGGGGGAGATGTATCAAACCTTGTAGAGATATTGAGGAGTCTTCAGAGAGAGAGAGAGATAAAGAACCAACCAATCAGCTGGTTTCATTTTTCAAACACAGCCAGTAACATGGCAGTTGGAAGCTGATTGGCTGTTTTTTCTCTTTCTCCAAGGCTTAGAACATAGATGGCCACATTCCAACCAATTACCAGTGGCACATTTACGCTCTTTCTCAATGAATCCAAATGCGGGTGTGGATTGAAAGACAGGCAGAATGTACAGATGGATCTGTGCTCATCTATACGGTTCTCTGTGTGAATGAAGCACGCGTATATGTGAGATGCTGACACATCCCTGTCTCGGCGAACGGCGCGCCCAGATGGGCCACTCCAGCATTCTGGCGCTACAGATAAGCGGGGGTTTACACAGAGGTGATTACGCAGGAGGCGGAACCCGGAGCTACCGGCTGTCTCCTCTTCAGGGAGGGGGTAGCGCAGACCCTCTAAAAAATTTAAGCAAGAGTCATTGCTGCTCCTAACTGTCATTATTTGGTTTGTACTTTATCTCTCTTCACTTTATATCTCAGCCGGCTTTGGTAAATATCCCCCATTTCTGTTTAATCCCTGGACCTCCTCCATTGGGTTCTTTGAAACCATTTTTCCAAGAAAACATCTTTATCACAGTTTTCTCACCATTATTGTGTTGCGGTTTATGACCTCACAGTGAACCCCTACTAACTGCCTACATCCGCACCCCCCCCCCCCCCCACACACACACACACACACACACACACAGGTGCACCTCTTCTGCTTGGCTATAAATCATCTTAACCCATGCTCACACAGCGATGCCCAAATGTCTTGACCCGTTCCTCTTCTCTGAATTATAAAGTGCTGATGTGGAGCAATTCCTAATTCCCACAGCTCCCTCCTCGTAAACCCTGATTCATATATAGGATATGGGAGAGAGCAGCTTTAACAATAATTGGAGTCTAGCGAATATACTGTAGACTTAAAAAAGTTATTTGCAGGATATATTGGAATTTCCAGGAGTTTCACATCATGTTTCTGTGCGACTTCCAGAGATTACAGTTCCATCTGTATCTACAGTACTGGGGTACGTTGCAGAGGGTGGGTAGGAAACATTCCATGATATGTTAATTAAAGAAAGATTGTGTCATTTTAGATAATAAAAATAATGCATGTGTTCTAATTATAATAAAAATAATGCATGTGTTCTAATTATATACCTTCACTAAGGACATCTTATTATTCCTCTCCTTCAGCCTCACCTCTTCCTTTGTACCCTATAGTGTTTACGGTAAATACAGAAGAGATCTTGCTCAAACCAGCATACACAGTCCTTTCATTTAAATCTATATATCATGGGGATTGTGGAATATAGATTTTGATACAGCAGCAGCAGCTATATGGAATTGCCACTATATGTACATCTGTAGCAAGGCTCATCTTCAATACAGCATACATATAGCACAACTGATGGAATAGGATCACTCTTTACATAGACTTATGAGCACAGGTCGCAATCACCAGGTGTTGTAGTCTAGGCCTGACGGCCCCGCCCTCTACCTCCTGGAGCTGGCTGCCTTCTTCCAGAGAAGTCGGCAAGCCTGACAATGGGTGGGATGCACTATCACCCGCAGCCCCTCTACGCCGCACATCGCCGGCTACCACATAGATAATCATCGCATATGCACTAACATATGTGATTATTATTGCAAAGGTCAGCTCTTGCGTTAAGAGCCGCACTTTGTGATGCGCCCAACGATGTGGTAGTGGGTCCCCGGTGGCTCTCCCCTCCTCCTGTGCCCGGTTGCTGCAGGGCCAGGGACTCCACCGACTCCTCCTCAATGCACCCTGGAGTGGAAGTACGGTGCTTGGTAGAAGGAGGTCACTGGTCCGGGCATGAGGCTGCCCGGACACAGGTGAGGAGGGCAGCGCATATCAGTGCTGGCGGTGGGGATCAGTGCTGGGCAACGGGGGTTGCGATAAGAAGTCCACAGGCTTCTATTGGGTATCTCCAGGTTTTACTGGCGATTTCCCACATCAGGGTAACTCAGCCATTGGGTTTTAGTTCATATGAAAATGTGGAAAAAACCCTGGTAAGGGGTTTTTACCGCATTTTTGCTTTAGTACATCCCACCCTTTCTCTCTTCCGGACTTAGTTAATAGACCCCTTAATCCTTTATGTTGATGTTAGAAATGATGTTTCCGTAACACACCTCATTGTAGTTGAGTCCCTCTCTTGACCTCTCCATTTGCTGGTGGGTGGTTTATTCATTTTTCTTCTACATAAATAACAACTAACTGTAACAAATGCATCCACAAAAACCTCTCTTTTAATATTTACAATAATTAAACGTGACACTGACAAATCATCGCCTGCTGCAATATATTATTGTGTGTTATTGATGAGTGGGAAATCAGTTGGATATTGAAGTAGGAAATAAATCGCCCCATTACAAGGAAAGGTCAAGCAGCGCCCAATTTACAACATTAACATAAGATGAATGAAAAGCAGACAAGAAAACATTAGAGTCGATAAAAAATAAACCGCAGTAAATTATCCGCACGAGGTCTATGGACACAGATATCAAAGGAGGGATAATTCGGCACGTAAGACGTGATACAAGCGACTATTTCTCTATCTCTTACGCCTTCTACTACACCTTATTATACAATCATATTGTAGGATGCTGATTAAAACAGCATGAATGCTATCTGCATAAACATGATTAAAACTTTATTATTAAACTATTAAATATAAGTATATAAAATTATTTCAGGGTAAAACATTTATTGCATATGTTGAAAGTTTCTTGTTTTTGAAGGTCAATCATGTTTGCAGGGTGATCATTATGCAGGTTGAGTATCCCTTATCCGAAATGCTCGGGGCCACGAGCATTCTGGATAAGGGATTTTTACTGATTTTGGAATCATTTTTTTTTAAATACTTACCTGTCCCGTGGTGGTGCCTGGATGGTCCCTCGGCATCCATGGCAGGCCTTCAACTTCATCTCTGGCGTCTCCAGCAGTCCCAGAAGTGCATTGCACGAGTTCACAGGCACGCCGGTGACGTCACCGGCGCATGCACACACTCGCGCAATGCACTCCTGGGACCGCTGGAGACGCCGGAGATGAAGATGAAGGCCTGCCATGGACGCCAGAGGACTTGGTAAGTATAAAAAAAGGGTTAGGGGGGTAAAAAAAAAATATTCGAATTATTCCAAAAAAAACACGTTTTTTGGAATAATTCAGGATACGGGATGCCCGGATACGGGATACTCAACCGTACTGTGACCATCCCAATATGAATGGAGATTAGGGGGTTATTGTGGTTGATTCGCACCCTTGTGAGTCCACCAAACCCCTTCTTTGCGGCCACCACCCATTTGCAAGGACGATTTGCTCACAGGGCCACAGTAACATCCGTTCTGAGCTTAGGGGGATCCTCCCATGTTATTCGATGGTTGACGATCAAAGAATGATGGCGAAGAAACACACATACAGATGGAGCGTCTCTCACTATTGTTCAGGGATCGCCAGAATCTGTCCGCTGGCGATCGCCGGCAGAGAGGCGCTCCATCTTACTGAGTCTCACACGCACACGCGTCTCAGTTTCAGCGGGGGGACGGGAAACCTGTCCGTCTCCGCTTCAGGGAGACAGACAGGGTTAGGGGGGGGGGGGGCAGCAAGGCGGCGGAGACCCGGGGTGACCCTCGGCGAGGCGGAAGGGACCCAAGGGGAGCCCCGTTGTAAGGCGACTGGCGTGCATCACGTGCGCGTGCATCCCCTTATAGCGGCTGGTGGGGGATGGCGGATGGCGAATCATCCGCTATCTCCTGCAAAGAAGAGACCCGCTCCATCTGTATAAAAGGAACTCTCAAGTCACTTATATATGCATGGGCGCTCGGGAGGAAGTGGGCGGGCAGCTGCGTCATCGGGCCATTAGCATGATAACGCCCAGCATTCTCATGGGAACACCTATGAAACGATCAGCGCTCCCATATGAAAATAGGCCAGCCCACTGCCCCACACCCCTCTCCAGCCCACTGCCCCACACCCCTCTCCATCCCACGCCCGCACACTTGGGTGCACCCAGCGTATGCACATGTGCAGAAATGACCCCACGCATGCGCATACGCCCACCATTGATGCCCTTGTGAAGATTCCGGTCCGTGCGAACGGACCAGAATAAGGGCTGTATTACTGGGCTGGGGAACTATCTCTGCACCTGTTACATCAGCCCACCTGCAGTGCAGCATAGTTTTGTCCATCAGCAATACTTGCAGCCTTGCTAGCAGGGTGTGATTCAGGCCATTGTTGCAACATTGAATATAGCCGCAATGGCGATCTCTGTTTTTGCAGATGGAATTTTTGTCCAAGACTTGTGGGTCCACTGCGGCCAGATCTGTATCAGCCCTAGCGGGTGTAAGTGTACGGAAATACGGATCAAGCAAATCCACAGAGCATCAACCAGAAGACGCAGTAGTGGGAACATCTGTTATGACTATTGATTGAGAGAAGTTCCAGTATCAGCTGGGTCTGCAGCGAGACTGCACCCGCGCTCCATATTCCTATCACATTCCGCCTTGCTGAGCTGTCGTAAATGTTTATCACAGTGGATAAGAGTAATAAATGCTACACTCGAGAATCCTGTAAGGCCCAATGAAATAAAACAAGTGAAAAGACTGGAGACAGTGGAAATATGGAGCCCCCGATGTCTCGCCGATAGTTTTACAGCTCCACCTCCACAGGTCATTGCTTTCAATTTCTGTGCTGGCCGGCTTGAAATGAACTTGAAATTGGAGAAACGATCATAAAAAAAATAAAATGTCTTTGGGAAAAAAAAAAAAACGAATGAAAATAAATAAGACAATATGCACCGGAACGTATAGCGTAAGATAAAGAGGGATGCAGCTTACGGTCATTTATTAGTGCTAGGAGTCATAAAAGATGGAAAAAAATATATAAGGTAAAATATGAAATGTCTAATATCAAAGCCACAAAGTAAATGGTAACACATTACAATTTTGGGGGTTATTCAAACCTGATCGATGCTCTGCTAAAATGCATAGCCCTGCAATCAGGTATACACCGCGCAGTGCGCGCAGTCTGCGTGTAACCTAGGACTTAATCGGCGGATGCAATACAGTCAGATTTGGGTCCGAAGCTGATGTCACATGACTTCCCCTCACACACCTGGGCACGCCTTCCTTTTCCCTGACGCTCACGGAAAACAGCTGGTTACCACCCCAGACACCGGCTTCCTGTCAATCAACTTGCGTACGGACAGCAATAAAAAAGAAATTAGCAGCCCTGTGATCATGTCTGAATTAGGCCTAGTTAGACAGTCAAAAGGTGCACACCAAAATTTCGACATTGACAAAACATCGACAGTCAAAAGGTCAACAGTGACAAAATGTTGACACTTGAAAAGGTCAAAATGGGATTTTCCTGTTTTTTTGTGTCAACACCTCAGCACACGGACCCCCAGTTAGTGTTGGGTATTCTCGCTTCTCTCGCCATGCCGCTGTTCTTCTCACACTTTAACGTTCCCATTTCGAGTCCGCGTGGATGGTAATGCATGAAAATGTCTAAAAAAAGTAAAAATAAAATAAAAAAAAGCAGAAAAACTCAGGTTCACCTTAAGCTTGTGTCCACACTTTGTGACAGTTAACCCTTTGCCTATGTCGACCTTTTGACTGTCGTTTTTTTTGGTGTCAACCTTTTCACCGTCGGGTCATCCGGATCCCATCTAATTAAATCTGCCTCAATATATTTAAAATGATTTGTCTTCTTTTGTTTTTATTATTATTATTATTATTATTATTATTATTATTATTATTATTATTATTATTATTATTATTATTATTATTATTATTTGTCTACAGCCTGTCTATTACCAACATTTTAAATGTTTTTGTATATTTATGGAGATTAATATTTAAAAAAAAATTACAAAAAAAGCACAAATGTAATATTTAATCATACACTGTAAATGGCATTCCGTACCATATAAATGTGTTTTTTTGCTTTAACCTTTAACAAAATGCGTCTTTGGTAATGCTGGGGGTCACCTTATTCAAGCTTCCCACACAATGGCTCTGATAGAGGCCAAAAGCGGTTGGTAGAGGGGTTATTTTATTGTGTGCTTCATAATAACATACGAAGGGAAGAGATGTATTAAAATTTCTAAACAGTAGAAAAGCAGACAGATGGATAAGATGCAAACAACAACCAATCAAGACATAGACCGTTCTCGATAAATGCTAGCTAGAAGCTTTGTTTCTTCATTGATTTCTGCTTGGTCCTCATGCATGGCTAGCACCCTGATGTCAGGTTTGGTTTTTAATTTGGCCTATGAATCAAAACATCTAAAGTCATGTGATTTGGACCGGTACTTGTTTCCTAGAACAGAGCCTACTAAGCTATTTGCTTAGTGGGCTATTCTGCGTAGGGAAATCTCATGCGATTTGCGTAGGGAAATCTCCTGTGATTTTTTCATGTAATTTATTCACTGCTCTGTGTGCCCCAGGATATTGCATCGCACCTGCCGCTAAATGGCATGCGATTTTTTAGGGTGTGTGCGATGCCATTACATTAGGTATACAATAATATGATTGTATGTCCTAAAAATAGGTTTTACCCCCCCCCCCCCCACCCCACTATCCACACCACCCGAAACATGAAAAGCGCAGCGAGCCCCGCTTGGGGCGGCGGAACGCGTCCGCTGACTTTTTCATACCCCTGCTATCCACGTCGGCGTGGAGTTGAACTTATATAGTGTGGCGAGCGCATCGTGCTACCGAGCCTGAAGTGTGGCGAGCGCAGCGAGCCTCGCAAGGGGACGCGGAATACATGTAGTTTCGGGCTCGGTGGCTCGCTGCGCTCGCCACACTATATGATATAAACTCCAAGCCGACGTGGATAGTGGGGGTATGAAAAGGTCGGAGGAGGCGTTCCACTGCCCCGCGCGGGGCTAGCTGCGCTCGTCACGCTCCGGGGTGGCGTAGATAGTGGGGGCGCGTAAAAAAACCCTCTATTTAGGACATAAATTGCATCACATCGCATGCCGCTATAATGGCCCATGCGATGCGATGCGATTTCCCTACGTTAGCGTACATAGGAAATCTGGGCGCCATTCTAGGAAACAAGGACCTTTGGACCTGTTTCCATGCAACCCAAAACTCAAGCTCAGTTTTTAAAATTAAGTCCAAAACTGACGACAGACCTAGCCCAGAACTCAGGGACAGATTTATCAAGCTCGGTGAAGTGATAAAGTGCTACATATGGCTTGACAGTTGTAGTCTGGATTTGGGTAGAAAATAAATAATTGCAGACAGAAGAGGTGGATTTTGGGGTCTTTTGGGCAACAATTGTCTCCACTGCTGCATTATTTAAACAAACCACATCCTCGCTAATTTATTATACACTGCAATTACCCCTTATTGTGTAATTTCATCTAGGGGTAACCTATCCTACCCAGTGTAAACCCAAGATGGTTTCCACACCTGGTACCTTGTTAGTGGGGAATACACAACTTGTGGAAGTTATTATTTAAAATGCCTGCACCAATCCTGCATTTTGCTTACTTTCAAGGTGTTCTCTTATGTCTATGCAACCTACCTTTTGCTGTACTACCCAAATCCTATGTATTATGTGCATTGTTTTGATGTCTGTAAAGCGCCTTGAGTCCTGTTGGAGAAAGTGCACTCTATAAATAAAACTTACTTACATCCCCATCATCAGATTCCTCATTGTCAACTATCTCATTAGCGCCAGCTAAACCAATATTCTCCTCATCCTAGTGTACTTCTACAGTGACATCATCAATCTCAATGTTAGCTCATTGACTGGCACTGCTCCTCCCAACACTTGCAGAAGATGTGCAAATAATGGAAGGAGCCTTCTCTTCTCGTATGGTATGGGTAGGGTCAGGCCTAGACATTGCAACCGTGGACGCACTTGGACTCTGCTTGGGGATTTATGATATCTCTGAATGCACAGTTGGTTCCTGTGCTTTAACTTGCAACGCTTGATCTTTACACGTGTTGACGGAGATTGGCTCTGATTTACTTAAATAAATCAAGCAGGATCGCTCTGATCAATTTTGTTCTAAAACTCAGTTCAGTTGTGAGGAACTCACTAATGAATACTTGATGCGAGTGAATATCTATAAATATCTATAAATATTACAAGTCTAAGAGGACAATTTTGGGTACTTGTGGATCGCATACGATTTTGCACTGAAAAGCATCCAAATGCATTGGGATTAGTATTAAACATGTTCAATGGCCCCCAACTGGCATTTTTGAGGCTGTACCACCCCCACTATCAACGCGAACCCGAAGGTTGCGTCCTACAACCTTTTCATACCCCCACTATCCACGTCGGCGCAGCGTATCCGCGTCCCCTCACAGGCTTCACAGGTGACCGCGTCCCCTCGCGGGGCTCGCTGCGCTCGCCATGCTTCGGGCTCGGTGGCTTGCTGCGCTCGCCACACTTTCTATTCTCAACTCCACGCTGACGTGGATAGTGGGGGTATGACACTGTAGGACATAGTGGATAGTGGTTGTAGGATGCGTACAGCCGCCCCTCGCGCGCTCGCTGCGCTCGCCACGCTTCGGGTTCGCGTTGATAGTGGGGGTGGTACAGCCTCAAAAATGCCAGTTGGGGGCCATTGAACATGTTTAATACTAATTCCAATGCATTTGGATGCTTTTCTGTGCAAAATCGTATGCGATCGCATTCCATCAAATCGCATGCGATGCGATCGCATGCGATGCGATTGCATACGATTTTGTCAAAAAACAGCAAAAATCGGTCAAAATCGCATCGCATGCCATCGCATGCCACTATATATGGCATGCGATGGGAGCCGTGATACTCCACAAGTACCCAATTTTGTTCCCTACATTCTCGACTATTCCTATACCATTGATGTACTACCCCTGATGAAGTTTTTATGACGAAACTCGTCGGGTTTTTTGTTTGATGTTCATATCTATGAAACTATAAAATCTGAACTACTGGACTTTCAAATGCTGCAAATGGAAACTGCCTTTTAAAAGCATGAATATATTTCATCGTTATTAAAAATTGTTTACAATTGTGTACAGCAAACTGTAACATTATTAATATTATTGCTGGTGGTGGCACATATTGAGGCGCTCTCTATACTTTTTTTTTCTTTTATATATATATATATATATATATATATATATATATATATATATATATATATATATATATATATGCATGCATTTGAGTTGTGTCCCTGGTTATATCACTCTAAAGAAGCCCTAATTGGGTGTCCTGGGCAATTACTAGTTGTACATGGTGGGCAGTCAGTAGGGCTGATCAAGGATGATCCCAGGCTCCGTACTGGTCCAGCCTGTCACATCGGATATGGTTTCTCTATCTAGCGCACATGAGCCTTTCAAATGGTTTAATAACCAGAAAAGTCAGAACTGAAAATTACTTAAAAATAGCTTTTTTTTCCCTCCTTTGCCCTCATTATTTGCACTTTCCCAGAGAACTGGCAGCTGCCAGGTTCCACTGTCGTAACAGTTTCTATAGTTATTATAGGAACAATCTTCTGATGTAGCAACTGTTTCTTCTAAAACAAGAGATATACTGTATGAAAAAAAAACATCTTTATTAGCCTTAAACAGGAAAGATATTCAGAATAAATAAGAATTATTGTTTTTTCCGGTGTGAAGGCTGGATAAAATTAATCCGTGAAATGTGCAGTAACAGACAATTCCTCGTTTTGGGGAAGATGTAACAAACATTGGGGAAAGACAAAGTGGATACAGACCAACCAATCAGCACCTAACTACAGTGTTACAGGCTGTGTTTGAAAAAATGCCAATTTGGAGTTGATTGGTCCGTACTGTATTGCCAGTGTCAAACAAAGGATATTTAGAAGGGGTTTACAAATGTAATCCAAAGTCTCCCACTCTGCAGCCCATTGGAGTAAGTACGGGAGTCTGGGGGAGTGGTAACAGCCCTAAAAATTTGTATTTTTATACACTGGATACATTATGGAATACAGTATTAATATTTAACAGTACAGATGGTCTACTCTATAGTATGGGCTGTTTCAAACATTTAAATAAGATAAGTGGTCAGAGAAAGGTTAAACATATCATAATAAATAGAAAAAAATACACAGACATAATAGAACCAGTACTGCACTTCCTAAACTCACAATCTCCCACATCATGGTAAGGCTCCTGTCTCTTCCTCCTGGCAGCTGCTCTCTGTCCATTGCAATGTTTGAGGGCTCAGATCCACACATGCAGTAAATGTGGCAGAAGAAGCTGGTACACTGGGCATGTGCAGCCGCTCCGCTCTGTCCCTTACACTGCATGATGTGGTGGCAGCTCTATTGATCATATTATATACCAGTGCTATTGTTATAATTTAAGGCACTTGCCAAGTGGAGGGGGGTTTCTGGGCAACCAGAAATCCCCCCTGTGTTTGCCTGTGATTGCTGTCCACTTTATCTCTCTGCAATGCTTAGTACATTGTAGCTTCTTCTGGTTGGTTCGCTGTTTACTGAGCGCTGAAACACTGCCCGCCGAATGTGTCCCCCCCACCACCACCGAATCCCCTCCGTACCATGCAAGGGGATGTGTTTGTTAGCTCCCGTCCATTGAATGATTTCTCCTGCCTTCGTAAATAAAAGTCAGTCTGAAATTACTTTAATTTGCTTTGGCACCTGCCGTAGAGGGGGCGGGCGCTGAGGTCCTGTGATGTCAGCCTCCTGCCCCCGACAGGCAACGGACTACCTGGGTTCCCAGGGGAACACCTAATGTTTTCATGGGGACGCCCATAAAACACTGGGCATGACCATCCTCCAGCGCCATTTCCACCCCCAGGCCCTCCCTCCACGCTAAACATATGGCTCAGCGAGTGTGTATCTCACCGAAGCCGCTCAGTGCTGAGGTTTGCACATGCTCAGAAATGCGTAGGCGCAAACCCGACCACCTGGGCTGGGGCCTGATTCGGTTTTCTACGAGCGATCCTGAATCAGCCTCATTGACCACTTAGTGTTTCATTATAGACTCATTGATGGGAAGTTACAATGAAGCTCACAATGCTTCAGGTACGGTGCCTCGCTGTGCTCGGCATATGAGTTTATTCTCCCACCACGCCCTAGTGGATGGTACAGTAGGGCATGATATACCACCTTTCTCCACATCTTGGCTCAGAAAACATTGAAAAAACCCATGTTGACCTAATGCTTGTGTTGACCTAATGACATGTCGACCTAAACCCATGTCGACCTAGACCCATGTCAACTTAGACCCATGTCAACTTAGACCCATGTCGACCTATCCCCATGTTGACCTAAAGGTGTCAACCCAAGGCTTGTCGACCATCTTGCTGTAGACCCAATGACCGTATCCCCTTCAAAGTGCACACTTATATTTAGCAAAATGTTACTTTTCTTCCAAATCTCATACCAGAATAAAAAAGTAAAAAAAAAAATTGTCTGTTTTGAGCAAAGGATTAATCACTCTTATGCGTTCCATTACACTCGCACTTCCTCAGGGTGAATGGCATCATGTAGAAACCATAAAGGTTCCGAGTGCGAAAATGTAAATATTGCATAAAGATTTGATTTAGTTTTGGTCATTTCAAGCACCAAGGGCCTTATTCTGGTTGGTTCAGAGGGATGCGTATTTGCGGACTGGAACCACCAAGTGTTCTTAGCCCTGCCTTCCGTACGGATCGCTCACACCATCCAAATGCGGTAAGACGTCGACCGAACCGACCGCAAGTGTGTTTTTCATGTGAACACCTCCTCCATCTCTAGGAACCTCCCCCATCATTCGATGGTCGCCGACCATCGAATGCTGGACCGATTGGTCAGGCAGCACCGAGTGCTCCAGACCACTCGGACATTTCTCCGTGCAAAAGCAGGGATATGGGCGGGCAACTGGCATCCTGATATGCAATATTTCCGCCCCCCACACGTGCGTCACACCCGGATTACCATACGCACGCCCAGCGTTTTCATGGGAACACCAATGAAATGCGGGGTGTACGCATATAGTAATGAGCCCAAACAGCCCTTCACTCCCCTCACCACCCCCTGTTCAGATTGTACAGAATTCATGCTGTATTTGGACGTGTGAGGCATTTGCACATGCGCAGATACGCCTCTGCACATGCGCAAACACCAACCATCGGCCGTCCGTACGCATTTGGAGCCATCCGAACAAACCAGAATAAGGCCCCAAAAGGAATGCATTTGCGGCGTGGGGGGAAGTCTTGACGTTTAGCACAAGGCAAGTTTAGCACAAGGCAATGTTTATGGTGAGAATAGGACAATAATGAAGGGCACTGAAATCTTTGTTTATAGCGCCCCGATAATGCTTTTATTTCCAGCTTGGCAGCCTGTAGCCGCAACACTTTATTTTCTGGTTGATAAATAGAGTGAGACTTTAAAAAAAAAAAATTAAGTCTATAAACAAAGAGCTGAGAACACAAATAACATTTACATTGTGGCACCAACAGGCAAGAAAGATCTTATTAAAGCAAGAGTGAAGAAGTTCTAGTGAAACTATTCTTTACGAACCGCTAGGGAGGAATGCCAACTCGGGGAAGGGATCAGAGGGGGAAAGTGTAGGATGCCAGGAAGCGGCTTTTGTTTGTGTTTTGTTCTGTCGTGGTTTGGAAGCATTTGGCTTAGGCAAGAATGGAGCCGGCCAGAACCTTATGTGTCCAAGCTTTCTTGTGTTTGCCAAACGGTTGCATTTAGAAGTTTATTGCAGCTAATATTAAAGAAACACGTTATCAGTATTGCTTCCTAGAAAATGATAATATCTAATTGGTTGCTATTTACATCATCACCTCTTTTTAATATTTAGAAGTTTTAGTAAATGTACCCCTTATTCAATATGGAATTCTGACTGACGGAATTCCGTGCAGTTTACGTTTCATCGAAGAGTAACTCGACAGTTGGAATTCAATGTTCCTCCAGTTGTGTGCCGAAAAGTGGGCGTGTCAGTGAAAACGGCCAAGGTTTGTCAAAAAAATAAAAATAAAAAAGGCTGTTAATTGGACAACCTGTGGGCATTTCTGACAAAACAGATCCGACTTTAAAAAAAAAAAAAAGTCGGACCTGACACCTTTAATGCTGTCGTTAACCGCAGCATTGAATAGGTGAGTGACGAAATTACCCCTGTCGGAAATATCAACACAGATTGAATATGCCCCTTAGAGACCTACATTTTTTGAATGAAATATAAGAACTAATCGGAAAATGCGCAAATCCAAAGTCGTGCAAATTTCTGATGATACATCCACAAATTTTGTTTTATTTTAAAATCAGTATGGAATGCCATTCTGGAATTTTTTTGTAAATTTGCCTTTTTTATACTTTTTCATGATATGCGCAAGATGTATTTATTAACACAAGCTAATGACACTTTGTGATAGCGACCTATGCTCAAGAGTCAATTTAAAGAGTGATCCCGTTATAATCTGCTTGCTGCATGCTACTGTATATTGGCTATGGGAGATTGCTGCAAACACAATGCTGTTTTGCATTTAAAGTATACAGTACAGTATGCTATTTTTATGAAATGATTGCCCAGTGGACCCCACACAAGCCTAACGACAATCCTAATTTCAATAGGCTGTTGCTTTACACTGTGCGTTTATGTCTGAATACACTAATTTTATTTACTGATTTAGAGTACTGTTTCATTCTATTCACTCTCTCCAACTGACTATTGTACATTATAGTTGTCACGGCCCATGGTGCTGCTCCAACTGTATATCAATCAGCCGCTGGATAAGTGTAGCATTATCCACCCAGTGTATTGCATGCATATTCTGTGGCATGCCTCAACGCACCTCAATGTCTTTGAGTGCGCTACAAAAGTAGTGTGCCAAAACCCTCGCCTAGGTGCTCTAGTGAAATGAACAAGTGTGGCGTATATAGCCCCTGTAATATATAAATTGCCCCTGGCAAGGGGCATGTAAAACCCATTAATAATAACAGAGACAGATATTGGCCCTTATTCTGATCGGTGCGGATATTCCCGCATGCGGACGGACCGCCGATGTTGTTCGTCTGCGCATGTGCAGAGGTCACTCTGCGCATGTGCAGGCGATTTCGCCGCACGGATTCTTTATACGCCGCACAGGGGGCGTAGAGGGGCGTGAGGGGCTACTTAGCCTCATTACCCTATGCATACGTCCCGCGTTTCATGGGCGTTCCCATGCAAACGCGGGGCGTATGCATGGTAATGAGGCCGTGACGCGTGGGTACGGGGCGGGCATCTGCCATCGCCGGATGTCAGCTGCCCGCCCCCATACATGATTTCACACGGACAAGTGTCCGTGTGGTCTTGTGTGGCGGGACCTGGTGGAGCGTGCGGCCCTGCATTCGATGTTCGGCGACCATCGAATGCAGGGGCTGCTCCCACAACGGAGGAGGCGTATCCCCGTCCAATTTCATGCGGATCGCCACATATCCGCGTATGGACGGCAGGTGGCGATCCGTATGGAAGGCGGGGATTCGCCTGCACGGTCGTGGCCGCATATTCTGATCGGGCCGCAGCGATCAGAATAAGGCCCATAGTTACAGATATATGAAAACCTTTGCAAAGTAGCAGTAAAACCAAGGTATCCTTCTTTTGTGCTGCCCTCTCCGGGAGAGGGCAGCAAGTTCTTTGAGTGAGGGGGCGGGGCTTCTGCAGGGGTGGGGAAAGGGGCAGGGGTGGAGCTACAGTTATGTGGCATGTTTTGGGGGCATGGCCAGTGCAAACGTGTCCTCATGGCCTTATCCCGCGCCGTGCAATACGGTATCGCATGCATTGCACAGCAGGGGGTGGCGCTACAATTACACAGCCATGTAATTTGGTCCCACCGATCCCCGCTGATGGGAGGGGTGTGAGACACAGGCAGAAATCTGGGAGGCTTTTTTCCCCCTTTCTGGGGGACTGGGAGGTGCTCTCGATTTGCGGGACCCTCCCAGCCAATCTGGGAGGGTAGACAACCTGATTAAAACACAATATTTGTTCTTATGCTATAAAAAGAAAAAAGAAAAGAAAACTAAAGAAAGTAAAAGTAACATACTGTATTCATTGACATTAACAAAAAAAAAAAAAACTTTTGAAGTGAAATTTTATGTGGGTGGAATAAAGGCCATTTAAATATAATAGCCTTGAAGCCAGGTTAAAAGGAATCAGTGGTTTTATATCCTTCACTTTAACTGACACATTGAGTACATATAAAATATGAATTTAATGCTTGTGGAATATGTAAGTGAAATAGATGTTCTCGCTTTGCTTGAATACAGAGTAAAAAATCAACAACCTGGTAATTTCTAAAGAATTTGATTTCAGCATATTCTATTGTTCTGTTTTATCAAAAAATAATCCCCGTCTGCACAGGTTCTCAACCTTTTTTTTTTTTTTGGGTCTAGATTTAATCTGTGCGGTGTTTTTGCAACCATGATCATTACTGTTATATTATGAATATTGTATTCTCTTTTTTAATTACTTTAATGTTTGTTATTATTTTATGCAGGTTTGTTTTTTTTTGCATTTAGAAAAGACAAACATAAATTAAATCATTATAAAGAGAACAATTGGAAAATGTTGAAGTGTGTGTGATGTGTTTATATTTTATATTCAATGGATTTGAATCTGGATTCAACTTACTGTTTTAGTTTTGCAACTACTACAGTCTTATAACCTAAATACCAATAGGGTACACAGTCATAGACAGCGCTGCAGCAAATACCGAGCCCAGCACAGAAAACGGACATCCTTGGAAACCAAGGGTGAGATTTAATAGGATGAGAGATTCAGAAATTGAGAGATTTGGTGAGAAATATCCAGGTTTTTTTAAAGCGGCAATCATTTACACTGCAAAAACAAACTGGTTTTGAAGTGTAAATGATTTCCGCTTTAAAAAACCCCTGGAGATTTCTCACCAAATCTCTCACTTTCTGAATCTCTCATCCTATTAAATCTCACCCAATATTTCACATCTCTATCCCATCACTAAATGGAGCATGCCTGTTCTCATGCAATTATACTTCATTTGGGGTAAACATGGCAGACACTAAAATGACATCTGATATAGCCTACACTGGACTAGTGATATAGCCAGAAATACAATGAAATACTCACTAAATCTTGCAGAATGAAGATTGCGGAAAGATTCGTCTCATCAGCTTTTGAATATCACCGATATATTAAGTCAATCTATTAATGATTGTTTATGATCGAAGAAAGAGTTCATGAATCACCCAGCAATTCATTGGAGCAAATCATAAATAATATCTAAATCTGTAAATCGAATTATATCTAAATCTGATGGTACAGTAGCACATGTATTTGTGTTGACTTCTGTAAGGCAAATGCAGTTTCAAATCTTGATGCATATCCTATTGTATGCAAGCACGGACGTGTAATGGTGAGCATTACTGCCTCACAGCGCTGCGGTCATGGGTTCTATTCCCACCATGGCCCTAACTGTCTGGAGTTTGTATATTATCCCCGTGTTTAGTGGGTTTACTCCGGGTACTCCGGTTTCCTCCCACAATCCAAAAATATACTGGTCAATTGGCTTCCAACAAAATTAACCCTAGAATGTCTGTGTGCGTGTACATGTGGTAGGGAATATAGATTGTAAGCTCCACTGGGGCAGGGACTGATGTGAATAGACAACTATATCCTGTAAAGTGCTGCAGAATAAGTGTGCGCTATATAAGAAACTGTTCAATCAATAAATAATAAATAAAATGCAATGGTTGATGAGCTCCACAATCGATAGTCAACTGATAATTCACTAGAGCAAAACATGCATGAAATGTATTAGGGGGCATACCATTTATTTACCATAACTAATGTGAAATTTAGACCTTTTATTGATCTACATAAGCCTATTATTTTGGTATTACCCATTTGATTTTTTTTCTGCTGATCATGACTTCTTTTTGAGTTGCAGTTGTACTCCTAGGATTATCCACCACCATCACTGGTTCCAGTAACTATCACTTCTTGTTTATGTGTTTTATGTTGGTGGTTCAATGCATATTTTACCTTTTTTTTTTAAGGAATAATACCTGTGCCAGAGAACAATGAGTGGTTCTGTTCAATCAGATTCTGTCTAACATCTAAGCTTTTGTAAATGTACCCCACATTGTGAGCCTAACAACTGAAAAAGTAAATCAGGCATATTTCATTATCTAATTCGCCAGCGCAGAAGTTTTTCTCTATCCTACTCAATTGAGCATTAAAGCACTTGTAATATATAGTTTACAAACCTGAGCTCTGGTGACCTGCGGGTAGCGCATAAAGCAACACTATTTTCAGTCCAACAGAATAACAGAAAAATATGTGACAGCATAGCTTCATTGTGTGTTAATAAAAATTGACTCCCACACATTCAGAAACAGCAACAATTCAGTAACTTAATTTTGTATCTATATACCAAACAATTAATCCAAACTCGAGCGCTCTTTCTTCCTGCTGCTGTTTAATCCAAATAGGAAAAGTTCAATATTTTTCCAAACAAATCATCTAAAAAGTACACGTAAGGATTGACCACAGCGCTGGAAAAATAGGTTAAGAAATTTTGTATGGGATGTGCAAGGTGGATTCTTCCAATCTGGATCACAAAAATATATATCTATCACGGATTTCTTTATAAATAACAGTCTTTTTACTTTAAAAAAAACAACCAATAAAAATAGAAAAAATGAATGAAAAAATTGATTCACATATATGTAATAAAACCGAATAAAACAGTTCCTTGTTTCAGAGAAATAAAAATAAATTTATAAGCTTACCGGACCTCCTAGGGGTATTCAGTTAACCTTTTAACCCCTTCAGTGGCAATCCCGAGAATTTTCCGGGCTGTGCCTCAGTGCCCAGTCTGGCAAGCCCGGAAAATTCTCGGGATTGCCACTGTTTACAGCTAGGCAGCGCTGCTGAGTTCAATCACTGAACTCAGGCAGCTTCAGCGCTGCCCGGCTCCCTCCCCTCTGCGGCACCTCCGGCTCCCTCCTCCTCCCCCCTCCCCTCCGGGTTTTGTATGAAGTCCCCGACGCCGGCTTATGACAAGCCGGCTGCTGGGGATAGGGACGGACGTGGTGCGGGGGACGCAGTTCTGGGCAGCCGCTGACTGACAGTGCAGTGGTGCTGCCCAGACCCAGGGATGCAGTGGTGGGTTTTTTTAAGGGAGCGCTCCCCATAAAAAACTTGCCCAGTGGGAAGTGCGCCAAAAAAAACCCCACCACTGAAGGGGTTAATCCATTGTTGTTAAATATTCCCATTATGGCAGGGCCACGGCCGCTTCTACACTGGTACTCTTCCTTAGGATGACACACTGCCACTGTGTCAATCCGTCAGGTTTTCCCTGTGTGTAGGGGTTTTGTAGTGGTAAAAAGAAACTGCCTGCGCCCACAGTCTGGTGGGGTTCACGGCAGAGAGTTTTTAACAGCCGTGGTGCTCAAGGTAGTAGTGACTCTGTTCTCCGGTTTTGAGATCTGTCAGAGCTGCCCAGGCCGCTGATGTCACTCAGGAACAAATATCGGCTCCGGCACTATTCCCCGTGTCTCAGACGGCTATCTTCTACAAGCTCCGGCCTCCTGCTGCTTAACCTACAGTATTTTTCCAGCGCTGTTGTCAATCCTTATGTGTACTTTTTAGATTAATTTTGTATCTATTCCAGTAGTTATTTCAGGTTGCCATGTACATACAGTATTATCTAGCTTTCTTAACATAATTTATCAAGTTTCTGCCATGTGAAATATAAAAGTTGATCAATTTTTTTGTTTGTTTTTTTTTTTGTTTTTTTTTAATGGTGGTTTCAGATTTTAGATTTTGTTGGTGGGTTGTCATTTTTTATAAAGTTTTCTCTGTGGTTTATACGTTTTGACAACATTAAATGTTTATGAAGTGCAATGTTTATATTTTATTAGTTAAAAGCCTGTCAAAATGACAGATTCGGCAATGTGCTTTCACTTTGAGCTTTGACAGTTTCTAGCCCACAAGCTCTACACCCCACCCATAGTCACTGTCTCCAGTCTCTGTCTTCACAGCTCCCTCTCTCAATATCCAACAAGTTTAAAACAGATCTGTATCCCTGCAAAAATTGCTTTCCCTTTCTGTTACATCTTTTAGCACACAAAGGAGTAAATTGGTCTCCATCCAGTGGCCATCTAGTGGTCCGTGACGTTACTTAACCTCATAGTGCTGAGGAGCAGTTATTCCTTTATATATATATATATATATATATATATATATATATATATATATATATATATATATATATATATATGATTCTGTAACCCAACTGAGACTAAATAATCATTAATTCTTACCAAGATTTAACATTCTCTAATGGCCTGGAGATGTACTTGTAAGTACTTTTGCATATACAAACTACAACATGATTAGTACTTTTGCTAGTCCAAGTTGATGATCATCACACACCTCTGTTTTCTTTATTTTTGAAGGAACCCGGTTCTTTGAATGTCCACGCTACGGTGGCTGGCAATGTCCATCACCTCCAGGGGCTGACCATACTCCTTACGCAAATGTATAAGTGAGCGGTTGGGCTCTAAAGTGGATTTTGGAGGCATATATTGTAGGTTCTCACACAGCTATGTGGAAGACTACAGTGTGTCAATTATTCACAATGGCAAGAGGGAGCTGCTTTCACCATCGTTTAGTATTTTGACACCGACATCCCAACTGCTGTCAGAAGGCCAGAACCTGGAAAAGAATTAGGATGCTTAATCTGGAATACTGACAGCTGGCATCCCAACTGGTGAGCATGCTGGAGGGTTAGTGTATGGTCGGGGGGTAACATTTGGGCACTAGTGGGGGGACTTAGATTTAGGCTGCTGGGGGAAGCTTGGGGCTAGGATGTGGGGAAGGGAGTTTGAGCTTGGCACTTAGTAGTAGGCTGTGGGGTGGGAGGAGCCCCTGTCCGGATTCTATAATATGATGCTGGGATATAATAATACACTGGACTAACATTTTTCTAGCATAGTCTATACAGTCACAGTTAGTAGCTGATGGGTTGCTATGGACAACTTATCTGCACTGTATCTCTTTCAAAGGTTTGATACATCTTCTCCTAGGTGTGACGTGTATTTTGGATGTGCACTGTTTTAAGTTCAAACTCCCATATACAGTAACTCATCATTTTAACTTTTCCGATGAGGCTCCAACACTAATATATTTAAAATGTATATGCCAGACCTCTCAGCTCCCTTGCTAGACAATAAAGACTGCACATGTCACGGATGAGTTACGTTAATTAGTTAGTCAATTAGGACAATAATGGGAACTTGGGAGATGACAAATGCAAAATGTGTGCAAACAACAAGTCGACAACCAAGACGTGAATAGACTTAGAAGAAGGTGAACTCAAGTTTGGACCTACAGTAATGGACAAGTCTTTCCTGGTGATTTGTTTTGATACCTGTACTCCCTTCTTCACAATCATACCTTTTAGGGACATTGATAATTAAAAAATACTAATAAAAACGTACAATGAATTCCCCGTCATTTGATTTGCGGTTTAATGTTGTGACTTTTTGCATACAGTATGTGTTTTACTTACAGGATTCGAACTGGTTTGGAAAATATAATAACACACAAAGATGAGAAAAATAAGAGAATTCATATTTTTTTATTAATGCAAACAGAAATGGTCTACGCTCATGTTGATCATATTTACCCTAAAGGGGCAACTGCTGTTTGATTTGGAATTCAATGCCTCTTTTTTTGCTCCCCAATGAAGACTTGGAGGAGCTTTATAGG
This sequence comes from Crinia signifera, assembly GCF_055691185.1. Classification (NCBI taxonomy): domain Eukaryota; kingdom Metazoa; phylum Chordata; class Amphibia; order Anura; family Myobatrachidae; genus Crinia; species Crinia signifera. The sequence goes on along the minus strand of NC_139225.1, from coordinate 156,494,007 downwards.
GTGGTGTAAACAAAATGACAGAGGAAGTGTGTGTGTGGATGAAAGAGGGGGAACACGCACCTCGGTGCCCCCTCCCTAAATCTACCACTGGTTTCAATGGACTAATATTAATACTGTCATTAGTTAGAAGTGTCAGAACTAAATCTAAAATATTACAAACTGGTGACTTCATCTACCAGTAAGCTCTCATTACTCTTATTGTCATAATTTCTCATTGTTCTCGTTATTATAATTATTTCTTATCTCCAAGTTATCATATCAAATTTCAGGTTATTTATTGAGAGGAAAATGCATTTTTAGCATAACAAAGGACTAAACTTTCTCAATTTTGGTAAATTAAACGTTCCCACTGAATCAACTGATGAAAATTAAGTCAAATAAAACAAACTGTCTTTTAAAATGTCAATTCAATTTAAAGAAACAAAAACGATAAAATAACAACTTAAGAAGTAACTAATGAAAAGTTATTGCTGTAATTTATTATAATATACCATGCAACGTATGAATCAAAGTACCATGGTAAGTCCAAGTACTCAGAAAGGTGGGCGAGCACATCAAAGCCCTTTCAACAGTGGCGTAACTAAGTTTTGGGCGCCCCCCCCGCGCCGCCCCGCCCTGCCAAGCACCCCCAATCCCCCGCCGCCCATGCAACCCCCCCCCCCCCCAATCCCCTGCAGCCTTACCTATCGCGCTGGTCCCGGCGGCTCCGTTCTTCTTCTGCTGAGGACCACCACAAAATGGCCGCCCCCATACAGCAGACAGTTTCAGAGAACAGTGCCATTTTGTGGTGGTCCTCAGCAGACGAACGGAGCCGCTGGGACCAGCGCGATAGGTAAGTCTGCGGGGGATTGGGGGGGGATATAACTATAGCACCGCAGCCCCCGGCACTCCCACATGCACAGCGCCCCCCCCCCCCGCGGTGGCGGGGGCTGCGGTGCTATAGTTACGCCGCTGCCTTTCTATGGGGTCGTGGACCCCCATGAGGGAGAATAGCACCTGTAAATTGGGATCCTGAATGTCGAGCAATTAACAGTCGGGATTATGATGTCGGTATACTTACCGTCAGAATCCTGACTGTCCGGCACTCCCTACATATTACAGTGTGACCTCCTTACACACTTAACCACACATATGTAGTCACTGGCATAACTACGATAGGGAAGAGCGAGTGGTGGTAAACAGAACATTTTCATTGGGTTACAGCTTTAAAGGGTGTACCTCAGGGATGGGTGCTGGGGACACTTCTATTTAACTAGGTGTTTCATCGCCCCTACGGGCGCTCTTCACACCGTCGTAAGGGGCTGCGCCCCATTAAAATTATAAATATATTTTAATGTGAATTATGTTTGTTATTTGAGGATGAATGTGTTTAATTTTGGGTGGGGCGGATGGTGTTGGCAGGAAGGGGTGTGTTGGGTTAGGGATTTTGGTGGTATGTCTGCGTGTTGACTTGGGAAGTGTGTCAGTGAGTAATGAGTACACCTGTGTGTCTGCGTGTTGACCTGGGAAGTGTGTCAGTGAGTAATGAGTACACCTGTGTGTCTGCGTGGTGACCTGGGAAGTGTCAGTGAGTAATGAGTACACCTGTGTGTCTGCGCGGTGACGAGGGAAGTGTGTCAGTGAGTAATGAGTACACCTGTGTGTCTGCGCGGTGACCTGGGAAGTGTCAGTGAGTAATGAGTACACTTGTGTGTCTGCGTGGTGACGAGGGAAGTGTGTCAGTGAGTAATAAGTACACCTGTGTGTCTGCGTGGTGACCTGGGAAGTGTCAGTGAGTAATGAGTACACCTGTTTGTCTGCGCAGTGATGAGGGAAGTGTGTCAGTGAGTAATGAGTACACCTGTGTGTCTGCGCAGTGATGAGGGAAGTGTGTCAGTGAGTAATGAGCAGGGGCTGGCTGGCAAATTTTAGCCTGGGGGGCAAGTCCAGAGCACTGGCCCATAAGTAGCGCATAAGTAGCCCATAAGTAGCGCATACAACGCAACGCAATGGAGCAGCCTGTGGTGTCCTGTTTTTTTACGCAAGGGTGTAGCCTGTGGTGCCGTGTTCTTTACGCAAGAAAGCAGCCTGTGGTGTCATGGCATTATTATTATACAGAGGGAGCAGCCTGTGGTGTCATGGCATTATTATTATACAGGGGGAGCAGCCTGTGGTGTCATGGCATAATGCAATAATGCCATGACACCACATGCTGCTCCCCCTGTATAATATAAAAGTAATGCCATGACACCACAGGCTGCTCCCTCTGTATAATAATAATGCCATGACACCACAGGCTGCTCTCTTGCATGAATAAATAACAGGACCCCACAGGCTGTTCTCCTGCGTAAAGAAAACAGCACCACAGGCTACACCCTTGCGTAAAAAAAACAGGACACCACAGGCTGCTCCATTGCGTAAAAGACAGGACACGACAGGCTGCTCCCCCTGTATAATAATCATGCCGTGACATTACAGGCCACTCTCCCTGTATAATAAAAGTAATGCCATGACACCACAGGCTGCTCCCCCTGTATAATAATAATAAAATGCCATGACACCACAGGCTGCTCCCCCTGTATAATAATTTGTGTCATGGCATTACTTTTATTATATTATACAGGGGGGAGCAGCCTGTGGTGTCATGGCATTATTATTATTATTATTATTATTATTATTATTATTATTATTATTATTATTATTATTATTATTATTATTATTATTATACAGAGGGAGCAGCCTGTGGTGTCATGGCATTACTTTTATATTATACAGGGGGAGCCGCATGTGGTGTCATGGCATTATTATTATACAGGGGGAGCAGCCTGTGGTGTCATGGCATAATGCAATAATGCCATGACACCAAATGCTGCTCCCCCTGTATAATATAAAAGTAATGCCATGACCCCACAGGCTGCTCCCCTTGTATAATAATAATGCCATGACACCACAGGCTCCTCCCCCTGTATAATAATAATAATGCCATGACACCACAGACTGCTCCCCCTGTATAATATAATAATAGTAATGCCATGACACAAATTATTATACAGGGGGAGCAGCCTGTGGTGTCATGGCATTATTATACAGGAAACAGCATGAATATATTTTTTTTTAATTTGTGAGTTCTATTGTCACTTACTTTTCTCCCTCCTGCAGACCTGCTGCTCCCTGATTTTCTAGATTTGCGGCCCCAGGTCAGCCCGCCGTCCAGTATGCAGAGTGCCTCCTCACTCCTCAGTGCCTGGCTCCACTTCCTGTGCAGACGCGTGGGTGGGAGGCGTCATCGTCATGACGTCGACACCCAGCATCTGGCACTGCTTGGAAGGGAGAGGTAACAGGCGGCCGGGCCCTCCTCCACGTAGCCGTGGAGGCCAGCGGCCATGTTCCTGTGGCCGCAGACTCATATTTTAAAAGGCTACAGGAACATGGCCGCCGGCAGAACAACAATAGTAAGGCGGCCGCGGCCCGCAGCCCTCCAGCCAGCCCGCCCCTGGTAATGAGTACACCTGTGTGTGCGCGGTGACCTGGGAAGTGTCAGTGAGTAATGAGTACACTTGTGTGTCTGCGTGGTGACGAGGGAAGTGTGTCAGTGAGTAATGAGTACACCTGTGTGTCTGCGTGGTGACCTGGGAAGTGTCAGTGAGTAATGAGTACACCTGTGTGTCTGCGCAGTGATGAGGGAAGTGTGTCAGTGAGTAATGAGTACACCTGTGTGTCTGCGCAGTGATGAGGGAAGTGTGTCAGTGAGTAATGAGTACACCTGTGTGTCTGCGAGGTGATCTGGGAAGTGTGTCAGTGAGTAATGAGTACACCTGTGTGTCTGCGCTGTGACCTGAAAAGTATGTTAGTGAGTAATGAGTACACCTGTGTCTGCGCTGTAACCTGGGAAGTGTCCGTGAGTAATTACACCTGTGTGTCTGCACTGTGACCTGGGAAGTGTGTCAGTGAGTAATGAGTACACCTGTGTGTCTGCGCTGTGACCTGGGAAGTGTGTCAGTGAGTAAAGAGTACACCTGTGTGTCTGCGCTGTGACCTGGAAAGTGTGTCAGTGAGTATTGAGTACACCTGTGTGTCTGCGTGGTGACCTGGGAAGTGTGTCAGTGAGTAATGAGTACACCTGTGTGTCTGCGCTGTGACCTGGGAAGTGTGTCAGTGAGTAAAGAGTACACCTGTGTGTCTGCGCTGTGACCTCGGAAGTGTGTCAGTGAGTAATGAGTACACCTGTGTGTCTGCGCTGTGACCTGGGAAGTGTGTCAGTGAGTAATGAGTACACCTGTGTGTCTGCGCGGTGACCTGGGAAGTATGTAAGTGAGTAATGAGTACACATGTGTGTCTGCGCGGTGACATGGGAAGTATGTTAGTGAGTAATGAGTACACCTGTGTGTCTGCGCGGTGACCTGGGAAGTATGTTAGTGAGTAATGAGTACACCTGTGTGTCTGCGCTGTGACCTGGGAAGTGTGTCAGTGAGTAATGAGTACACCTGTGTGTCTGCGCTGTGACCTGGGAAGTGGGTCAGTGAGTAATGTTTACACTTGTGTGTCTGCGCTGTGACCTGGGTATTATATTAGTGAGTAATGAGTACACCTGTGTGTCTGCGCAGTGACCTGGGAATTGTGTCAGTGAGTAATGAGTACACCTGTGTGTTTGCCTGGTGACCTGGGAAGTGTGTCAGTGAGTAATGAGTACACCTGTGTGTGTCTGCCCGGTGACCTTGCTGCTATGTGCAGGCAGGTGTGTGTGTGTATGCCAGGGGTGGGTGTGCAGGACGGTGGGGTGTGCAGGCCGGGGGGGGGGGAGCGGGTTGCTGCTGCTGCTGTGTGCAGGGGGGGGGGGGGTGGTGTGTGTGCCAGGGGTGGGTGTGCAGGACGGTGGGGTGTGCAGGCCGGAGGGGGGGTGCGGGTTGCTGCTGCCTTGTGCACCCCCCCCCCCCTAAGTTATTATAGACAACCTCCTCCTCTCCCGCTCCTTCCCCAGACTTGCTGGCATCCCCCTCCCACATGTGACATACCTGTGGCGCCTGACACTCACAGGGCAGTCTTGCTTCAACCGGCCAGCGGCAGATTGGAAATGCCTGAGAGGAGCTACAGCCAGCCCAGTGCTTTACTATAAAGGTGTTAGGATCCGCCTCCAGCGGATCTGTGTTATGCGCAGATTTCCATATTCTGTGTGTAGTTTCATGTTCTCCCTGGATTCTGCTCCCTGGGTTTATCTCAGCCTGTGTGTGTGTTTACTCGCTAGTGGCATCCAGTGGTCAGCCTGGGCCATTGCAGGTTACTTTCAGTACTGTGTGTTCTGGACTCAGGTGTCTTGATTAGGCTCCTAGCCTGCAGTGCACACCTTTAGGCAATGTGTAATCAGCACCACATTGTGCTCTCTATATAAACCCTCTGGTTGTTCAGTCCCATGCCGGTTATAGCTTTTGCACCTCAGGGTCTCAAGTGTTCCTGGTTCCTGCTTACCCACTGCTCCTGGTTCCTGTGTCCAGTCATCCTGCATCCTGTCATTGATTCCCAGCTGTGTCCTCCATCCAGTCTCCTGTCCTCCCGGTGTCCGTGTGTCGTCCTTTATCCGTCTCCCGGTCCCTGCAGCTCCTGTTGGTCTTTGTGGGATTCCTTCTCCAGATATTGATATCCCTCGGTTCCAGATAAGTTGGGAAGATTCCCCCTCTTTGTCTCCGTACTAATCATTTGCTTATTGTGTCAGCGTATAGTGTATTGTTACACCTGTCAGCAGTTCTTAGTGTGTCAGCATATCGTGTATTGTTACACCCGTCAGCAGTTCTTAGTGTGTCAGCATACTGTGTATGGTTTCACCTGTTAAGCATTAGCACAGCGGGTTCCTGTTTAGAGTGCTATCCACTGGCACCCCTCTCCGCAGGGCAGGGTGGTCCTCGCCTCTTTGTTTGTAGATAGGTTTCCCCTTGTTCATCACTGGCCTTGGCGTGTGTGTTGTCCTAACATAAGACCAGGTGGCATCGAGGTGGGAGCCTGACTAACGGGCTCCCACGAACGCGGCTATTATTGGTGAAGCCTAGCACCCCGCACACACACGTCAACTCCATCTGGGTACAACGGAGTCAGGTTGGCGAGGCTGCCCTGGTCCTGTCTCTATCTCCTTCCAGCCAGTGTCACGTGGTGTCTCGCCAGACAGCGTGGCACAGGAGATCCTAACATTATAACCGGCCATACAGCACTCTGGAGCTGAGTTCTGCCCTCTCAGTCCAGAGATTTCAAGCCGTGTCAGCTTTTTGCCCGTGTCAGCTTTTTGCCCGTGTCAGCTTTTTGCCCGTGTCAGCTTTTTGCCCGTGTCAGTTTTTTTTCTTGCTGGTGTATAAACTTGCATGGCCATATCATGCAGGCCATGCAAGAGTCATTAGCGGCTCTAAATTTGGCATTCAATGCCGTAAAACCTGGGCAGTGGGAGATTTTGCAGCAGTCTCTTCTGCAGCTGCAAAGACTCATCACTGATATTTTTCTGATCCTCCCAGAGGTCACTGGGGTTTGTTCAGCCCCTAATGAGGCCCTGCCTAGGGAAGTATTAGGCAGCAAGTCCTCAGACCCAGAGGGTCAGGTAAAGCATAGAAGTTATCTACGACCGAAGCTTCCGTTAGAGGAGCGTCAGCGGCGTAGAAACCTTAACCTATGCTTATACTGTGGAGATTCTGGCCACTTCTTGCAGACGTGTGGCTTGCGTAATTCCGGTGGTGCCGTCAGGGTATCTCCTCTGGCCAGGTCTGAGCAGGTTGTCAGATCTAAGCCTGTCTCCACTGTGGCAGAGGAGCTCTCTGCCGAGTCTCCCAGTAAAAGCACTCTGCCTTTTTCTACTGGTTCCAGTGCTGATGTTTTAATGACCAGGGAGTCAGAGTTGCAAACCCTTGAAGGGAAAACCCAGGTGGTTGACTCAGATACCGGGGGCCCGCTGAGCCAGTCTGATGCCGGGGGCCCGCTGAGCCGGTCAGAGGCCGGGGGCCCGCCGAGCCGGTCGGATGCCGGGGGCCCGCCGAGCCGGTCGGATGCCGGGGGCCCGCCGAGCCGGTCTGATGCCGGGGGCCCGCCGAGCCGGTCAGAGGCCGGGGGCCCGCCGAGCCGGTCAGATGCCGGGGGCCCGCCGAGCCGGTCAGATGCCGGGGGCCCGCCGAGCCGGTCAGATGCCGGGGGCCCGCCGAGCCGGTCAGATGCCGGGGGCCCGCCGAGCCGGTCAGATGCCGGGGGCCCGCCGAGCCGGTCAGATGCCGGGGGCCCGCCGAGCCGGTCAGATGCCGGGGGCCCGGAGGCCGCAGCCCCGAGTGGGGGCCCGGAGGCCGCAGCCCCGAGTGGGGGCCCGGAGGCCGCAGCCCCGAGTGGGGGCCCGGAGGCCGCAGCCCCGAGTGGGGGCCCGGAGGCCGCAGCCCCGAGTGGGGTTCCGAAGTGCGCAGCCCCGAGTGGGGTTCCGAAGTGCGCAGCCCCGAGTGGGGTTCCGAAGTGCGCAGCCCCGAGTGGAGTTCCGAAGTGCGCAGCCCCGAGTGGGGGCCCGGAGGCCGCAGCCCCGAGTGGGGTTCCGAAGTGCGCAGCCCCGAGTGGGGTTCCGAAGTGCGCAGCCCCGAGTGGGGTTCCGAAGTGCGCAGCCCCGAGTGGGGTTCCGAAGTGCGCAGCCCCGAGTGGGGTTCCGAAGTGCGCAGCCCCGAGTGGGGTTCCGAAGTGCGCAGCCCCGAGTGGGGTTCCGAAGTGCGCAGCCCCGAGTGGGGTTCCGAAGTGCGCAGCCCCGAGTGGGGTTCAAGTTGGTGTTGCCCCAGAAGGGGTTCAAGTTGGTGTTGCCCCAGAAGGGGTTCAAGTTGGTGTTGCCCCAGAAGGGGTTCAAGTTGGTGTTGCCCCAGAAGGGGTTCAAGTTGGTGTTGCCCCAGAAGGGGTTCAAGTTGGTGTCGCCCCAGAAGGGGTTCAAGCCGGTGTCGCCCCAGAAGGGGTTCAAGCCGGTGTCGCCCCAGAAGGGGTTCAAGCCGGTGTCGCCCCAGAGGGGGTTCAAGCCGGTGTCGCCCCAGAGGGGGTTCAAGCCGGTGTCGCCCCAGAGGGGGTTCAAGCCGGTGTCGCCCCAGAGGGGGTTCAAGCCGGTGTCGCCCCAGAGGGGGTTCAAGCCGGTGTCGCCCCAGAGGGGGTTCAAGCCGGTGTCGCCCCAGAGGGGGTTCAAGCCTGTGTCTCCCCAGAGGGGGACTCTGTCCATCTAGTCCCTAAGAGGGATTCTGATTGTCTTGTCTCTGAGCAGAGTTCCAGCCATGTCGGTAACATGGAGGAACCATCTGTTGGTCTTTTTGTTGTTGCCCAGCCAGAGTTTCACTATAGTGCTGCCCACTTAGAAGTGCGTCACAATGGTGATCAGCCAGAGACTCATCATAGTGCTGCCCAACCAGAAAGACCATCAGACTTGGAAGAGGTCCTAACCTCTAAGGGGGTCCCTAAAGTCTCAGCCTCAAGGGCCATAATTCCAGCTATACAGTCCAGTCAGTTAGCTGATAATGAAGTTACTGTTGATGCTTTGAACGATATCTCTACATCTATAGTTTTTGATGGGGACCTAACCCAATTTGTTGCGCTCACTAACCATTTTGTCACTATTTTGGAGTCCAGACCATTTTTAGGTATCACTTCAGATAATGTGGTGCTCTATTTAATTTACTGCTTCAGAGGTGAACCTTTCGAATGGGCATGCAAATTTTTTCAATCTGAGGATCCCATTCTTAAGAATCTCCCAGCATTCAGTGATGCTGTGGTGAAAAAATTTGGTCCCAATAAAAGTGGTTCAGATGCCTCTGGGCCGACCATCTTGTCTGCAGAGACTCCATCATGTTTAAGAGAGTCAATACAAAGGGCTCAGCCCATAGCTATTACCGCTGGATGTGCTCAACCATCTTCTCCCTGCAGGAACGCTCCTAAGGTTTCATTTCCTATGGGAATGGAACCAATCTATGGTCTTTTCTCAGATTCTGAAACTGAGGAGATTCCGAATGTGCCTAGGCATTCAGGTGGGAAAGGGAAGAATCATCTGGTTGCTCGACCTATATTTTTTGAAGATTATTTTGAACCAGAGATCTCTTCCTTTCCTAGTGTCTCCAAGCAGGCACAGGGGAAAAAGAAGAGGTATAAAAAGAGGCGCTGACAGTTGCCTTGACCCTGCTTGTTTTTTGTCTAGTCTTGTTGTGTCCGAAGGCCACCTTTGAGAGGGGGGCACTGTTACAAGCTGCAGTCACAGCTTGTTCCTGCTTGTTGGTTGATATCCCCATTCCAGGGTTTGGTATTCTCCATGTAGTGGAGAACCTGGTATTGGGGTCCCTTGACCCCTCTTCAAGGGGGGGGTACTGTTAGGATCCGCCTCCAGCGGATCTGTGTTATGCGCAGATTTCCATATTCTGTGTGTAGTTTCATGTTCTCCCTGGATTCTGCTCCCTGGGTTTATCTCAGCCTGTGTGTGTGTTTACTCGCTAGTGGCATCCAGTGGTCAGCCTGGGCCATTGCAGGTTACTTTCAGTACTGTGTGTTCTGGACTCAGGTGTCTTGATTAGGCTCCTAGCCTGCAGTGCACACCTTTAGGCAATGTGTAATCAGCACCACATTGTGCTCTCTATATAAACCCTCTGGTTGTTCAGTCCCATGCCGGTTATAGCTTTTGCACCTCAGGGTCTCAAGTGTTCCTGGTTCCTGCTTACCCACTGCTCCTGGTTCCTGTGTCCAGTCATCCTGCATCCTGTCATTGATTCCCAGCTGTGTCCTCCATCCAGTCTCCTGTCCTCCCGGTGTCCGTGTGTCGTCCTTTATCCGTCTCCCGGTCCCTGCAGCTCCTGTTGGTCTTTGTGGGATTCCTTCTCCAGATATTGATATCCCTCGGTTCCAGATAAGTTGGGAAGATTCCCCCTCTTTGTCTCCGTACTAATCATTTGCTTATTGTGTCAGCGTATAGTGTATTGTTACACCTGTCAGCAGTTCTTAGTGTGTCAGCATATCGTGTATTGTTACACCCGTCAGCAGTTCTTAGTGTGTCAGCATACTGTGTATGGTTTCACCTGTTAAGCATTAGCACAGCGGGTTCCTGTTTAGAGTGCTATCCACTGGCACCCCTCTCCGCAGGGCAGGGTGGTCCTCGCCTCTTTGTTTGTAGATAGGTTTCCCCTTGTTCATCACTGGCCTTGGCGTGTGTGTTGTCCTAACATAAGACCAGGTGGCATCGAGGTGGGAGCCTGACTAACGGGCTCCCACGAACGCGGCTATTATTGGTGAAGCCTAGCACCCCGCACACACACGTCAACTCCATCTGAGTACAACGGAGTCAGGTTGGCGAGGCTGCCCTGGTCCTGTCACTATCTCCTTCCAGCCAGTGTCACGTGGTGTCTCGCCAGACAGCGTGGCACAGGAGATCCTAACAAAAGGAGGAGGCAGCTCTGCCGAGTCACAGCTGCATCATGCTTCTCTCCTCTCAGGCTGTGACCATGTGACTCTGTCTGCGACTCGAGGTCAGCCTGAGAGGAGGCAGAGCTGTTCCCCCTGGCTGCCAGAGGCTGCTATGTCAGCACCACAGATCTGCAGCTGCGCAGACTTAATTTATTCACTGCACTCCCTTCCGCCCCCATCGTTGCTGGCTGAGCTACATGTGTCTGTGAGTATTATAGGTGTGTGGTATTGCGGGGGGGTGTAGTGCAGGCAGGCAGGCAGGGGCCAATATGTGTGTATTATCTCTTATATATTAGTCTACATGTGTGTGTGTATTATGTGTGTATAAAGCTGGGTGGGGGGTGGAGTTTCATGTGTGACCCTGTCCAGCGTTATACACACACTCTAAGGATGATTGACACATGTAGCCAAATATATAAGAGATATCTTTATTAATGGCCTAGGAGATGGTGCTGGGACCAAAGTGGCCATTTTTGCAGATTACACTAAACTATGCAAGGTAATAAAATTAGTTCCGGATGTAGACACTCTACAGAGAGACTTAAATAAATTGGAGGATTGGTCAGCAAAATGAAAGATGAGGTTTAATATAGATAAATGCAAGGTCATGTGTACAATATAGAAATTGATGGGGTAGAGGTTGGGTAATTGTAATGCACTGCAATTTTCTTCTTACCCTTGTTTACCTTTTTTCTCTTTAAGGTTCCGTTTTCTCCGTTGCAAAGCTTTTCTTCAGTGCAGGTAAGTACAGATGGTTAGTTTTATATATAGAGATTTATTTTAACTGAACATAGGATAGGGTAGTTCAACAAACAATTGGCATTTCAATTTTGACTGGTTAGAGCATAATACACCATCGTATGCAGTCCGTCATAACAATTCACCAAAACTATTTTATCATACTGCAGTAACATTTCTTACTGACATACTGTACGTATTTGAATATAACAGGTTGGTACAGGGTATTACCTTTCAACTTACGCAGGTTATGCAAAATTACGCTATAACATTTCAGCGTTTAAACTAGAAACTGTGCCTTTAAACGACACAACATAACTTTCACACTTGCAACAATGCAATTATAATAAACTTTTGTAACCAATGTATCATACAACATAGGAGCCCTTGTGCCTGTCACAATGTAGTTGCAGTTTCTGTCTAAAAGGGGTCACCTGAGCGGCTAAGTGGCAACAACATATTCTCAAAAGTTACTGTGTAGCGGCTTCTGACTTCTCCCTATCCCCAGCAAGGGGATCCTAGTCTATTCTCTGAAGTGTTTTGAAGCCGTATGGAGGCTACAAGTGTGAGGTCCTCCCTGTCTTTACACAGATAACACTAGCTGTCTCTCCTCATTCTGGTCCCTTGTGCTATCCTGTAGATCGTATGCCTTTGTTGGATAATAGGTCCAGCAGACTAAATAAACCTTCTTGTCAGTGAGGGGTGCTTAACGCTTCGTCGGTGGCTAGACGGCTTCCACTTTATTCGCTAGGAGTATCATCTTCCTAAAGCTGTTCTAGTATGCGGGGGAATCTGAGTTCTCCTTCCTGCTTTACTCGGCCGCTTCTGTACTGCGCTGTCCCTGTCTTTAATTGCTCTCCCTTCTTCTGTAACTGCACTAGGTGAGATCCTATGGGCGTCCCCTGGCTAAGGCTGGAGCCGGGTTTAGCCCTCTTCTGCTCTCTATATTGTGTGTGGGGCGTTCCTGGGCGTGACGCTGTGTCAGATTAATGGAGGGAGGCGGCGTAGGATAGACAGAGGGAGCACCCCTCTTCCTTTTATGCTATACTGCGTAGATGCCTGTGGGCGTCCCCTGGCTACAGTTGGAGCCGGGTTTAGCCCTCTCCTGCACTCGGTATTGCGGGTGGGGGCGTTCCGGGGGCGTGATGCCGTGTCAGACTGATGGAGGGAGGTGGATCAGTGGGACGGACTTTTCACTCACCACTCCCCGGCTGAAGTCTCCGCTGTGCGAGCACCGCCTCGCCTCGGTATCCTCCTTCCCCATCGCCGCCCCCTTGGTGACGCACCTCCGGCTGTTAGACGCGTCTTCAATCTCCGCTCCCGCTGCCGCCTCCCGGAGCGCTTCAGCTGGACTCCCCTAGACGACGTCTATGGAGCCTGTTCACGCCGGCCTGGACTCCCCGGACCTCCGGTAAGTGTCCGGTCTCTCTCTTCCGCTTGCCGCTGCGCAGTCCTGCACCTTTCTCCCTTTTCCCTCGGCTGCTTAACCGGCTCCAACCGCCACTGTCCCTCCTTATACTCCTCTCCGCACGGGCATCTCCCGGGGTGCGCTGGGCACGTCGTCGTGGGGGCTCGAGCCTTCTAGCTTTATCAGTCCCCCCTCTTTCTAAACAACAACCGGCCAGTCCTGGTGAGCGACAGGGTTCCATCCACTGGGGCTGTGGAGAGGCACCCAGTACCCTTCGCTATGCCCAGGCAGTCCCCGTTAAAGTTTGTAATAATAGTACCAATGTCCAGGGTATTACATGCCTCCCCGGTGGAATGATGCCAGTCCTCGGGCATCTATACAGTTCAAACTTCCCCACAGTCTCTTTACAACTTTATATACATATATACAATTTCAGTAAGGGGCATACCCCAACTGTCGGTTACAGTATTGACAGCAAGCATATACTCTAAACTCGATATCTCAACGGTGGTATCCCCCGAGTACTACGCTCCGACTTTCTAAGTACTATAGTACCACCATTGTCTTCAAGTTGACCCACTGTAGTGGGAGCGTCTGATTCGCTCTCCGCCGTCTGTTCCACTTGCGGCTGATCAATTATTCTCTTGGTGGTATTCAATAAACTTGGTCCGCACATGAACAATAGCAAATCCATTGGATCACGGAAAGGTACATCTCCAACAGATTTTGATGTGTCTATATCAGGCGGCTGTTTAGAGGGGAAAACAGGGATTTCCGCTGGGCATAATTTCAACTGGTCTCTCGGCACCGTAATGATGGGAGCGTCTTCCTCTCTTTGAATTTGATAGGCCTGTAAGTCGTTATCTGGTGTTTTTACGACGAGGTAAGGTTCCTCTTCCCACAGAACGTCAAGTTTACTGGCCCGGCGCATCTTTCTCCTCCAGACTCTATCACCAACCTTTAAAGGAATTGCTTTGGCGTTGGAATTGTAGTTCCGTTCCTGCCGAAGATGCACTGTTTCCATCCGCTTTTGTAGAATTTTCCGGGCAACCCCTATTCGTCGTTGGTGCTCATCCACCCACCCCGTGCGAAAGTTTTGAGTTTCAGTCACTCCGGAATTCAATTCAACATCTTTGGGCAATTTTCCGTGCCGTCCAAACATCAAATAAAACGGGGTGAAGCCTGTAGAACAGTGTTCGGTATTGTTATATAAGTACACTAGCTCAGCCAAAGCGACAGGCCAATGGGAACGTTGGTCCGTGGAGAGGCTCCTCAACATGCTAATTATTGTTTGATTTGCTCGTTCGCACAGTCTATTGCACTGCGGATGGTAAGCCGTGGTTCGTAATTTCTTGCAGGCATACAGTCGGCAAAGCTCATGAAATACTTGTGCTTCGAATGCGGGTCCCTGATCTGTCAAAATCTGCTCTGGGTATCCATAAGGTCGAACCAAGTGTCTCAACAGGGTCTCCGCTGTGGTCTTTGCAGTCAAATCCCTAACCGGGACGGCAATCAAGAACTTGCTGTAATGATCTACTATTGTCAATGCATATTGGACCCCATTGGACGCCATTTCTAATTTAACATGGTCCAGGACGATCAATTCCATTGGTTGGTGACTCTTGATCGGACAGAGGGGGTCCTTCTGATCCGGCTTGGGGTGCCTTTTGAGATTGCAAGCCACACACTTTTGACACCACCGTTCGACATCCGCTCGCATGTTGACCCAAAAATATCTTTTCCGCAACACTGCCTCGGTTTTTTGTAAGCCAAAATGTCCGGAGTGGTCGTGGTAGGCCTCCAGTAGGGGTCGGGCCTCTTGTTGTGGGACAACCTTCTGTACGATGGACCGATGAGTACCGGGGTCAATGCTGATCCGCACTAACAGGCCACGTCGCAATCGGAAGCGGTCCTGCTGTCTTAGCAACTTAATAAGTTCGGGGTCTGCGTTATCCCTTTGCGATTTTGTCAACCGGATCTTGTTCTTCATGATGCTGATTAACTCTTGGATTACGGGGCTTTGTTTTTGTATGGCCTCGCAGTCAAAGGCAATGGATGTGTCCTCTAGGTCATCAGAGTCCGGGCTCTCACTGGCAGTTAATGGTCCAGAGATGACGGGTAGCGAGTTATTGGTAGCGGGGTACGAGTAGGGGGTCTCCACCTCTTCCTCCAGGTCTTTTGCCAATTCAGTTACATCTTGAGTTGGGAGTCGAGACAGTGCGTCAGCGTTACCATTCAACTTGCCACTTCTGTATTCAACGGTGTACCGGAAGTTGGCCAATCTGGACAGCCATCGTTGTTCTAATGCCCCCAGATGAGCAGTGTGTAAGTGGGCTAACGGATTATTATCTGTTACTATGACAAACGAGGTGGCTGACAGGTAATTTTTGAATTTTTCCGAGATAGCCCATACAAGGGCCAGAAGCTCCAATTTGAAAGCGATATAGTTCTCGGCGTTTCTTTCGGTTTTACGCAGACCTCTACTGGCGTAGGCTATAACCCGTTCCTTCCCTTCCTGCACTTGGGCTAATACGGCCCCAAGTCCCTGATGGCTCGCATCCGTATAGACACGGAAGGGTTTGGAATAATCCGGATAGGCTAGTAGTGGCGCCTTTATCAGGGATGACTTTAGTTGTTGGAACGAGTTTTGGTGTTCTTCAGCCCATACTACTGGGGATGTACTTCTTCTCTCTCGGCCCGTTTTGCCTCGCAACAGTTCATGAAGCGGGGCGGCAATTTTAGCAAAGTGTTCTATGAATCGCCTATAGTACCCTGCGAAGCCCAGAAAACTGCGGACTTCTTTCACTGTAGTGGGGATGGGCCAATCTTGCACTACCCCGATTTTTATCAGGGTCTGGTTGCACTCCTTCTTCGCTAACTACATGTCCCAGATAGTGAACTTTTGGCTTTAACAAGTGACATTTTGAGGGTTTGAGCTTCAGTCCACTCTGAGCCAGACGGCCGAACACATAATCCAGATGTTTCAGGTGCTGTTCAAAACTTTTGGAAAAGATTATAATGTCGTCGAGGTATAGCAAGACTAGTTCGAAGTTGCAATGACCGAGGCAGTGCTCCATTACCCTTTGAAAGGTGGCAGGGGCATTGCACAAGCCGAAAGGCATGCGGTTGAACTCAAAGAGGCCCATTGGTGTTGTAAACGCTGTTTTTTCTTTATCCTCAGGGGCCATCGGAATCTGCCAATAACCACTGGTTAAATCAAGAGTCGAGAAGTATTTGGCGGTCTTGAGGGCAGTTAACGACTCCTCTATCCGGGGCAAGGGGTAAGCATCTTTATGGGTAATGGCATTTAATTTCCTGTAATCAATACAGAACCGAAGGCTTCCATCTTTTTTTTTTTACCAGGACAATTGGGGCTGCCCAAGGGCTACAACTTTCGTGGATTACACCGGTCTCTTCCATCTCGGCTAGCATCTTCCTTACAGGTTGGTATAGCGTTGGGGGCAAAGGCCGATGTCGTTCTTTGATGGGCGGGTGAGTACCCGTCGGGATGCGATGATGGATACCCTCCGCTGTCCCGAAGTCAGCAGGAGATTGACTAAAGGTGGCAGCATTCTTCTGTACAATGCGGAGGACTTCCTCTTTTTTTCCGTCGGGGTATTGATATCCCCAATCTGAATATCAGACCACCACGTAGGCCCGCCGTCAGGTGATACTATTTGTCCAGCGATATGCTCCTGGGAGTCTCCTGGATTCTTCCCTTCCACTACATCTTGGAAGTTGATTGGGATAATGCTGGCTATTGGGCAGTTCCGGAAGAGTCTAATGGGGTAGTTATGAGGGTTTAGCACTCGAATAGGGACCCTTCCCCGGTCGACCTTGGCTAACGTTCTGGCCACAGCAAAAGGGTTCCGCCCCTCGAGGTCACAGGATTCTAGGACAGCTTCGTATTCCTGACCCCCAGGTCCAATCTTCGCCTTACACCATACGATGTGTTCGGAGTTTGGTCTGAGAACCACGGGGCGTCGATCAACAATTCTCGCCTTGCCCGCCTCGCCTTCACTGTTTACAAACTTCTGCTGTCCTACCAGCACTCGAACAGCTCGTTGTAAGGCTTTCCTCTCTTTCGGGTTTGCGAGGCGCATTTCTTTCTTCAAGAGGTCCACCAATTCTTCTGGACAGTTCCTTAGTGTATTCATGCCCAATATAACGGGCGGCATGTGTTGATTTTGCACAGTGGTGACCAAGAACCCTTGTTTTTCCAGTTTGGTCGCTCCAAGGCACAGATCCGCCTCCCAGTACCCTTTAATATGGATCTGTTGGCCATTGCTGGCTATCAGCTGTAGCCAATTAGCGGGTACTTCTTGGAGTTCTTCCCGATTCCAGTATTTGGCAAACTCTTCAACTTGAATCGTCGTCACTTGCGACCCAGTGTCGACGAGGGCTGGCAAGATGATATTGTTGATCTTAATGTTCAAGTGGGGGCACTCGCCAACATAGTGTGCCCTCCACTCTTTTGGTACCGGACCTACATGTGCGTCTCCTCCCGAGGGTCGGTCCGCCTCCCCGGGGTCTGGTCGTTTAAAACTTCTTGCGGGCAGTTCCGTTCAATATGCCCACTCTGCCGGCATCGCCGACAGATCGGTCGACCTTGATCGTCGAATTGGTCGGTGGCTCTCCAGCCGTATTCGCGGGGTACATCCCAGCGGGGACGAGTTCTTCCACCCGCGTTCTGCCGCCACCCTCTGCGTCTGGCCTCAGCCTGTTCTTGACGGATCTCTTTTAGTTCCCGCCCCAACTCCATCATGTTCTTACTTAATTCTAGGAGGAGAGGGTCTCTTTCCGCTTGTGCTTGCTAAGTGGCTGGGCCTTTCCAGTTTCGGCTGGCCTCTGCTATTCCCGTCTCTTCTGTTACCTCAAAGGTCTCCTCACTCTCGGGGTCGACGCTTGCGTCTAAGCCCAGAATTTGTAGTATCGTCTCTTTGAATTCGGGAAAAGAATACGTCAGATTTTGTCGCCTCCACATTCTTAGTTGGGCGCGCGTCGCTTCTCCAGAAGCTCCTTCAATAAATAGGTTAATAAGGGTCTCATCTCCATGTGGTTCCCCCTGTGGCTCCAGCGTTTGAATGGTCTTCAGCGCCTCTTGTAACCCTAATGCAAAGTCTCTGAGGGTTTCGTTGGGGCGTTGTTTCCTTGCATATAGGCGACTTTTGATCTCGGCCACTGTTCTCCGATCGAATATGCTGGCAAGTTTTTTAAAGATGTTTTCTGCTGTTTGCCTCTCTTTTTCTGCCCATGACTTAACTTCCCGACGAGCAGACCCCTTCAACTGTCCCATCAGTATCTCTACTTGCTGTGTGTCTCCGAGTTTGTATACTTTGAACATGGACAGCATCTGGTCTTTGAAGTCCTTAAATGTAGTGGTTCCCGGTGTACGAGTATCTCCCGAATACGTTGGTATCCACGGGGCACCAAAATAATAGGGCATTGTAATGGGTGACGCTTCCATTGTGGGGCTGACTCTTTTATTAGGTGAGGGGTCTATTGCCGGTAAAAACCTTCTTCCTGATGTTGGTGCAGGGGTTTGTGGACTCGTCATTTTCCTTTCGTGATCCTGTTCGTGGACGCCAAGATTTTTTCCTCTGTAATGCACTGCAATTTTCTTCTTACCCTTGTTTACCTTTTTTCTCTTTTAGGTTCCGTTTTCTCCGTTGCAAAGCTTTTCTTCAGTGCAGGTAAGTACAGACGGTTAGTTTTATATATAGAGATTTATTTTAACTGAACATAGGATAGGGTAGTTCAACAAACAATTGGCATTTCAATTTTGACTGGTTAGAGCATAATACACCATCGTATGCAGTCCGTCATAACAATTCACCAAAACTATTTTATCATACTGCAGTAACATTTCTTACTGACATACTGTACGTATTTGAATATAACAGGTTGGTACAGGGTATTACCTTTCAACTTACGCAGGTTATGCAAAATTACGCTATAACATTTCAGCGTTTAAACTAGAAACTGTGCCTTTAAACGACACAACATAACTTTCACACTTGCAACAATGCAATTATAATAAACTTTTGTAACCAATGTATCATACAACATAGGAGCCCTTGTGCCTGTCACAATGTAGTTGCAGTTTCTGTCTAAAAGGGGTCACCTGAGCGGCTAAGTGGCAACAACATATTCTCAACAGTTACTGTGTAGCGGCTTCTGACTTCTCCCTATCCCCAGCAAGGGGATCCTAGTCTATTCTCTGAAGTGTTTTGAAGCCGTATGGAGGCTACAAGTGTGAGGTCCTCCCTGTCTTTACACAGATAACACTAGCTGTCTCTCCTCATTCTGGTCCCTTGTGCTATCCTGTAGATCGTATGCCTTTGTTGGATAATAGGTCCAGCAGACTAAATAAACCTTCTTGTCAGTGAGGGGTGCTTAACGCTTCGTCGGTGGCTAGACGGCTTCCACTTTATTCGCTAGGAGTATCATCTTCCTAAAGCTGTTCTAGTATGCAGGGGAATCTGAGTTCTCCTTCCTGCTTTACTCGGCCGCTTCTGTACTGCGCTGTCCCTGTCTTTAATTGCTCTCCCTTCTTCTGTAACTGCACTAGGTGAGATCCTATGGGCGTCCCCTGGCTAAGGCTGGAGCCGGGTTTAGCCCTCTTCTGCTCTCTATATTGTGTGTGGGGCGTTCCTGGGCGTGACGCTGTGTCAGATTAATGGAGGGAGGCGGCGTAGGATAGACAGAGGGAGCACCCCTCTTCCTTTTATGCTATACTGCGTAGATGCCTGTGGGCGTCCCCTGGCTACAGTTGGAGCCGGGTTTAGCCCTCTCCTGCACTCGGTATTGCGGGTGGGGGCGTTCCGGGGGCGTGATGCCGTGTCAGACTGATGGAGGGAGGTGGATCAGTGGGACGGACTTTTCACTCACCACTCCCCGGCTGAAGTCTCCGCTGTGCGAGCACCGCCTCGCCTCGGTATCCTCCTTCCCCGTCGCCGCCCCCTTGGTGACGCACCTCCGGCTGGTATCGGCTGTTAGACGCGTCTTCAATCTCCGCTCCCGCTGCCGCCTCCCGGAGCGCTTCAGCTGGACTCCCCTAGACGACGTCTATGGAGCCTGTTCACGCCGGCCTGGACTCCCCGGACCTCCGGTAAGTGTCCGGTCTCTCTCTTCCGCTTGCCGCTGCGCAGTCCTGCACCTTTCTCACTTCTCCCTCGGCTGCTTAACCGGCTCCAACCGCCACTGTCCCTCCTTATACTCCTCTCCGCGCGGGCATCTCCCGGGGTGCGCTGGGCACGTCGTCGTGGGGGCTCGAGCCTTCTAGCTTTATCAGTCCCCCCTCTTTCTAAACAACAACCGGCCAGTCCTGGTGAGCGACAGGGTTCCATCCACTGGGGCTGTGGAGAGGCACCCAGTACCCTTCGCTATGCCCAGGCAGTCCCCGTTAAAGTTTGTAATAATAGTACCAATGTCCAGGGTATTACATAATCATACATGAAGAAGTACTCGGGTGTACTCATTGACAATAGAGTTTGCTGTAGTGCTCATGGACCAGCAGCCAAAGTTAACAAGGTTTTAGATTACATAAAAAAGGGGCATAGAGGCTAAGGAAGAAAGTGTAATTGTACCACTGTATAAATCATTAATGATGCCTTGAATACTGTGTCCAGTTTTGGGCTGCACTATATAAAAAATATATCTTGGAAGGGCAACACAATTGATTAAGGGCTTAGAGTCTCTGGGCTATGAGGAAAGGCTAGCCAAGTTAGATATCTTTACTATAGGAAAGTGGCGCCTAAGAGTGCATATGATTAATATACACAAATACATTAAGGGTCAACACAGAGAACTGTCAGTTGATTTGTTTACTATGAGGACTGGGCAGAAGACACAAGGTCACCCCCTACGGTTAGAGGAGAGGAAGTTTCTCACCCAGCAAAGGAAGGGATTCTTTATAGTAAGGGCAGTTAAGATATGGATTACTTTACCTGAAAAGGTTGTGATGGCAGACACTATTGATACATTTAAAAAAGGGTTAAGGTGCATACACACTGTACAATTTTTTTGACCAATTTGGTTTAAAGACATTTCCATTGAACCCAGTGTCCTGGACGAAAGATGTTGACGAAAGATATTGACGACAGACGAAAGATCTAGCTACAGTTTAGAGGCTCTTTTGAAAGATATCCAAATTGAGCTCCATGCACAGTTGACGATCAATCTTGATGAACAACTGGTGGGAATGCGCATCATCATTCGTTGTTCGTCTGTCGTCAATATCTTTTGTCAACATCTTTCTTCCAGGACACTGGGTTCAATGGAAATGTCTTTCAACCAAATTGGTCAAAAAAATTGTACAGTGTTTATGCACCTTTTGACACATTTTTTTAAGAAGAAAAAAGTATTCAGGTTTGCAACCATTAATAAAAATGTATAATACTGGGTCGTAAATGGAATATGAACAACCATTTTGTCAAAAGGGAATTCCAAATTAAAACATGAAGATAGTGATTTCAATGGGTCTGTTAGAATATTTGTTTTAAAAAAAATGTAAGCACTATAAATCTGTGTACCCCATTAACTTAAAAAAAATAGGTTTACCTTGATTCCTACCAACAATGTTACCATGTTACTATGTGTATTATGAAGTTTGTGCCCCCCAGCCAAAAAACTTTCTGGTCCGACCCCCCCCCCCCCCCCTAGTACCTGCTGATTGTCTGGGGAACCCCTAAACTAGTCACTGCCATATACTGTGGTCCCAGCAGGAGTCACTGTTCATAAAGGTCTCCTTCATACTATTGAGAATGTCCCGTCTATAATGGCCACTGTTTCTTGTAGCATCCTTGATAACTATCTCCACTGAAGTGGCGGACATTTTGGGAGGGACATCTCTCCCACAGTGATGTTTTGGTTTCGGTTCTTAATCATCACATATTGATTTTGGTAAAACCACTTTCACCCTTGTATCTCAATTTCTTAAAAAATACATAAAACCAGCTAAAATCATCACAACAATAACATACATTTCCAGTTATAGTATTTCCACTGTAAAATTACAACTGAAATCAGAGGTGAGGACTTACAAGCCATCCGAAACATGCAGGATTTGGTTTTCTATATTAATATTTTTTGGTATAAAAACCAATGGTTCCCAAACTCATCCCTCAAGTCATTCTAACAATTGAAGTTTTAAGGATATCCTTGGCTGAGCACAAATATATAAATGTTGTACACTATGCTATTGTGATCTTGTATTATTGTAATCATTATTTGACCATAGGAATTTTGTTACAATAAATAAATACAAGTACATCTGTAATGTCCTGGATTTCACATCTCGATACCGTTTTATCCGCTGCACAGATAGAGCCCACTGTATCCATCCCGGCAGCATGACCAGGCACGGATAATCCTTTCCTGATGTATTCTGGAATCAAATATTGAGGAAGGTGTTAATCCCCTGCGACTCCCACCAGTGTCAGCGTAGTGTAACGGCCTGTGGACTGAGTGGAAATGGAACGAGTGACAGTCTCCGCTGCTGCTGGAAATGATTGTTGGACCTGGCCCAAGTCAGAAATTACATTGTTACAGTGATGAATTGTAAATGTCACTTTGATGTTACATTACTCATCCAATGACTCCTTGCATTGAACAATCATTCTGCAGTAGCTATCAAATACCAACATAATACAGACATTGTTGATTTAAAAAGGAAAAGTGTTCACGTTACTTCAACCAAGCATGAGAGGTGTATTAGCATGAGGCTATATAAGATTCTTAATTATTGTACGATTGGCTATCAATATTTAAGTTGGGTATGGGATACCGTAATTCCAGGCTACCATGAACCGGACAGGTATGAGCATGCAACCCCAACCCTACCCCTAACCCTTCATTCCTGCAGCCTAACTGTGACCCTTCCATTCCACAGCCTTACCCTAACCCCACCTCTCAAAGCCTAATCCTCCCTCTAGAAGTCTAACCTAAATTCTCCCTCCCGCAGCCTAATCACACCCCCCCAGCAGCCTAACCCTCCCCCAAAGCCTAACCATAACTCTCCCTCCCACAGCCTAATCCTAACCCTCCCCCAAAGTCTAACCCTCCCCCAAAGCCTAACCATAACTCTCCCTCCCACAGCCTAATCCTAACCCTCCCCCAAAGTCTAACCCTCCCCCAAAGCCTAACCATAAATCTCCCTCCCACAGCCCTATCCATAATTGACCCCTTCCCAGTATACTTAAGTTTTGTATTCCGGCTGTTGGTGTTCTAGCGTAGGTATTGGTAGTATCAAGATTCTGACCACCAGCACCCCTTCCGTTGGGAACTATACCCCTTCTATCTGGTGCTATATATGACCCGCTTGAAGTAAGTTGTTTCCATGTGGAAAATTCCTTCCTCCCACTGAAATCCTCATTTGTTTTATGTCTATCTGTACTTATAATAATATTTTTGTGATATACAATGAGGCCGGAAGGTTCTACATACAGGGGACACATGTGGAAAAAGTTGTTATTGTTGGGCACTTAACCATTTGACAAAAGTTGTGCATGTCCTACAGATAGATCCATCCTTATCTAGCCCTTTAATAGGATTAAGTGAGTAATAGGATTACTCTGCTATCCCCTACTGTATTGTTCTATGTATTGTATTGCAGCTGAGAACAATAGGCCTTGGATAGCCATGGCTCACCATGGCTATCCAGAGGAGGCTGGCTGGGGAGGGCTCCATCTGTACTTGGGCATTTCTCTCTGTGGAAGCACACACACTCTACCGTAGTAAAGGCTGAGCATATATGTATACACAAAATCTATAACTTCTTGGACGTCTAGCATATCTATCCAGTAGGACCACAAGCCTCTGTCTCCCCGAAGGCAGCGGCCATTTTTAGATGGACATTTTCATCAGATTCCATTCAGACAGGAAGACCCATTGGACTCTGCATAGACCATGTGCCCCCACAGTGCCGAGTCCCCCAAGTGACCGCTTGGGATGCAGTGCCATTTTTATGCCACTGAATGTACTGTAGTTATACCATTATATTTATTTTTAGACAGTTGTTTAAGGTGAGTTATTATAGTTAATTACAATGAAGAAATAAAAACCTTATAGAGGTGTACACAAATGTGGGGGTGGTGGTGGTGGTGGTGGGGGGGGGGAGGTGTTATAAGTACCCAATGAATAAAAAAAAAAATCAAAATGAGATAATTTTTGTGTGTAACTTAAAATCCTATACTTTTCTTATTCTTCCTTAAAATAATTATTCTTTACTGCAAAATGTCCCAGCTGTGTTCATTATGATGCAGAGAGCAGCACTGGCTCCCGGCAGCGGACTCTCACCTTTTGTGCTGTGGTTCCTTTCTTTAAATTTTTTAGTAGTCTTTTGTGCCCTTTAAACATATATTTGGTAATAGATATTAATGTGTACTGTCTGGAAAGCAATGTTCTGAGGGTACGGTGCCTCCCAGATGGCTCAGCGTTCCCTTTGATCTCAATCACTTACAGACGGTGTATTGCTGTAACATAACAAAACTTCAGAACGGTGCATCTGGGCCTAGTCTGAGATCTCAGCTGGTCCACTCAGTCCTACAGAATACAGCATATCGCTCGTAATTGCTTTCTATCAGTTCTTCTGGTACATCAAATTGATACGTGTCTTTATTTATTTTTTACACCAGATTATAAATAATATTTAGCATTCACTGCAGAAAATAAAATGTATCTTTTACTTTTACCTTGAAAAGGAAAAGAAAACTTTCAATTTAACTTTGGTAGGAAATCCAATAATTACACATCACTGCCCAGCATGCATCCTGTTGTAAGCCCCGGGGTAAGTAGCACCGTTGCTACAGCCAACACTTTAAGTGTTTTGTTCTTGCTTTGGGCCCATGATTAAGGTGCTGTGTGAGCACCGAAACAGCCTGTCGGGTGCTATGACTGACTGGTGGAGTGAGACCATGCATGTTACCAGTGACCCCTCTTCCTGCGGTCTGGATAAGTAGTGTCTCCTCTGCTTCTTAATGGCTTTTTTGTCCGTTTTTTGCACTATATGCCTATAATAAAATGTTTTCTATTTTGATGTTGCTGGCTCTCTAATACAGATTTTTGTGTTATACCATTTTGTGAGTTTCAGCACTCCCTTCCATATATGGAGTAAGTGTGTGCAGCCCTGTCCCATGGTCATGCTATATATATATATATATATATATATATATATATATATATATATATATATATATCTTGCCTCCTGAAGAATGAAAGCTAAACACTAATCAGTTGCTATGGGCAACACCAGTAACCGTACTCTTGTAAAAAGTTTGATACATTCATTACGTTTTGACTAATGTAGGACCTCTTAACTTTGAAACGTGTTGGCCAGTGTTGGTTTATTTATTAGGTTCTGATTTATTTTTCTAGTTTAACTGATGGAAGAACTGTTGGCAGCAGGATACACATTGGATGGGGTTGAGATCGTGCGAGGTACAGAGTTGTAGGTATTAAGCATACACGGTCCGTTTTGTACTTTTAAAGTACCCCTCGTATCGGATCGCATGCCTTGTGCATGCTTTGTGCATGCACTGCGATCCGATACGATGTGTACCTAGTACAAAAAGTATATGCAGCACATACTTTTTGTACCGTACTATGTGACGTGCGGGAGCGCGCATCGCATAGTACAGAACGGAGCCGGCATGATTTCAACCATTATCCTAAGATCTAGCTAGGGTCCAAAATAAGTCACCTCATTGGAGACATTATAGGCTGGAGACGTCAGCCAAGTGGTTCTTATCTGCCTAAAAAGGGACAGACTAGATGGGCCAAGTGGTTTTTATCTGCCAAAAAAGAGACAGACTCGATGGGCCAAGTGTTTTTTTATCTTCCATCACATTCCATGTTTCTAAGGCACTACTTATTTATATGGAGGGAGGGTAAGTTGACTCCAATGGAGGTAAGACTCAAACCCCAAGTCTTATACTTCTATTTCAGCCACCAATTTAGGGTAAACTATTACCTATGCCAAGCATCAAATATTTAAGTTTAAAACTAGATATTATGACCTGGACACCCCAGGTGTCCAGAACACCTCCCACTCACTTGTAGTATTCAGAACACATACAACTTACTGCTAGTGTCCGGAACACCTCAGACTCACTGCTGGTGTACAGAACACCTCCAACTTACTGCTAGTGTCTGGAACACCTCAGACTCACTGCTAGTGTCCAGAACACCTCCCACTCACTGCTAGTGTACATAAACCTCAAACTTACTGCTAGTGTCTGGGACAACTCAGACTTACTGCTAGTGTACAGAACACCTCCAACTCACTGCTAGTGTCCAGAACACCTCAGACTCACTGCTAGTGTCCAGAACACCTCCAACTACTGCTAGTGTCCGGGACAACTCAGACTTACTGCTAGTGTACAGAACACCTCCAACTTACTGCCAGTGTCCGGAACAGCTCAGACTCACTGCTAGTGTCCAGAACACCTCCCACTCACTGCTAGTGTCCAGAACACCTCTGACTCATTGCTAGTGTGCAGAACACTTCCCACTCACTGCTAGTGTCCAGAACACCTCTAACTCACTGCTAGTGTATGGAACACCTCCCACTCACTGGTAGTGTCTGAAACACCCCTGACTCACTGCTAGTGTCAAGAACACCTCTGACTTACTGTTGGTGCAAAGAACACCTCTGACTCACTGCTAGTGTCCAGAACACCTCCGACTCACTGCTAGTGTCCAGAACACCTCCCACTCACTAGTATAGTCCGGAACACCTCCCACTCACTGCAAGTGCCCAGGAACACCTCCCATTTTACCATTTTCTTTCGCAACTACCTTAGACCAACACACATTTGCCTAGGTGGTAAGGGATCTGATGAAGCATTATCATTATTGTTTCTCAAATGTCTGAAAATCAAGACAAGGAATATGTGATATCATCATACAGACATTTGGAGCTAAATGTCTAGATTAAGTGGAGATTTATTTAATTATTATAGAAAGGTTTTCCAAACCAATAATTTTTTACCATCCGTGTACATCTCTTTTTTGTAGATTGGATCCAAAACCAAATCCAAATCTCCTGAAGATATCGGATCTGAAACAACTCCTTGGCCCTTATTCTGGTTGGTGCGGTCAGAGCCGCACACGGGGCTCCGACCGCACAAACCAAGGGCCGCCCACCCGACGGATCGCCACGGCCGTCCGTACACGGACGGCTGGCGATCCGCACAAAAATGGTGGAGGCTACGCCTCCACCATGGTGGGAGCTGCCCCCTGCCTTCGATGGTCGACGACCATCGAAGGCAGGCCCGCACGCCGCGGCAGCTCCCGCAAGCTCAGACCACACGGACAATCGTCCGTGTGGGAGCTTGAAAGGGGGCTGAAAGCTGACATCCGGCGACGTCAGCTTTCCGCCCCCATGTCATGGTAATGAGGGCGTCATGCCCTCATTACCATGCACACGCCCCGCGTTTGCATGGGAACGCCCATGAAACGCGGGGCGTACACATAGGGTAATGAGGGGCTGAAGCCCCTCACGCCCCTATACGCCCCCTTTGCGGCGGACGAAATCCGTCTGCGGCGAAGGGGGCTGCACATGCGCAGAATGACCTCTGCGCATGTGCAGAACAAAAACATCGGCGGTACGGCCGCACGCGGGCCGTACCGTCCGATTTAGAATAAGGGCCCTTGTCTGGATCGTCCTGCAATTAGGAATTCGTAATTTGAATCTGAATTTTATGTTTTGGAATGTGAAACTTACATGATTTTAGCAGTTATCCATTGTCAAATAATCCAAAACCCAAGATTTGGATTTTAAATCCATATTTTGAATCTTGCAAACAAAAACACAATTATGAAATTAGATTACAAACAAAAAACAAGCACACATTTCAGATAATACTGTAGCACAGATTTTTCTACAACTTGTTCATTTTTGCTGATAAATGAATAAATTTAGGAATAAAAATAAATTGTTTAACTGTTTATATTAATTTTGACACAATGAACATGTTTCGTTATGTTTTTGGACTCTTTACATTGAAGCCTGACAGAGTTATCATCTGAAAATCTGTAATTGAATTTCTGCCCAGTAAATCAGTATAGAGCATCTGTTTATTTGTGACTTTGTTAATACATTCTCATCTAGCGAAAACAGAAATCACATTGAACGTCATTTATTTCTCATCATTTTTGGTTTCCTGGAAACTTTCAGGTCATCTTTTTGACCTGTTCACGCTTCTAGTTTTATTTAACCTTTTTGCGCATATTTACTAGTTTTTCAATGTCATTTTCCAATCTCTGTTTCCTGTCATTCACGGGTATTCAATCTAGATAGAGAGAGATCATCATAAATTGTATGTGAAATTCCCAGTAATTATTAAATGTCTCATTTATCATTTTACCTGATATCTGAAGATGTCACATTAGCTCTTATATGTAACACAAGGGGCCACATGTAGTAAAATGTGATTTTCGGTAATGTGCGATTTTTTATGCAACGGTATAATTCACACATTTTGATCGTTAGAAAAAAATCATACACTCAAAATCACATCTATATGTTTTTTTTTTTTCATAGAGAACATCAAAATTTTATTTTTTTCAAATCACACCCTAAACATGACCAACAATAAAAATATGTCCAGCCAGGCTAATTTGCATAGTATGTGCCATATGCATGTGCAGACTATCGATAATCGGTCGCGTTTTTTCTGTGCAGGGTAAATACTGGCTGCTTTTTTTTTACACTGCAGATTACAGTAGATTTCAGTTTCAACACACCCCACCCAAATCTAACTCTCTCTGCACTTAGCTCCCAACTGTCCCGATTACAGCGGGACTGTCCCACTATATGGAGCTGTGATATACGTCAGCCACATCATGCTTTACACCACACAGCATTGTGCTTAATCTTTCATTTAATATCAACAACAATGTGACAAATACTAATTTTTAGTACCGAAGACACAAAAGAATCCAAATACTTAAGGTCATTTACAAATAATCATCTGCTTTTAATGGGAAATTTGTTTAATGCAGTAAGGGTTGATAGCTGAGGTACTGGCTAGGTCATTCCTGTGAAGTTTTGGGGATTTTCTTTTTCATTTTTGAACTTTTTCATACTTAGTCATCTACGTGGACTCCATCTGGGAGCGGTAAAGTGTACCAATTGCAGCAGTAGCGGAGCTTGGGTTTATGAGACCTAAGTGCAAAATTTTGCATTTTTTGGCATTAAAGTATAGATGCCACGTTCTTGCCCATTCCACTAGTCTACCAAGATCCTCAGTCGTTTGTTTTACTCCTGTCCGTCCTGGTGTGTCTACCCTGTTGCATACCTTTGTGTCATCTGCAAACACACATACTTACCCTTCAATACCATTTGCAATGTCACCAACAAAGATATTAAAAATAATTAGAAAATTATTTAACTAATAGAGGATTTAGGGTCTTGGAAATCAGCCCTTATTTGGACTGGGGCTTGAAGAACCCACTGGGACAATGCAGTAAT
The DNA here is from genome assembly GCF_055691185.1 of Crinia signifera. Lineage (NCBI taxonomy): Eukaryota > Metazoa > Chordata > Amphibia > Anura > Myobatrachidae > Crinia > Crinia signifera. The sequence goes on along the minus strand of NC_139225.1, from coordinate 156,464,992 downwards.
AGAGGCCCGTGCTTAAGAGTCATGATCAGCCACCAGAGGTTGTGTGGCCAGCCACTATAGAGGTTTGGTCAACCATTAGAGTGTTCATGATCTGGGCCATTTTATAAATATATATATATAGTAAATACTCAGGTGCGGTATAGGGCTTCTTGGCAAAACTTCAATCTGTTATAGGTGCAGGTCCCCAGACAGTGGTGCCCACAGGGTTTTTCCCCTGTACTCCGGTGGGCCAGTCCAACCCTGAATTTCTGAAACACTGTATTTACCGCATAATTATCAATGCCTACGTAATGCTATAGATATCTACCAAAAGCTTTTAAAAATATGGTGCCAGCACTGCATTGCTATACATGACCTGTTGCCAGGGGATGCAATAAGTATCTTAGGGATCAATATACCGATGCCGGCTTCCCAACTGCCATCAGAGCACCAGAACGTCAAAAAACATCAGGATGCCAACACCTAAATAGCCCTAATGTATGTATGCTGGGGCAGGTTTGGTTCCGGTCGCAGAAGGGGAGTTGGTTTAGGCACTAGTGGGGAGGGGTGGGGGAATTAGGGTTAGAATCGGTGGGAGGAAAGTTAGGGTTAGGCTACGGGGATGGGGGTTTAGGCACTTAAAGGGGAGGGTAAGAGATAAGGTTTGTTAACGGTGCGATTTTGGTTACGATTCGATCCTGCTTTAATTGGGATTGAATCGGAATTGAATCGGGATTGAAAACACATTCAATATATAGTAAAGAGCTGTATTATATACTGTAGTCTTTCCTGCACAGTCTATTTTACTGTTCAGTGTACACTAAACGGGAGCACATATCGGGATTGAATCGGCATCAAATGAGGCTGAAAACCATTCGATGTCCTTTCGATTTTGATTTGATTTTGATTCGATCTTGACTATAAAGTCAAAATCGGACACAATATCTCACCATGTGTACACAACATTGGGCTTCAGGGAGCGAGAGGGTTAGGCTGTTGCAAGATAGGGTAAGGGAGAGTGTGGTAGGGGGAGAGGGTTAGGTTCCGCATTGAGCCCTTGTCATGATTCTTCATATCTGGGTGCCGGGGTCCGTCTTCTGACCACTGCCACCTTGACCACGAAATGTTGTATGCATTCTTTTGTCAGAACCCATACACTAGTCATGAGATCCAGCAGAATAGTTTTCTAATTCACCTATTTTATACTAAAAGGTGTTAGAAAGAGTGTGACATATCATTACAATAAGCCTTTAAATGCATGGTTCATTTAAATGTGTGATTGTTAGTTATACAAAAGCATTAGTCACTTTCTTGACAGGTGGGTGACACAACACAACATTACGTCCAACATCAAGCTAGACGAGTCTCCTAACGAACTGCAATTCGTAATCCATTTTTTTTTTATTTGACAAATTAAATATATTCATTCTAAAACTATAAAAGTCCCATTTTAGACATACACATTTCTGCACACATTGAAACGTATTGTTATTTTGTGATGCCGCCCATTGCAGAACCGTACCAGCGATTGCAGCTTAAACAGCCGTGCCATTCATCGGATAAATGTATTTATATATGACTTCTTTGTGTTTTCCTTGATAGAACCCTGTGACAACGATAACCAGGTGCCATTTCAGTTCACTGTGGTCTTTTATTCCGACTGCGGTTATACAAGAAAGAGGCTTTGTGGTTTATGCCTTAATTAATCAGATACACAATGTACATAATTCTTTATTGCCAGTTCCATATTATAGTCGACAGATAAAGAAAGTTACAGTGCCGCTGTCACGCCGCTCATTGTCTGTAATATCATGTTGCTATGGTTTTAATCTGGAAGACTTGTTTTCTTATTTAAACGCAGGCGTTTCATAAAGAGCGCAATGGCTTGTACACAGAATTGCAAATTAAAAGGGGTGAATATACATTGAATACAGATATTAATAGCAGGGTGTATAAAAGCACAATGCGTTCAGCGGGGGTCTAGGAGAGAACTACAGTAGAAAGTAAAAAGGTTTCCGATGTGTTAAAGAACTATTTATCTGACTCCACAGTGGGGAGAACGTTATTACTGGAAATTATACAATCAATACGGAAAACTTTGCAGCTTGTTGGTTTGTGGATTATAATAATACTTTTTCCACGCTAATCATAATAACGCTATATAATTATTTGACAGGCTAATCTAATGTAATTATCTATTATAGCAACTTCAGCCCTGTTGGAGGAATAAAATCATTATTATAATTACGAAAATGTTATTATTATAAACTTTTGGATGTTCTCCATTCCACTGAAGCCTCACTCAGATTCCGACACTTGTACATCAGAGGGGATAGTTGCTGCGAGGAAATAACTCCTCCCCTTTTCCCCATTGGCTATTTTGTCTGCTAGGGAGTAATGGGCCCCATACATCAGCAATCACAATTTATGGATTTTCAGATATAGGGATATTTTGGCCAGATAAATGGATTTTACAATCTATCTGACTTTGCCCACACATTACAGATTTATTTCAGTGATCGGCAGATTTTTCCATCTAAAGATTGCATCTTCATATCTGGAAATTGCCCAATCGATTGCTGTTCATAATGTAATATAGATGAAGAAGAGGAATTGGGAATGCCCACACATATAAAAAAGATCTGCAGATAATACCAGATTATTAAACATGTTTAAAAACCTGATTAAGCAATCGATTGGCGATTTTGATTGGGATTGCCAAAAGGGGGAGCCCACACATCTAAAATTAATTGTGGCAATCATCTCCATATCTGAAAATTGTCATTAATTGCTGATGTATGGGGCCCTTAACATGAAAAGTCGACATTCAGAAAGACAACATTGAGAATGTTGGCAGGTTCTGAATGTTGGCAGTCAAAAAGTAAAATGGACATTAGATTGATAAGGAATGTCAACATTCACAATGTTGACATGGGTAAAATGCCAATGTTTAAAGTCAACGGAATTTGATCATTGTGTTGCATTCCTTGATAAATGTTGAACAATATATTGGGTTGTTTGGGACTCGTGCCTCTTATAGGTCAAGTGATAAGACTCTCAAAGGTTGCATTCAAGTTGAGTTGGTTTCCTGGTCACCAGTGTTGGGTTGAATGGCCTGCACAGGTGTAACTAATGAGCATTCCCTTTCCATTATAGTGAGATTTGACCTAGCAGTCAGTGCTAGGTGATTGGCCTCTGTAGCATTCAGTGCTAGGTGATTGGCCTCTGTAGCAGTCAGTGCTAGGTGATTGGCCTCTGTAGCATTCAGTGCTAGGTTATTGACCTCTGCCTTGTGTACTGCCTTTTGACCACAAACAGATGATAAAATTGGACTTACGGTGTAAAGATTCAAGTCCTGTATGCTAAAGATTAATCTCATTGGGGGGCATGTATGTCCTGTATCCCTGTCTGATCCTATGAGCGCACCCATAGGGGACGTAGGTCCAAATGTTTGGCTCCATTTTTTCTATTTATTTATTTTTCTTGCTATTTTTCTGTTTTAACAATATAAATATTTCGGTACTTGTTTCCTAGAACGGCCACAATCGCGGGCATCGTGTACCTTAAAGTTAAGGTACACGATCCCCGCGATGGACCTGATTTCCTTTGAAATCAGGTCCATTTTGCCGGCAAAGGCAAAATCGGGGGCATCGCGTCGGTCGCGTGCATTAACATGGCCCCCGACACGACCAACGCGATGCCCGCGATTTTGCCATAGGCTTCAATGTTAAAATATTTTTAACATTGAAATCGGGAGCATCGCGTCGGTCTTGTGCCATTATAATGGCACAAGATGAGATGGACTGTGATGTTATACGCGTCCCCGCGCGGGGCTCGCTGCGCTCGCCACGCTTCGGGCTCGGTGGCTCGCTGCGCTCGCCACACTTTATATTCTCAGCTCCACGCCAACGTGGATAGTAGGGGTATGAAAAGGTCAGAGGACGCGCACCGCCGCCCCTCGCGGGCTCGCTGCGCTCGCCACGCTTCGGGTTGGCGTCAATCGTGGGGTGCCATTGAGGGGGTAAAATTGGGGGTCTAGGGAATATTTTACATTGAATCCAATGTAAAATAGGGTCCCAGGGACCCTATTTACATTTGATTCAATGTAAAAATCGAGTCGATCGCGTCGGTCGCATCGCATGCGATTTGGTCGCATGCGATGCGACCGACGTGATTTTTCCGACACGACCACCCCGATGCAAATCGGGATGGCCGTGCTAGGAAACAAGTACCAATATTTGTCTTATGTACTATTCAAAATGTGGTCAAGTTTACTTGTAATGTCTAACACATAAAATAGGGGGCCTTTTTAAATGTGCCAGTCAGAAATAAGTGCACCAGTTGTGTGACCTGGGAATCGTGAACTGTGTTGAGGACCGAGTTTGAAAACCACTGGTATAGAGCATTGTATTATCTTGGAATGAGAATAACTGCCTAGAATCACCATAACAACCATAATGTGTTATATTACATGTAGTTAGTTTATTATTGTGCAGTTTATGCAGATTTACAATATTGCTGAGGTACCTGCCAGGTAAGTTTAAGCGTAAAATTCAAATACAGAGTTTCCTTTAGGGAGGCTCATATAGAGCTGGATGCTGGGAGAGAATTTAATTTGTCTGAGGACCCTTTAAATATGCTACAGCTTCCATATGTGTAATTAGCTGGCTGCTGAGTTTGCCTATATATATTTATGTATATATGTTCTCTATGGAAAGGCTGCTTAGTATTGTTGGGAAGACATTTATTTGCATTGTGTTCTAAAGAAAAACATGTTTATTTGCGCAATGCTAAATAAAGAAGGCGGATGCCTTGTTTGCATTCATTCGCTGGTTACCAGCAGAACATATGTTCTCCGTGCTGCCTTTGTCCTGATTTAATCAGAATCCTTGTATGAATATCAAGAGGAGAAAAGTTACATGGTAGCAGCGAGTCGGCCCCGTGGTGTTGCGCAGAAATCAGGTCACAAAGTCATCCATAGATTTACAGATGCACCTGTTGTACAGTAGCTGCATTTATTCCAGGAAATTCCGCTCTATAACTGTTTTGCTCTTCCCTTAAAGGCAATCTCTGTATCTCTCTGCTGTGTATAACAAGGGGTGAGATGAAGCTTGTATGGGGGTGTAGTATCGAAGAGCTACAGTACTGTATTTACAGTATGTCAGTATTAAATAGGTCTACACTAGTGGCTGCTCCAGAGGTGGGGCTGCTGCGTAGTCCGAAATTCAAATAGGGGTGCCGCACCAAGGGCCCGATTAAGACCTCATCGCACTACTGAAAATACGCACAGTGAGCGATTATCGATACACTGCGTGCGCGTACGGTTCACTGTACGGATGCGTGATGCCATCCTGCGATGAACTCTGCAACTAGTTCTGTTTGCTGGCCGTTCCAAAAGTGATTGACAGGGAGTGGGCAGGTGGGGGAGGAAACCAACCACTTTATGGGAGTGGCAAGAAAAACACTGGACATGCTGGAAAAAAATGCTGGGATTGTTGGGGAAAATGCATGCACACCAAGCCATCTGATGGGTGGGGTTGTGAGTCAGCTTCAGCCCGGATGTGCCTGCTTCCACCGCAGCCACCAAGTAAAGCTGGCCATACATCAGAAAGATCGATCTTAAGATCGATTGCGCTCATGATTGTGTACAATTTCCCTTGAAATCCCCGGCAGTCCTTGGTGGTTTTTGGACACACAATCTACTCACAATCCATCATACAATCAGTCATACAATCCATCTGCTGCATGATTGTGTACACAAGATGTGCACACAATCTGCATTCAATCCATCATACAATCAGTCATACAATCCATCTGCTGATTGATTGTATGATTGTGTACACAAGATGTGCACACAATCTGCATACAATCCATCTTACAATCAATTGAGATTAGATGATTGGGTACAATATCTTTCTGATGTATGGCCACCTTAAGTCTCAGGCTACGCGGTGCCTGCGATGACATGTGCCCTATATATGCACTGGTGTGAATGGATAGGTTCCCCCACAACTGAAGGTACTGATTATTTTGTCCGTAAGTCTAACTGCCCAAAGACCTAAACTGGGCCTAATGGATGGTGAACCCTCCCACTCTTCAACCATCCAACCCCAGGACCCTATACCTGTTCTTATAAAGAGCCAGAACAAGCAAATCTGGGGTTTTTAAAACACATACAGATGGAGCGCCTCTCAGAAAGCGCTGGGGCTCACCAGAATGCCTCCATCTGACTGGGACATGCGAGTATCTCTCACGCACGCATGTCCCAGCTTCCGAGCGGCGGGGAATGTAAACCCTGCCCATCTCCGCTTCAGTGAAATGGGTAGGGTTAGGAAGGGGTTGGGGGGAGGTTGGGGTGATTGGCAGGGATTAGTGGCGAGGTGGCAGGGAGCTCCATTGGAATGAGACGCACGAGCGTCTCGTGCATGCGTGTCCCCTTCCGACGGCTGGCGAGGGGTGGTGGTTGGCGATCCAACCGCCAGATCCCGCAAGAAGAGAGGTGCTCCATCTGTATGTGAGAAACCTGGGGGAAATATACCTGCTTTCTATATATCAGTGACCCTGTCACTATATATATATATATATATATATATATATATATATATATATATATATATATATATATATATATATATATATATATATATATATATATATATATATATATATATAGACTGTAATTTGTGTTACAGTATCTTTCTTTCTAACATAACCTCTCCGTATGGGCTCATCACAAACTAACTTCGGACATCAGAGTTTTTCCTTTGAAGCTCACAAAATGCTAAATTTATCATTTTCCTCCTAATTGACACCAAGAAAATGCCAGATCTCCTGTGATCCGTTTATGATTGTGTTTTTTGGATGTCTTTGCTGGCATCAGACCTGTAAACACCAGCCGGTCATAATTACAAACATGTGAACTAGATAGACCTCAGTTTGTCATTAACTTTTTGGCTTTTTTTTTGGTCAATTGACTAACTTGACGCTCAATAATGGTCTGCTAAGCATATAATTTATTCCGCAGTGCTGGGTACGCGGCACAACGTCCATGGACAGGTTTGCAGATCATAAATGTGAAGCAGTTCAAGAGTCCATGCATTTCTATATATCGCCCTTAAGGTTACGGCAAACGCAGTGACACCGTAGCCCAGAAAGTTATTCATAGTTCCGATGACATACAGTAGTCACCTGTTATTACATGTGTGTTAATTAGACTATTCCATCCAGAGCCCATAATGATATGCACCGAATATACAATTTATCAAAGTATTACCCATGAATCCCCCTTCCGTTTCTTAGATGCCAGAAATGCAAGGGAGATTATTATGTGTACTCAATTACATTGATAAATGTGGTAATTATCTTCTTAAAAAATGTTCAATCTGTGTCAGTGAAATCGTAGAGTTACAGGGCCGGGTGTAAATCTGAGCGAGTGGCTCCTTTAGGTCCTGTGTGATTCACGGAAGATGTATATAAATTAATATAGTAACGGAACATATGGTGGCGAGGTTTACTACAACAGAGCAAAATCAATTTACCATTTCTAAAATTAGCATCTTCTCTCAGAGAGACGGGGCCGGTATCAGCAGCATGTTCAGTATTAGGGTACTGTAGAGTTGGAATAGGCATTCTCATGGGTGAATTTATCTATCTATCTATTTACTGTATCTATCTATCTATCTATCTATCTATCTATCTATCTATCTATCTGTCTGTCTGTGCTAGGGGTGTCTTACCCCCCAATTTTTTTTTTCCAGATTGAGGGGCAGATGTACAGTATGAAGCAGTGATAAGGGAGGAGAAGTGAGGCAAAGGATAAGTGCCTCATGGCAACCAATCAGCTGTTCTGTATAATATTATATTATGCAAATTATAGATGTTACTTCAGTGCTGATTGGTTGCCATGGGTCACTTCTCCTCTGCCTCACTTCTCCATTGCTACATACATCTACCCCTGTAAATCATCATACCCTCCAACTGTACCGATTTTGCCGGTACAGTACCGTTTTTTTACGGTCTGAAGTGTTATTGGATCCTGGATGTCCTGATGTGTGGTACCAGCAGCAACCCAAATCTGCCCCCACAATTACCATATGTTGCAGCTGGCTGCTGTGCGAGTTCCTGGTGAGCCAGGCTGGAGTTGATGATCCACATGGTCCCCATGCTGGGCATGTCTAGCATTGCGCCTGGCAGATCTCTATGTATGGAGGTCTCCATTATCCCCTGGGGTGTTCTATGACTATGTGGCAGCCTGTGTATGAGGCTGGGGTAATATCAGGGCTTCCTGGTGGTCTTTATAGGGGAAGGGGGCTCTCACACTGCTTCTGTCCCATTAGGTGCAGGGCGAGAAGCTGCATATATGCATATATAGTGGGAGTCCCAGGCACGATATTCCCTCTTTATGGGTTAGATTTATTATGTGTGTATTTGGGGTGAGTGGCTAGTATGCAATAGAGAAATAGACATCAGAATCTGGTTGCCATGGGCAACGTCTACTCATCATTTTTTTAAGAAACCTTAGTAAATGTTCCGCTCTGGCTGCATTCTCTCTTTATGGAAGTGGAATTCTGTAATGTTACATCACAGGCAAGTGCCTTAACAGTTGCGGAGTATCCCCTTATAAAAGGGAAAAAAATGCCCAGTACACCTTTGGAACGGAGGCATTGCCACACCTCATCTACCCATGACCACGCCCTGTTTACATGTGACCACGCCCCCTTTCTGAGTGTGTACCGATTTCTGCCCTTCAGATGCTGAGGGGGTTTGAATCATATGTGCACCAAGTTTGGTGTACATTGCTCCAGGCATTCCAGAGTTATGCTGGAACATACAGACACACACACACACACACACACACATATGTACATACACACATAAATACATTATATATATATATATATTTAGATAGAGGAAGGATATGTATTTATTGAAGTGATTCACAAGCATGAGCTTAAAGGTTTTAATTAAAATATGTTCTAATACCTCACATCTTCACCTTGGGAGTTATTTAGAGATGTATAATACACATGCTAAGTACGGTACTAACAACCACAGTGATTGAGCGTGGGCTTTCTTCTGTTATGATAGATACTGTATGAAGGCTTTTCTATACAGCATGAGAAACTTTAGAGTATATTGGAAAATAACATATTTTGTGATCTATTTTCATGTATTGTGTTTGTTTTCTATTTGATATATTCTAGGTTTGACTGGGATGTAGCATCACAGTATATTATATCACATAAGCTGCTGGACCGGGCTGCCATCAGAGATGGGACTGCCGGAACTGCATTACTGGGCCCTGAAAGAGGGGGCCCTCATCTACAGCTGTGACTAAGTATATATGTATAGAAATGTTGTCAACAAAATGGCTGCCGCCATATAGGAGACAAAAACACCATTACTTTCCCATCTGATGGGGCCTACACACGATTTGAGGGCATTTTCTAAGCGATCTCACTAGATCACTTAGAAAATGTCCCTACATAACTCTGCGTGTAGGAGCCATAGCGATAGTGATGCGCTGCCCGATCTGCCAAAATCGTAGCTCGTGTTTTTTTGCAGGTCTGCACATAAACCAGGCCGTGAACTGCATGAGCAACTGGGTGAACACAATCCACGCAGAGACCAACTGTTGCGGATTGGTGACCCACCGTTTTTTGGGCATGCACTGGATAACACAGGCGTGTCTAGATCATTAGCGTATGTGTGTGTGTGTGTGTGTGTGGGGGGGGGGGGGGGGGGCGATGGCTGCTTAACATCACACGGAGTCTCTGATGCCAAAAAAATGGCCGGACTGCACTTGGCTTCACAGTGAGTCATGGGGCAACCAGTAATGTGCAAGCACTTTGCACATTAGTAAAGCTCCTGAAATATTTTGTGGGCACATCACGAAGAGGGACTCGGCATGCGGGGCAGACTTGCCCAGTGTTGGGCAGCCCACTGCTTTCAAGCTCCGGGAGTTGTAATTTTGTTCAATTTTCCAAACTTACAACTCATCCAGAATGAGGCCCCAAAGTTGAATTTGTTTTTTAACACTGAGCCGGAGCACTAATTTTTGGGCTAAATCTCCATTACCATGCACACACAAAATAAACTTTATTATTTATAGAAATAAGTGGTTCTGCAGTGGAAGAAATTGCAGGAAAAAATGTGTTTGCTTTCGGCCTGAGGCTTCTCTACAGGAATGGAGTAATTCTTGAATCTCCAATTTGTGCTATAATGGCTTTCAGAAAATATAGTGCGCTGTAGCAATCCCCTATTTATAAACTAAAGAGTACGTTCCAGGAAACTTATTATTGCAATATTAATTTACCTAGGTTTACCCCAAAATTGTAAGAGGTTTGCAAAGCATTTATTTTCTTACTACTGATAGAATTTCTAAATGATTCATATCAATATACTATTCTGACTGTTTCAGTGCAATTCCCCTAGGCACAGCTCTTTGGGCCATTGCGTTAGTTAATTGCCAATTAAAGCAAATGATGGCAATTAACCAACATTTTTTAACAAATGTATTATGCTACAAAATCCGTCTCTGTGCATTTGCAATTACGGAGCTACTTAGTAATCTTCTCTAAGAAGCGCGCTCAAGGTGGTGTGCTTCTCCAGGTATTTGTAACAGCAATCTAGGTCAAGGAAAAACTTGCAACATTAAATATCATAAACTAATTGAAAGCAGATGGATACTGCCTCAATATACACATTTGTCAAAGGATAAGTTTATATTATCAACCAGATTGTTTCCTTCTTGAAATCACCTACTCAGCGAATTACTTTTTTTGTAGAGATAATTATTGGAACCGCCAAAAAGTCAATTACAGTGCTTACTGCATACATTTTGGGGCATTCGGAAATTCAAATCCATCTGGATTTTGTGTATCCGTACTCCTAAGAAAATCCAATGCAAAATGAGTTCCCGTTTGAATCTTTCATGATTCTGAATTTGGATTTAAAATACAAATTTTGAGTTATTGATGCAAGTTACATAATTTTAGTTTTGATTGTGGTTTTTCCAAAACCAAAACACAGGGGTACATGCACACAATGGGTCTGATTCATATACCAAAGGGCTTATGGCGGCAGTAGCAGAGTACTGATGGCTGGTACTGGTGGCGCAAGTGGTGAAACCATATGATGTTTGCGGACGTCAAGAGATTAATTGGCAACAGCGGCGATGGAAAGGGGCAGCAACGGCAGACAATTCCCTCCATTTTGGGGAGAGCCGAGGCCAAGTCATCTATTAACCTCTCAAGATATCAGTTGGGCTATCGGTAAGATCTTCAGACCCAGGTTGCATGACCCCATAGGTCACACATCTGGCTTATGACGTGCTAGAAAGCAGCACTGGATCACAAATGCATGCAAGAAGTGTATTACCATATCTATGAACAGCTGCTGCTTCCAAGGAATCAGCAGTGATGCAGCCGCCAATTGTATCCGAGTCAGGTCTTATGCCTGCCAAATAAGCTGCAGCTTGCAGAATAGGACTTATTGCTAAATATTTGATACCAACCCACTTGAGTTGGCTCAATTTGCAGTTCTGCCAGAGAAGTGCAGCAGAAAGCCATATGTAAAGTCTAAGGCGGACGCAGTTGACCAATTTTTTGCCAGAACATTCATCCCAATCATAGAGCACATGTTTTCTAATTGGTAGTGCTCAGTGATGATTGGACGTACCTGGGAGGTAACAGGGGCATGGTTAAGCATCTCCTGTGTGAGTGGTCCATACACGATGCTATACTTGGACAGAGATACTGCATCTGCGAAAGGACTGATGCAAGTTTTGATGGGTCATCCGGTTCTAAACAGGCACCAAGCTGGACGTGCACCACCAGTGGATGCTACAACTGGCCCTTTCAGCTGCAGCATATCTTAAGATATTAACTATTTCATTTATACTGGTTGGCCAATTAATGGACATATTTCCGCTTATTTGATGGATGGTATGGCATATATATCTGTTCATTGATTGATCAAACTTGTGACGCGCTTCACTATATTTATTGCATATTGGGCAATCCACAGTGTCCGGATAGCACTGAGCGGACACTGTGGACAGTGGTGGCAGAATTTGAAAAAAAAATTAAAACATAGGCCGCCCACAGATTGGCTGAGAGTGCTCTCTGTCTCAGCCAATCAGCAGTGAGTCAGCAAAGCCTCTGATTGGCTGAGAGAGAGAGCACTTTTAACCAACCAGTGGCATGCCAGTCTTTTTCCAAATTTTGGTGACGCTGTCTGCAGTGTCCACTCAGCGCTTCCCTTACACTGCGGACTACCCGCCCCACCGCAATGCTGCACCCACAGCCCCCAAACGCTTCACGCAGCCCAGATCCCAGACTGTCCACCCCGTTCACATAGGTTTGCCAGCGGTGCTTTACCGCTGGCACACACCTACAGATCGGACCAACACATTGTGGGTGCTAAAAAGCACCGCAATGTGTCATTGATGGGTCTGATCCGACAGATTGAACCTGCAGCAGGTTGAATCTAAAGGGTCCAACAGGATGCGCACAGGACCGTGCATCGGGTTGGATGGGATGTCAAACACATCCGATTTGGGCTTATTTCTCAGCCCGATCTGTTGATATTGTCCCAAATCGGATAAGTGTATGGGCACCTTAACAGTGTCCAGTCAATGAGTCAACATACAAAAGCAATCCACCCCTGGTTATTGTAATTATATGTATTTAAATGATGAAAAATTAATTATAAATTAATGATAAAAAATATATAGATTATTATAACTGTATATTATTTAATCTTATTTGGTTTCTGTCAAGATTTTTATTGTCTTCAATATTATTATTTTTATTTTTATTATTATTATTATTATTATTATTATTATTATTATAACCAGTTATTTACAGATGGAGCCCCTCTCTTTCAGGCAGGAGCTGGCGGTGGATTTGCCAGCCACCAGCCCCCACCAGCTGCCAGAAAGGGATGCGCAAGCACGAGACACACGGTCATCCCCTTCTACCGGAGCTCCCCCCGGGTCCCTGCCACCTCATCGCCATCCCCAATCACTGTCCCCCCCTCCCTGCTCCCCCAACCCAGCCCTGAAACTGAGACGGGCAGGGTTCGCGTCCCAGCCCGAACAGTAATTGGGATGCGCGAGCGTGTGGGTCACTCGTCCGTCCCAGTCAGATGTCTGTATCACATCAAAAATATATTTACCCCACTCTTATAATAGGAGCAGATGTACTAAGCATTGGTAAACGATAAAGTGGAAAGTGATAACGTAACAGACAATGAGCTTCTTCAGGAGTGCTGCAGATTCCATGCAGTCTGGCCACCTGCATGGAATCCGCCAGAGCAACCCTGAAATAATGTCCGCTGCTTCGTTAGAGACAGATTCTCCTACAGGATTCTGGGAGCATATTACCTCTTGGCAACAAACATGTAAACCCCTGGCAACAAGCATAGAAATCCCTGACAATGAGCATAGAAATCCTTGGCAATGAGCATGTAACTCCTGGCAAAAAAAACAAGAAACACCTGGCAAGGATCAAGAAATCCCTAGCAACAAGCAAGAAACCCCTGGCAATGAAAATAGAAACCCCTAGCAATGGGCATTTAACCCCTGGCAACAAGCAATTGACCTCTGGCAATGAGCAGGTAACCTCTGTCACTGAGCAAGAAACCCCTGGCAATGGCCTGGAGACCCCTGGCAATGAGCAAGAAACCCATGGCAACGAGCAACAACCTTGGATAGAACAAATACAAATGTAGAGTTCTGCCCCACAGTTGTATAACAATAAAATATTTCAGATTCACATACAACATCCTGGACAATGACAGCGAGAGAGAGATATAATATAACACAGTTTCCATAGCATGAGGATACATCACACAATGAGCTGTCAGTCACCAGAAAACAAACACTAAGTAAGATTATAGATGCAGACATAAGATTTAACCTTCAGGATAAAGCTCGATGGGGATATGAGTGAAGATGTCAGGGTTGAAAGGCTGGCGTTGTGATCTGAAACATCTTGCATATAGAGTGTTTTACAATAGACTTCAGAATGCTTCCCGTTGGCAGTAACAGGTCAGAGAGAGTCACTTCAACACTACAACCTGGAAGCTTATGGAATCGTCCTTGGTCAGGAACCGACCTCACAGCTATTTAAGTCCATTTAAAACCATCCTTTAGCTAGGGTGCATTTAGATATAAACTGTATTTCAGTCAGAATACAAAACATTCTATCTATAAAAATAGAGGGAGTGTAGTGAGCGATCGTAGATAGAGGGCAGAGAGAGAAATGGAGAGAGAGAGAATGATGGAGAAAGAAAAAGGCAAAGAGAGAGAGAGATAGAGAGAAAAAAGGAGGGAGAGAGAGAGTTGGAGCGCAGAGATAGTGAGAGCAGAGTTATCGAGAGCATGCCACCACCCACAATATAGAGACGCCCCTGCTCGCCTAGTGTGAGGGGGAAATGCATTGCTGCCCCCAGCAGGTGCCACCCACAGGTTTGTGCTTCACGGGCCTAGTGTGAAATCTGGCCTGCTGCTATGTGGAGTGTTCTATAGTTTATATATATATATATATATATATATATATATATATATATATATATATATATATATATATATATATATATATATTTTTTTTTTTTCACCCTATATCTTAAAATTCCACTGTATACGTTTTTATTTGCAGTAAAATTCCACCCTATATCTTGAATACCTACTATCGAAAGTTCTTATGAAAGCCCATAAAAGTAATCTCAATAGAGTACTTACAAATGAAAGGTATAGTACCAAAACAATGTGCTAGATATTTTTGAAGGATTGTTACATATATAATTAGCATTTGTCAATAAAAATAAATCAATTGTGAGACAATATAGTATTTTTAATTGGTTCTTTATCCATCTGTCATCCATCTGTTACTCATTCTTAGTTAAATGCGATTTATGTCTTCCCTATCGTATGATGTTTACTTACCATCATGTTCTACGTTTGTAGATTTGTAAAAAAAAAAAGTGTTACACCCCTGATGAAGTCTCATAATGGGCCTTATTTTGGTTCATTCTTTCTAACAAAATCCTTCTTAGATGGGCAAAACCATGTGCACTGCAGGGGGGGCAGATGTAACATGTACAGAGAGAATTAGATTTGGGTGAGTAATTTTGTTTCTGTGCAGGGAAAATGCTGACTGCTTTATTTTTACACTGCAATATAGATCTCACTTTGAAGTAAAACCCCACCCAAATCTAATTCTCTCTGCACATGTTACATCTGCCCCACCTGCAGTGCACATGGTTTTGCCCATCTAAGAAGGATTTTGTCAGAAAGAATTAACCAAAATAAGGCCCAATGAGACAAAACGCGTTGGGTACTTGTTGTGATCCATAATCTAAAGAAAAATTACTTCTGCTACAAGATTTATTCTCAAGGAAGCTTGTTTTACTATATATTTGTATTTTAATAAATGTTTTATGTATAAAAAGTTTCTATTCATTATGTGTATATAGGAAAGGGAAAGACGGGAATTACCAACTATACACTTATGGGTGCTTTATAACACTATTGTGTGGATAGCTGGGCTGCGATTTTACACAAGCCGCGCAAATTCTCAGGCTTACACGGGTCTGGATTTCCCTCTGGCTGGGCGGTGTATACCTGATCACAGGGCTCCAAAAATTAGCAGCCCGGCGATCAGGACTGAATCAGGCCCATAGTCTCTGTAAAGTGATATGTTTTTGATATATAAATATGTGCTAATATATATACATCGATAGAAGCACTGAGGCAACAATAGGAACATGATATCACAAAACATAATTTCCTGGCAGTCCAACAGCTTTTTGCCATTTGTTACAATAATTTCTTTAATAACGTTTTTTCATGGTATTGTTTGTAAATCAGATCTCATTAGCAGATCACAATAACCAAGAGCTAAGGGAAGATGCCATTACAAATGTATTTCTTATGGTCGTTTAGTAAAAATATGTAAAACAAACAAAAGAACCAGCGAAATCAACAAACCTAAAAGTTTCTATTTTTATTATATTTTCATACACCTAGGGCATGGTTGCCTACCCTCCCAGAATGGCCGGTAGGCCCTCTCCTGACCCAGTGGAAAGGTGGGCAACACTCCCGAATACCAGCGCCCCCCACCCCCTGAATCTCCCTGGCCCCAGCGGTAAATTACCGTGGTTCGCAGTTTCCTGGGGAGGGGAGGGGCTAAATATGCAAATGTTGTCATTAAACCCCTCCCCTCCTTGAAGTCCCGCAAATTGCGGGTTTTGCCGTACTGGGGGTGGGGCTTGATGATGTCTACATCAGACCCCGCCCCCAAGTTGCTGATGATAGTCTCCTCTCCGGGCTTCTCCCGAGAAGAGACTTTAAAAGTAGGCAACCCTGACCTAGGGGTAAATTTAGTAAAGCTTTTAAAAATGAAAAGAGTTGATGTGTTGATGTACACATCCCCTTGCATGGCACCGAAGGAGATGCGGCGGCTTTGGGAGGCGGGCGTTTTGCCGGGCGATGAGCGGAGTTTATGGGCTCACTAATGAGCAAATGTACGTTGCCTATCGAGCCAACCTGAAAGAGATTGGCAGCTGCGTGTGCTGCTGGGAGCGATCTGATTGGCTCCCTTTACAGCACGGATGCAAAAAAAACTCTCTCTGCCCATGTGACATCTGCAGCGCAGCATGGTTTTTGCCCAGTTGTGTGCTTTTTTGCTTTACAAACAAAGCTGAAACAGGCTCATAGACCTTTAACCTTACACACAATACACATAACGAATGACACTTTTACAACACAAGTTCTGTACAAATGCAAAGTTTTCTATTAAATAAAGAGTGAGACGATACTAAATAATTGGACTTCCTCAGTGTCTTTGCACAGATGTTTAAATTCCTCCTTCAAACACACCACTGCGAACGGCATTGTGAACGGAAGACGGCTTCTAAAGAAATGATAAATGTATTTATGCGCTTCTGGAATTGTATAGATCTTGCATTTGACAAACTGTAGACATCAGAGAGCTGAACGTATAGAGAAGACTGGGCTCCTGTCCTCCTCTGCAAACACAGCAGACAACACAGCAGCCGCATCTAAAGGTCTTCTTATCTCCATCCACAGAGTATTCCGGACACAGCTGTCCATCTTTGATGCTTTGTGTCTCTACCAGATGGTGAAGTTGGAGGAGAGAGAACATGCAGATTTCTTGCTTCATCCTCTCTTGCGCTGTATACTCAGGAACGCTGGCTGGATACGGCAACAGCTGCGCTCCGCTCTACCTTACCCTTCAGTGTTTATTGCAAAGATGAAGTAGCAGAAATATTGGCCGATACCGCAGCACATTACCGAATCCCCATCAGGCGGCGGAGTCTGCAGACCTGTCGATCGCACTTACACGTCCCCGGACAGTCTTCGTTTGTTTCAATCAGTGCATAGGTCATTCTTACCATTGGCTCGGGGCTAATTGCGAAATGGTAATTTAAAATGTCAGATTTCTTTCTTCTTGAGAGAAAAAGTAATAAGTCTCAAGGAGGAAGAATCCGTCAGGCTCGCCCTTGCATAATAGATCTAGATTAAGCAGTAGAGGAGAAGCCATAGATTTTCTCTCTGTTGGTAATGTCATCCCTATAATTTGATGTACGATCGCCAACAGATAAAAATGCTTTTATCTGATCTGGGACTAGATGAATCCGACAATACAGAAAGAGGTTTCACGTAGAATTGTCTCCAAGTTCCTCAATTAGAGCTGTTTAGGATTCAGGATGGAGCCAAAGTTATGTTCGTGGGAGCGATGATTCCTCTGCCGGCAGAATGGACGGGTGTCTCTGCATCATCGCACTGCAGTATGTGCAAAATACATAGGGCGAGATTCAGCAAGCTAAAATTGCCATAAAAACCCAGTTTTCGGGGTTTTTACCGCATTTTCATATGCAGCAAAGCCCCATTGCTGGGGCTTCGCTGCGGGGGGGTTACGCCAGTTCCTATTTGGCGTAACCCCATGGAAGCCTATGGGCTTCCCTTCGCGTCCCCCGCCGTCCCGCGTGCCCCACACCGATCCGCGCCGCACCCGCCTTACCTGTGTCCGGGCAGCCTCCTGCTGTGCTGCCCGGACCAGTAATTTCCTCCTGCCTGCACCACTTCTGAGTGCAGGGAGGAGGAACCGGAGCCCTTACAGCTGTGTAAGGGTACCGGCAGGGAGAGGAGGACCCGGTGCACATCGCCGGGCATCGCTTTTGCGTTAATTATCGCATATGTTACTGTATATGCGATTATTAACTATGCAAATACCGGCGATGTGCACCGGGGTTATTGGTGAATCTCGCCCATTGTGTAGCCAGGAAAGGTTACGGTATAAAGGGCCGACAGTGTCTAGGTTGACACCAGTGCCGTATGCAGGGATACATACCATATCCATGAGTGCCTGAGTGTGTAAGATTTAAAATGGGTCTTCGTCAAAGCTTTCCAGAAGGGTGGACAAGTCCCCTGTCCCCAGAACCCCCCCCCCCCCCCCCATCCCGCACTCCATGGGCAACAGATGACCAGCAATATTGGCATTGTGCAGCAGGGGGCATGACCACGATGACACAATGCAATTACCACACCCGTAACTAACTCAGTGAGCCCCACCCATCCTGCCCTCTATCAAGTATTGCCCACCAGCCCCTCCCCTTGCTTCGTTGAGCTGGATGCCCTCATATAAATGTAATTGTCTGCTGATTGTGTGTGTGTGTTGAAATAGACAAAAAAAGTTGACACAAGCAAAAGGTTGATGTGGACATGGTTGACACATAAAATTTTTAGTTTTTCATGCTGTTTGTGTGAATTTGTAGGTTTTATAATGTGGACTCCACATTATTATGTATTGCCCCCTCGCACGGCTCTTCATGGCTCAACACTTACCGGAACCATGCAGCTGTAGTCAGGACAGGGAGGTCCCGTGTGTCTACTATGTGTGATGCCTGCAGCATAATGTAATGCACATAATTAATGTCAGTTATACCTCTCATTTAGATATGGACATCTCTATATTCAAGCAAAATATTCAGTTATTTTAAAAAGAACCACAAGATGATGATGATGATGATGATGATGATGATGATGATGATGGTGATGATGATGACTACTATTATTACTTTTTTCTTGTGGTTAGTGGAATTGTTTGGTCAATGACACAGCAGCACAGTGGTAAGCATTGCTGAATACGCAAGTTTGATTGTGAACAGGACATTACCTATGAGGAGCCTGTATACATACACTATCACATATGATGGATGTTATGTATACGGAGCACACAGGCCCCTTGGTACCTGGACCCCCCAGTCCGCATACCCTGAATTTATTTAGTATATACTCAGCGGCATCTTCTGAGCGCTGAGCAAATAACCACAAAAATGGCAAAACTGACATTTTCCCAGCGTTTTGTACAGTTGCGGTAGGAAAATGGCTGCTGACTCTATTTTAACGAATACCTGCGTATGCAGAGAGGACCCCGGTGCGGTGCTTGGGACTCTCCAAGTGACGTTAGTGCTCAGAGACCCAGTGTGCTGATGGCTAAAGGGGCAGGGGTCCAAACAGAGACTCTTAAGATTTTGTTTCCTTTCACATTTCAAAAAGATTGCATCTTCAAAATCGAGACCAGCTGCACCGAAGCCGAGAAGGGACCAGAGTTACAAATCTGGTGGGCATGGTATTGGACAGTTTGGGGCAAGGCCTAGTGCAGCAACCACCATTTCCTTCAATTTGAGGGGGGGGGGGTGCCCAGCGCTCACTGAGCAACTGGGCAGTGCCCGGCTCCATCGACACGGCATCTCTTCAGTGATCACTGGCTGCTCTCAGTGATCTATGGCTCCCCCAACCGACCCCCCCCCCCCCCCCCCCTGCCTGAGGGACACCTGGACCAGAGAGACAGTCAAATACACATTGCTGTGTCCGGTGATCATTGATTGGTAGCCCAACCAAAATAACCTATTCTTAAACTTATAGACCCTCGAGGGTCCTGTGCCCCACTTAGGATTTACAATGACATTATGTAGAAGAGTTTTGCTACGCAAGCATAACCGGCGCTTGGACTAGGGAGCAAATAGGTGCACCCTACCTTCCTCCGCATCCCCATATGCTGTATTTATGCTGGAATAATTAAGTTGATGCCGTACCCGCAAGCGGATAATTGTCGAGCGTGGTAATGAGAAGGAAACCTCAGAACAGCAGGGAGAAAATTAACTGATTTAGCAACAGGAAAAAAAGACGGACTACTGACGTCCGAGATGCCGACTCGGAAGTAGACAATGTTGCCTTAT
Organism: Crinia signifera; assembly: GCF_055691185.1. Classification (NCBI taxonomy): domain Eukaryota; kingdom Metazoa; phylum Chordata; class Amphibia; order Anura; family Myobatrachidae; genus Crinia; species Crinia signifera. The sequence goes on along the minus strand of NC_139225.1, from coordinate 156,444,742 downwards.
TTCCACAGTATATTTAGGGCTTTATTTTATTGTGTGATATGGCGATAGAAAATGATCTATTGCCACAATTTTAACCATTTGAGTGCCAATATCTCTGTGATAGTTGTTCAAAATATCCACAAAAAATACCAGCGTCTCTCACATTTGTTATATACATTAAATAAAAAAAATGGGTACTTATGTAATATCTGGGCTCCCGGTTTTCTTATGAGACCGTGTCCCCTCGCGGGGGTAGCTGCACTCGCCACTCTTCGGGCACGGTGGCTCGCTGCGCTCGCCACACTATATAAAATCAACTCCATGCGTAGTTGGATAGTAGGGGTATGAAAAAATGGGGTGCATTTAACATGGGAGTCCAGATAATACATAAGTACCAAAAAATGTTTTAAAAAAAGTTTATATTACCGGTCATTACGATGAACAAAAACGTTTTATTGTCAATTTTCTCACCTATTTTGACAAATTCACTTGGCACTCAAAGGATTAATAAAAAATCAAAGGGAACAGTCTGAGGAGATACATTAATGTATTCACAATCCAAGGCCTGGGATGTCTGTTAAACTAATAAAAAAAATGTATCTACTGAATCTATATTTTTTTAAATAAAATCATAAAAATATTAAAATATAAAAAAGAAATCAAGATTGAAATGTTCATCACAGAAAAAAAAAATATTTTATTTATAATTTAAAGCTAACAATTTTCCTTAATGTTCCTTGATGTTTCTAATGAAGCCCTATTGTGGATGAGAAGTTGTTTAAAATGTGATCCACCCTTGCATAAAGTAAGCCCCAAAATAACTTCCGCAACTTAACCCTCTGGGGTAAATTCAATGCCGGGGGCGAGCTGTGACAACGAGCAGTGCTGCCTGCTCGCTGTCACAGCTCGCCCTGTCAGTATTCAACTGACCGCCTCCCCCGCATACGCCGATTCCCCTTCGCTCCAGAAATGGCGAGCCTCACGGCTAAATGCAGTGGGCTCCCTGCATTAGCCCGTGAGCCTAACTGTTTGGGGTAATCCCCAGAATGTAGAATAGGGTGAGCGGCCGGCAAGTGGGTTAAACAGCCAGGATCGCTTGTTTTCTGCGATCCCCACCGTTTAACCCCCTCGCCGGCCGCATTGAATACGGGTCTTTGAGTGCCAAGTGAACTTGTCAACAAAAGTGTGACAATTGAAACATTTATTCATCATGATGACCGGTAATGTTACCTATTATAGAAAATACAATCTATTTTTACACAACATTTTTTATTTGTAGTTTTATAATAAATGTGAGCGACACTGCCATTTTTAGTGGATATTTTGGACATATCTCACAGTGATGTTGGCACTCAAAGGGTTAAGTAACTGACAGGAAGAATTTTGGGTACTTATGTAATATCTGGGCTCCCGTTTTTCTTATGAGACCGCGTCCCCTCGCGGGGCTCGCTGCGCTCGCCGCGCTTCGGGCACGGTGGCTCGCTGCGCTCGCCACACTATATAAGATCATCTCCATGCGTAGTTGGATAGTAGGGGTATGAAAAAATGGGGTGCATTTAACATGGGAGCCCAGATAATACATAAGTACCGAATTTTGTAGTTGTAGAGCTGTAAGATATAGAGTAGGGCTACATACTGTATGTACATGCTGGCGCCTTTAAAAATTTCACGTTGAAGTTTTGATTATTATCCATTTTGAAACCTCCCCTTAATCCATTGCGACTTAAGCATTTTTTTTTTTATTACTAACAGTGAGAATGTTACAGAGTAATGAAAAGGAATACAGTAATGAAAGTACATATACAGTATGTTGTCTTGGTTGCACATTTTCTGTTTTTATCACACTGGTCTATTTGCAGTTGCACAGTCCACACAGATAGCAAAATAAGACCCCAATTAAAAATAACGAAATCACCACATTTAAAAATAACGAAATCACCACATTATCACGTCCTCAGATAATGAGCATGGGAGTACCAGCCAAAATGCACCCTAGAATGGTACTACACTATCTTGTCTTACTCAATGAAAAATAATAATTATAATTATTCTCAGCATTATTTTAATAGGTACTAGCAAAATGCAAAAACAGTTCCCAAATATCAATTATTATGATTAATAATAATAATAATAATAATAATAATAATAATAATAATAATAATCATCATCATCATCATCATCACCATCATCATCAGATTACTGATATTGGGGTCTTCTCGTTGCTTCTGCCAATGCATCATTTTAAATTGAGAGCATCAGGATGAATTTACAAGTATTGGTATCATTTGCAATTATTTATAAGGTGCCACAAATTTCAATAGCACAATGGATAGTAAAGATATAAAACAGGTTAAACAAGACAACAAAGTAACAGGTGGGATACAAGCATCAACATAGCCAATATAGGGGAGAGAGGGGTAAGATGAGCCACTGTTTGCTTATGTATGTCCCCTGAGCAAGGAAAAAGGACACAGAAGAAAAATGAAAACATTGAAATTATAAGATATTATCTTAATATTGTGCACACATTTTAATGTGTGTTGCTTTGTGTATGACACAGTGGTTTGAAAATATGACAATAACAAAAAGTGGTGTTGTGGCTGAACCTACCCCAGATTAGGGGTACATTGGTCCTAGTCAAGGAGTAAATTAAGTAATCTCAGGGTCATTTGACCAATTCATTCAAGTTTTAATATGTTGTTGAAATAAATATACTGTTGGGAGCCGCGTCTTCCGGCTGCCGTTGCTAGGCAGCCGGGACGTGTCTCCTCCCTATACTCCCCGCTGCCGCAGTGGTTGCCTAGGCCAGTGGTTCCCAACCCTGGTCCTCAAGTACCCCCAACATGTTTTCCATGGTCTCCACACAGAATCACTAGGGATATAATTAGCTCCACCTGTGGATCTTTTAAAATGTGCCTGAATAATCTGTGCACCTGCTGGGTGACCTGGAAAACGTGTACTGTTGGGGGTACTTGAGGACCAGGGTTGGGAACCACTGGCCTAGGCGATGGGGATGCCAGTTAGCTGCAGGCAGGCGGGAGAGTTTGACTTCAGCTGCTTCTTAATTAATTTTATGGGCAGGTCCCTCAGACTGTGATTGGGCCACGCCCCTTTATAACTATCACACTGGGGGCAGGCAGACGCCAGATATAGAGTCTGTCTGTGTGTCTGTCTACCCTGTTGGTATTTTTCACGTGTGTTTGTTTACATGTCCTAATTATGACCTTTTCTGCAGTCCTACATGTGGTGACATCCCTGCCAGGGATTCCTGCGGGGAAGCTCCAGTACTGGGACTGTAGCTTTGGTCTCACTGTATATAACATGTCATTCCTCCTGTACTCCACATTGTCTTCTGTCATTATTCTGCAGTATTCCCCACCAGGTTGTTCTGTTCCCTTCCGTACACCTCATTAGCATGGCTCATTTGTGTATACCCTGTTTTAGTCTGTCCATCCTCTGCCACATTCACTAGCCCAGCGGTGTAGCTAGGTGCCCGGAGCAAGGGCATGTTTCACATCCCCCCCGATTTTTAGCAGGCATGGGCTCTTGCGAGGCGAAAAGGGGACGTGGCCTAACACTATACCACACACCGTAATGCTCATTGCACATAAAGCCACATGCTGTAATGCCAAGTCACACATGATGCCCATTATATTTATAACAAACCATAATGCCTATTACACATCTGACACATAATTGCCACTTACCTACATGCTCATTGCTAGGACTTTCATGCTCGATGCTATGGGCTTCATGCTCGATGCCAAGGAGCTTCATGCTCGTTGCCAAGGGTGATTAATATTGCTATATATCAGGGAGGGTGGTAGTGATAGTGCAGAGCAGGGACAGAGGGTGGGACGGAGTAGTGTGGAATAGGGGGGGAGGGAGTAGTACGAAGGATACAACACATTAAGGTTAGATATGTATGAGATAAAAAAACTCTACAGAGGAGATCTGCTGGCCGGGGACTGTTTGGGGTCAGCCGGTGATCACCACTGCTATTCTCAGCAGCCGAGGTCAATACACAGTATATGTGCTGTGCGTGCGACATCTATCAGTGGGACACCCCCCCCCCCCCCAGCTGTCCACTGTCCCGGCTCCCCGCTGTAGCAGACGTGCACTAGTGTGTGTGCTGCTGTGCCTGCTATTTAAGATTCACATCTCCCGCTGGACCACTCTAGCCAATAGGCGCTCGCGGTCCAGCAGCCACCAGTTGATTGGCTGCTGGACTGCAATTGCCTATTGGCTAGCAGTCCAGCGGGAGACGTGCACTTCTCCCGCACACAGGGGGCCGGGGAGCCGGGAGCTAGGGGGGAGATGGAGCGGGCGAGCTGGCGTGCCGGCACGGCTCCAGCGCCAGGATAGCTTCCAGCGCCCGGAGCTGGTGCTCCACCGCTACGCCCGGGCTACGCCTCTGCACTAGCCCTCTGCACCTTGTCCCTCACCAGTGGCTTGGCTGCGTCGCAGAGGGTTAAGCCCACACTGCCACCTGTCGATGTACGTCCTGTCGGCATATCAGTACCTGTAGATGTTTCCAGGCTTACGGGAAAGGGGCTGTTATAGGCAAGAAGGCTCGCTGGTGTGCTCTGTGTGGCATAGGCCAAAACGTACGTGGGCGACTACCCAGAAGACATCAGAAGATTCCAGATCGGCACTCTGCACCATTCAAATTATCCCTCGGCCTCTGTGTGGTCTCCTCCCAGAAGTCCGTTGGCTTTGAGCACCGGCCACGGTGAGCATAACACATACAAATATTTACTAATGCATTTTTCTTTTGTGAATAGTTTATTTTCCTTAAATATAACACCAACCAAATACATTGCGCAAGTGCACGGAAGCGCCAGTGACATCCGCGCAATGCACCCCTGGGACCGCTGAAGAAGATTCTGAAGGCCGCCGAGGACGCCGGGGGATGCCATGGATGCCAGGGGATGCCGGGGGCCCATTGGGGGGACCAGGTAAATATGTTAAATTTTTTTTTCCAAAAAACGGAAAAATCCCTTATTTTAAAATGCTTGTGGTCCCGAGCATTTCGGATAAGTGATACTCAGCCTGTAATAATAATAATGTAGATGTAGGGTAGTGTGATCAGTGCTGTGGACACTGGATGTCTCACCAGGCAAGCCGCAGGTTCGAGAAGGGGGCGATGCCTATTTATTCTATTTTGTGCCCTGACCCCACAATTTCTGATGGTAGCTCTGCCAGGGAAGAGGGGTGAGATATTGGGAACCATGGCCAGGAAAATAGCACCTGACCCAAAGAGTTAATTTGCCTCCCATTTACAGTGTGTCCTCTTTATGTAGAAAGTGTCCTTATCAGTCTACATATATGCAGCTTAGAGAACCCTTCACTGTAAGACAAAGATAGTATTCAAAAATCCAATTATTAATTTAGAAAATAAGGTTACACTTAAGATGTTAAATGAACTGTAAAAACAGCAAATCACTGTTCCCATGTTTGGAATGACCCCCAAGGTCAGTCCTGTGGATAAAGCCATATGTATCATGTACAAATGCTGCCATCGGCCATGCCTACTTCTACATTTAAAGAGATGTTTGTAAATTAACATTATTAGTGACAGCAATAGGCTTTGGAGAAAATAGTTTTATCTTTCTTTCTTCTTTCCCAGCATTTTAACTATAAATTGGGTTATCAGCCACATCGGAATCCATTGAAGTGTCAGTTTGCAAATGGGCGTTGCGTTGCTCGATTCCGTTGGCTACTTATGCTATTTATTTATGTTTCATTTACTTTGATGATTTCCTCTTTCTCTGCCATAAGAGAAAATGGCAAATGTTCATTACGCCGAGTCCGCAGGAATCTAATTTTCCAATGGGAGTTAAAAGGAACCGAAGATCAATGAAAAGATTCGGACAGCCTAATAATTAGAAGGAAGCCAACGGAACAGTGTGCTGCTAAGTGCATGCATCTGTTTCTTTGTTTGTGCCTCTGTTCCTTGTTTATCTGTTCATGTAACAAGCCATTAATATTGTGTCCTGTGGATCCTATGTATGTAATTTGCAAAAAAAAAAAAGTTAAAAAAAAACCAAAGATGAGATCTGTTGACTGTAAGAAAATAAAAAAAACACGGCAATATAAAAAAGCAAATTGCCAAAAGTTAAACAGAAACAGTCCAGTCCTGAGGGAAGTCTCATGGAGATGGAGATAGATACTGAATGCAGGGTTCTTGTTGGAGACGTTAGTGCGGAAATCTATTCATACTGCAGACCTTCACAAGGTGGACTTTCTTTCCATTTACAACCATGTAATGATACAGATTGGCCAATCATACATTTCCCCAAATTCCTTGTATGGCCAAATTAGTTATACAATTTAATCTTCAGCCTTCAGTAGGAGCTTGGGGGTTGTGAAAGCTTAATGAAGCCCTAGCTGCTCTATGAGAGGGAGTGTGTGTGTGTGTGTGTGGGGGGGGGGGTGTTGGTGGTGGTGAAAGCCCTGAATGAATGAAGCCCTGGCTGTTCTATGAGTGGGAGTGTGTGGGGTGATGCATGCCCAGTGAAGCCCTAGATGCTATTTCAGTGGAAGTGTTGGGGTGATAAAGGCTTATTATAGCCCTTGATGCTCTGTGAGTGTGGGGGTGGTGAAAGCTTAGTGAAGCCATAGGTCCTCTATAAGTGGGAGTGTGGGGTTGGTGTATTCTTAGTGAAACCCTAGCTTCTGTTTTAGTGGGAGTGTGGAGGTGATAAATGTCTAGTGGCGCACTAGTTGCCCCGTGAGTAGGAGCATGTGGTCGAGTAATGCCCAGTGAAGCCCCAGCTACTCTATGAGTGGGAGTGTGGTGGTGGGGAATGCCCAGTGAAACCCCAGCTACTCTATGAGTGGGAATGTGGTGGTGGGGAATGCCCAGTGAAACCGCAGCTACTTTATGAGTGGGAGTGGGAGTGTGGTGGTGGAGAATGCCCAGTGAAGCACTAGCTGCTCTTTGAGTGGGAGCATGGGGGTGGTGAATGCCTAATGAAGCCCTAGTTGCTCTGTGAGTGGGAGCATGGGGGTGAAGAATGCCCAGTGAAGCCCTAGCTGCTCTTTGAGTGGGAGTGTGGGGGTGGTGAATTCTTAGTCAAATTGTAGCTGCTTTATGAGCATAATTACGGTGGTGGTGAATGTCTAGTGAAGCCCGAGCTGCTCTTCTAATGGGTGATTAATACTCATGGAAGCCTTAACTGCTCTATGAGTAGAAGCGTTATGGTGGTGGTGAATGTCTAGTGAGCCCTCACGGGTATGATGAATATGCACTAGTGCAAACCCCCGTTGTGAACACCTTTGTCGAGTTTTACACTTGCTGGGATGTTCGTTCACTGATGGGCAGACAGGGGGAGGTCTATAGGGTCCAGCCAGCATTTCATGGGCGTGCCCACTAAAATGGTTGGTGTGCCCATAGAAATACTGGGCAGGCCCATGAGAATGCAGTCGTGTCCATGCCTGCTTGGGGTGGGCGGGTGATGTCACATGACATCAGCACCCACCCCCATCTCAACCATCTCAGTCCAGAATAAAAGTAATGCCCAGTACACATGGTGAGATATTGGCTAATGGCAAACTTTGGCCAAATTTGGCCTGCCTGCACAGCAGGTTTGAGCGGCTTTCAGCTCAAAGCCGCCCAGTGTGTATGCCCGAGCGGTGAGCGTTGCTGTGCGCTCCCGCAACATCGCCAGGAAAGCCATTCATCTGATGAGCGGCTTTCAGGAAGGCTTTGCATAGCGCTCCACTATGCAATGCTGTGTCCCCCCCCCCTCTGTAGGCGCCGGGCAGGGGGATAGCCTCTCAGTGTGTATGCGCTGAGTGTCTTTCCCCGCAGTGATGACAGAGGTCGTCGCAGTCCATATGCGCTGGGCATAGTCGCCCAGTGTGTATGGACCTTTAGCAGGAAAAAAAACTGGGAGATTTTGGCTAACCTTCTAATGCTGCCGAAATAATGCTAAAAATGGAGTGGTGGCCATCTTTGTGCATCTAGTGCTCAGACCGTACTACGTAGCGTTGCTCCCAGCAGAGAGAAGGGGGCACAGCCAGAGGAGGCTACACAAGGGCATCTTAAAATGCCCCTAGATAGAGTTAAGCTGCTGTAATGGAGGGTTAGGGTGGCGGGGTTATAGGGAAATGGATAGGTTAATAACAGCGCCGCTGTCGGAATTCTCCATATTTGGGATGCTGATGGCGAACTCTGAGGTTGGTCCTTTCACCTCCGGCGTCCCCACCTCACGTATTTATGAAATAATAGAAACAGTTGCACAAGTTTTATTCTGCAGACCCATTGAGTATAAAAGCTTTAATAAATGAGTCTGGGGGATATTGGCTAACCTTCTAGGAGATTTTGACTATCTAGTCAAAATCTCCCTCCATAAACACACCATGTGTACACCCCTAGTACAGGCTTACGTTTATCTATGAAGGGAGGAAAAATCATTCCGTGGTGAGTGACCTTTAAATGATTTTTCCTCCTTGCGTCCGCATGCAATTGGATGTGTAAGCGTATACATCCCCTTGCATGCTAGTGTGGGGATTTGCTCAGCGAGGGGGGGGGCATGTGTTTGGCGGGGTATTGTTTACCTGCTCACTAAGTAGCGTATATATATGCAGGTCTGAATCAGGCACTTAGATAACAACTCACGGAAGCGGACTTCATTAACAATACTGAGGGTACACACTAAGTAATAATTCAAGGAATATGGGTCAAAATGAGCGATATCATTTGTAGTATCGCTTAGTGGACCTTATTTAGGTCCGTTCGCAAAGTGCGTTCGTTCACAAGGGGCCCGATGTTTTGTTACTGCGCATTTCTGCGAATGGGCATATGCAGGGTGCGTGCACCCGCTGCGAATAGTCGGATCGCTGGGTGCATGCACCCAGGACAGCGGACGGGCACCCTTACATATGCGTGCATGTTCCACATCATTCGATGGTCGCCTGCCATTGAATGATGTGGGTGTTCCCCTGCACTCTGCGAATTGATGTTTATGTAAAACACCCATTCGCAGCCAGTGCGATGAAACGCGCCTTGCGAATGGTAGGCCGGCGTAAAACCATTTGAAAGGCAGGGTTATGTTCACTCGCAAGGATGCGAATACGCATTCGAGCGAATCAACCAGAACTGTGTGTATGGGGCTTTACAATGTAATGTGATGTGTTTGGGAAGAATTAATTCAAACCAACAAACACCGGAATATATCATACTGTACCTCTAACCGGCAACGGCTTCCACTTTCTCTAATTTCATAAAGACTTTATGCAAAATTCTGCTTTCATATTTCACATTTCGCCTAATATTTTATTTATTATCATTTAGACTAAGATCAAATCAGCTTTGCACAGATCATAAACTTACATCAATAAACGCACAGGTATTTTTAGCAAGCTCGTCTACTTATGCTTTATTGAAAGGCTAATTTATTTCAATGGAGCGATTTTCTTTTATTTCATTTAATAAAAACACAATTATTGAAGCAAAAACAATCTATAGTTTCTCATCTTAGCAGATTGATTAAACTCACCTAATTCAAATGTCACCCTAAACTATGTTTACGCGACTGATTTGAATGAAAATGATTATTGATGCAGCCTTGTGCCCAAAGTAATGTATCTCAGATTGTGAAGAGGTTAGCTTATTTTATTAAAAGAGGTGTGAAATGACGGAGAAATAAGTTGCTTTATATTAATTAGTAATTGACAATAGAATGACTTTACGAACGACTGAGCCACCTGCAGGATCAATACAGTTGTTTTGTAATGTGACAGATATATTAGTCTGTTATTTGCAGCTCAATTTCATCACTCTTTATCTATACATATCTGGGAACGAGGAACAATTCTATACCTCTGAGGTTCGCAGATAATACCTGCAGTATGTAATTTTTTTTGGCTTTTGAAGCTTTCTGGATAGAAAACGAATGTCATAGTCCCAATAACTGTGTATAAAGGATTCGGGCAGGATTCCGGAATTATACAGGTGGCAGCGACATTCCAACTGCCATCAGAACACCGGCATCGGAACTTTGCAAAGGATCAGGATGCTGACCTGGGAACACTGACAGCCAGCAACCCAATTGGTAAATATGAGGGGTTGGCTATTATGCGCACAGGAATGAAGGGGGGGGTGGTTAGGCACTAGTAGGAGGGACTTAGAGGCTGTGGGGCAGAGGGGATAGAGCCAGTGGAGTATTTACAATAGGCGCAGTGTGCTGCACCTATTTTTTTCTAATACTTACCCTCTGGAGTCCAGCGGTGATGGCAGAAGCGCTGCCGAAATCATGGTAAAAATGGGAAATGGATAGGTTAATAACAGCGCCCCTGTTGGAATTCTCCATATTTGGGATGCTGATGGCGAACTCTGAGGTTGGTCCTTTCACCTCCGGCATCCCCACCTCCCATATTTATGAAATAATAGAAACAGTTGCACAAGTTTTATTCTGCAGACCCATTGGGTATAAAAGATTTAATAAATGAGTCTGGTGACTTAAATGAACATGGAAAGCAGCCAAGTGACCCCTCATGAAGCTGGATAATTATTAGTTTAAAGTCTTCAGTTATCTTTACATTAGCCGAGAGAATCCACAAAAAGTGGATGTGTAATGGGCACAGTGCCAGCACCCTAGTCAAAACTTGAACCTACTACCTTCGCCCTGACCACAAACTGCCAACAATATCCACTTTCCAGGTCCTCAAGTGAGAGTGTGGAGGTGGCATCTTAGAAGTTCCACAGCTGTTGCCTGTATTAAGTACAACAAGGATTTCTTCCTCATGTGTTTCTCATTGGTGCCCCTCAGATCACGGCACCCTAGTCAGCTGCCTAGAACTGCCTGTTGGTAGAGTCGGCCCTGAAGAGCAGCACGGGCATGTAATGGGAAGCATAGATGGTGTAATGGTTAGTATTACTGCGGCACAGCGCTGAGGTCATGGGTTTGATTCCCACCATGGCCCTAACTGTGCAGAGTTTGTGTATTCTCCCCGTACTTGTGTGGGTTTCCTCCGGGTACCCCATTTCCTTCAAGATAAATTAACCCTAGTGTGAATCGTGTGTGTGTACATGTGGTAGGCAATATAGAGTGTAAGCTTCACTGATCAGAATGGGCTAGAATTCTCTGTAAAGCACTGCAGCATACATGAGTGCTTTATAAATATCTGGTAATAAATATTAATGAATACAAAAAGTATTATGTAGATAGGATTATAGGGGTTAGGGCACATTGTGTAATAAAGAGTTGATTGCTATGAGTGACTTTGGTTAGAAGTTGCTGGTAATGTCTGAAGAGCCAGAATTTCTGCCAACCACGATTCAGTTGTATATTGGTTGTTTCTTCTATTTCAGGGGTCCTCAAACTATTTTGCTCTGGGACCTCATCAGACAATACAAATAATTACAGGACCCCAGCAAGTTACTGCAGAAGGTCATCACATCACATGTGTAGTCAGCAGGCAGCATATTAATGGCAGCATTGTGGAGGCACAGAGTGATGGGAGGAGTCTACTATACCATAACCCATCGCATCACACGTGTTGTCAGCAGACAGCACATACATGGCAGCATTGTGGAGGCACAGAGTGATGGGAGGAGTCTACTATACCATAACCCATGGCATCACACGTGTAGTCAGCAGACAGCACATACATGGCAGCATTGTGGAGGCACAGAGTGATGGGAGGAGTCTACTATACCATAACCCATCACATCACACGTGTAGTCAGCAGACAGCACATACATGGCAGCATTGTGGAGGCACAGAGTGATGGGAGGAGTCTGATATACCATAACCCATCACATCACATGTGTAGTCAGCAGACAGCACATACATGGCAGCATTGTGGAGGCACAGAGTGATGGGAGGAGTCTGATATACCATAACCCATCACATCACGTGTAGTCAGCAGACAGCACATACATGGCAGCATTGTGGTGGCACAGAGTGATGGGAGGAGTCTGATATACCATAACCCATCACATCACATGTGTAGTCAGCAGACAGCACATACATGGCAGCATTGTGGAGGCACAGAGTGATGGGAGGAGTCTGATATACCATAACCCATCACATCACATGTGTAGTCAGCAGACAGCACATACATGGCAGCATTGTGGAGGCACAGAGTTATGGGAGGAGTCTGATATACCATAACCCACCACATCACAGGTGTAGTCAGCAGACAGCACATACATGGCAGCATTGTGGAGGCACAGAGTTATGGGAGGAGTCGGATATACAACCCATCACATCACACATGTAGTCAGCAGACAGAACATACATGGCAGCACTGTGGAGGCACACAATGATGGGAGGAGTCAATAACAGACAATTCAACAGATTTTTCAGACTCTTTGTATCACTGACTGAGATTAGAAAAGTTATCAGCTTGATGGTCAGGAACATGGAGTGCGACCCCATGCGGATAAGGTCAGAAACCACTTTGGGGTCAGGACCCACAGTTTGAGAACCACTGTTCTATTTCATTGGTTGCTTTCTAATTGCTGTGCATCCACATGTCCAAGGATGCCTTGCGTCTCTATCTATGCTTATGTAAATGGAAGATATACTGTAGGTGTGCTCTGTGTTAATTATCTGGAGGATTATACATTTTAAATTAAGGGGCCCATTGATTAATCAATTTTAGGTATTTAAAACTCATTGCATATGGTAAATGGTGCTACACCCAAACAGTTCATAACTGTCATATACATTAAGTGCTGACTCCTCATATAAAGGTATCTATTCACACTTATTTATCTATGTGGTATATTTGGTATATGGATAGCTTACATAAGAACTAACTTGCACACGTGACGACTACTCATATAAAGGTATCTTTGTACACTTATTTCACCGTCTGTGTGGCATATGTGATCGATGCGATGTGACGCGTTGGCACCCGATGTTATACAATTTAACATATACGTTATACGTATACCATCGCATTGTATGCCATTGTATGCCATATGGGCATTGTATGCCCCAATGGGTGTTTTCAATGTTAAATGGCCCCCCTATAACATTATTAATTGTATAAGCACCGTAATGGGTGCTCACAATGTTAAAAGCACCCCCACGCCACCCCCAGTATCAACGCCAACCCGAAGCGTGGCGAGCGCAGCGAGCCCGCAAGGGGCGGCGGTACGCGTCCTCCAACCTTTTCATACCCGCAACATCCACGTCGGCATGGAGTTGATTTTAGATAGTGTGGCGAGCGCAGCGAGCGGACGCGGAATACATGTAAAGTAATACGCGTCTGCTCGCCACGCTTTGGGCTCGGTGGCTTGCTGCGCTCGCCACACTATCTAAAATCAACTCCACGCTGACGTGGATAGTGGGGGTATGAAAAGGTCGGAGGACGCGTACTGCCGCACCTCGCGGGCTCGCTGCGCTCCCCACGCTTCGGGTTGGCGTTCATAGTGGGGGTGGCGTGAGGGTGCATTTAACATTGTAAGCACCCATTAGGGTGCTTATACAATTAAAAATCGTATAGGGGGGCCAAAATCGCATCGCATGTGGCTATATGGCATGCAATGCGATACAATGCATAAGATGCCATACGATTAAAAATCGTGGGCGCTGTGCTAGGAAACAAGTACCTCTCTGTGGGCCATCCAGTAGTGACTGGAAAACTTTGTGTTTTGTTCAGAGACAGTTAGGAATATCCTGTTATCCAACAATTTGCAAGAAAACTTTATATTAATGTGTGCATGTCTTATTTAGTAATAGGGTTTGCAGTGATTTTATTTTCTATGTTATACTATTCTGTAGACCTTTAAAATTTGCTACCGCTACGCAAACATACATATGAAACTTTAATTAAGTAAATAGATGCAATTTAAAGGCCAGCGTTATTTAAAGGATTTATATCTGTTTATGCTATTTGTTAACATATGCTAGAAAAATTAATTCCGGAAATATCACTAGGACAAGGCAATAAACCTTCTGTATTGGATTCTTCTCCCATGTGAAACACCAAGAGGCGTAAGATTTGTACGGTCACAATATTTAAAATCTTTTTATCTACATTTATTTTATTCTCTCCCTTTAAATATATCTGGGAAGATATTTTTGTTTTCATATATAAACCAATACAGTCATAGAGCCGTACATCCTATTGCCATGATATATTTATAAAGCATTACAAGAAATCTCAAGTCCTGATGGTCACCACACTTTTAGGGTTAGGCCACGGGTGCTGTTAGGGATTGGCCATGGGGAGGAGGCGTGGTAAGTTTGTATCCAGATGGCGGTTTGACCATGTTCAGGTCGACAATACCATGGTTGACCACTAGTGCACATATACAGGGTCCACGAGGTCCCCTCTGACATTCGGCACCAAACAAACAAAAAATATTGACATCCTTGCTACTGTTGACCACGATCCTGTCGATCCTTCACTTGTGTCGGTCTACATTCACTGGCAATCAAAGCATGGTCAACCAAGTTTAGACATCTGACTAGACGCCATCGACCACTAGTGGTCAACCATGGTATTGTCAACCTAAACATGGTCAATCCTCTATCACAGAACCATTAAGTTTAGGCACTAGAAGTTAGAGGAGGGTTAGATTTAGGCTGCGTGGAACGAGATTTTGGGCTAGGCTTTAATAAGGGGGTTTAGGTGTAGACACATAGGGAGGTGAGTTAGGGTTAAGTTGGGGTTGTTTAGGGTTAGGCACTTACAGGGAAGGTTAGGGTTAGGCGGTGTGTGTGTGTGGGGAGGGTAGGAATTAGGTAGGGAGGGTTAGAGTGGTAGGTGGAGAGGATAAATAAATATACTTAGCCAGTGCCTGTACTGACCTACAGATGGTGCTCCTGTCAGCCAGTCAGATCTCCTGAGCCAGATCCCCCGCCACTGCGCATCCCTTCAGAACAGCGGCATCAAGCGGATTCCCAGGGAGATGCTTCAGGGAGACAGGCAGGGTGAGTGTGGAGTGTGGGGGGCTATGGGGGAGGATGGGGGAGCAGCTAGGAGCTTGCAGAGGGCAGCAGCGGGCTCCGGCAGAACGGGGCGTGCAAGTGCCTCGTGCGGCGCGCCCTTCTTTCGGGTGGCGCACATAGGCGGTTGGCGATTCTATCGCCAGGTGCAGCTCCATTGAGAGCTGTTCCATCTGTAGTCCCTGTATTGTTTTTGATCACCAGGATGCCCCTGTCTGTCTTCTGACTGCTGACATCCCATCTGCCAGTTTCCCTATGTATTCCTTCAGGCTAATCATGTCCCCTGGTTACAGGACAACCATTCCCTGACATCACCTTCTATACAGTATACTCGACAGCAAGCTGTAATGTACAACTGTGTTTCATTCATAAAAGTGACAATTAAGCCATGGGTTCCCAAACTGTGTGGCGTGACACTCTGGGGTGCCTCAGGACACTTGGTGGGGTGCTTTGGTTTGGTGGTCATGACAAATATAAATTGATGATATTTAATATAATAGGCAAAACCAGTGCTGGTTGCTACTAGTTATACTGTACAATATGTAAACAAACAGAATTGAATCTTATCCCTCACCATCTAAGGATGACATATAAACACAATTTACTTTACGAGATATTTTATTTTAAAATTTCTTAATAAGAAAGTTTTGGCCTAGGGGTGCCGTGAAAACATTTCTGATACTCAAAGGGGCCATGACTGTATTGCTGTTAAAAAAAAACCACAATGATTTAATGACACATGCTGGGCAAAAGTATGGGGTACAGCCAGTGGCGGCTCCAGAGGTGGAGCTACAGCCCAGTGCAAAATTCAAATAGGGGAGTAACAGAAAGTGCCAGTGTGTTATGGTTTGCACACACGGTGCGATTCCCTTGCTATTCGACTAAAGATTCGATTGCTTTGCAATATTTTCTAACTGCGCTATTTACATACAATTCATGCTACCAACATTCGATTTGCACTATTGGCTTTGACTCACCCAAATCTAACTCTCTCTGCACAAATTACATCTGCCCCCCTGCAGTGCACATGTTTTTATCCATTAGCATCGTATTCGACTAATGTTTGCTGTTTGCGCATGGTTTTGTCCGTCTGCAAACCTAATGTGCTTTGCAAATCAAACCGAATCACCCCCATAGTTTGTGAGCGGGTTCTGGGACATAGCTCTGTATAAGAAACGTGTAGCACCTGTACAATAAGAATATATACTGGGTTACCATAGATTCAGTTCCATTCGTGTGTTGAGCCAGAGAGATACGGTACTGCTCATTGCCGGGGACTGGACAGCAAGTTGCAGCTATTAATCTTCTTGATGTAATGCATTGTAAGTCCCAAAGAAATACAGTGTAGAGTGTGATTGTAACATGTATTATGGATCACTCACTGATGATATGGGCAATATTTATTAACCTTGTCATCAAGGTCCAGAAGAGCGTTTAAAGGTTTAGATAAACCTTGTTTGTTATTCGATTGCTCGCAATGTAGTCCACATGTGCCCAATACTGTAAAAGCATAGAAGTAGATATTGTATTAGGGAATCTTACACGTCCTATGTGCTGATATGAGGCAGCATTCCCAAGCTCTTAACAGTTCATGGAAATATATCCATGCTCTGCTAGCTGGTTTCCTGGTCACGGCAAAGCTGGCGCGGCTAGTGTGTCCGCTGACCATGCACGTGCCACCATGGGAATACATAGGGAAGCGGCTAGTCAAAGACATATTAAGTCGCACCCGCATCTCTCTGCTCCACATGTGTCTGTGCGACTGCACCACAAGTGCAACATCTGTACTGAAAGATGAATTGTTGTAGGTGGAAATTATTTTTTATTATTTCAAGAGCATTTAGTGTCTGGGAGCATCTTTCACAAATATATTGGGCCCAGACAGACATTTTAAAAATCAAAACCATCTCACAGCAGACATATTAAAGATGCTAGAGGAGACCGCTGCCTGCTCCAGCTTCCTCAATATCTATCTGCTGCGAGAGGGCAGCCATTTTGTTGGGGACATTTCAAACTGATAAACTGAAATTGATAAATTGCACCCTAAATGTTTGAAATGAGTACCCAAAAGCAATGTCTTTGTACTAATGATAAAAGAGACATCTAGACAGTTATAAAACAAGCTTCCTTCTTTACTAAGCGTAGTGTATCCTGAAAAGCTTTGCTGGCAATAAATATATAAAATCTGCCTTTTTTGAGATTTTAAGGAGTGCACTTGAAAAGTGCCAGTTCCAGCATATTATTTTTTGTTTTTAACTTATCAGCCTAGCGGATGTTTACCAATACTAATTATTTTACTTACACACGAAGCCATAAACCAAACTGCACCAACATACATATCTTCTCTTATGTCAAAATATCATCCAACCCAACCTCTACGCTCCTCCCAAGATCTACGTCTCTCATCCACACTCATTACTCGCTCCCATTCCCGACTGCAGGACTTTCTTCGTGCTGCACCCACTCTGTGGAATGCCCTCCCAAGCACAATAAGACTCTTCTCCAGTCTCCAAACCTACAAGCGTTCCCTGAAAACTCATCTCTTCAGGCAGCTTATCAAATTCCAGAACCAGTCATAGAACCTTGCATTCTGGTGGAATCGATGCAATAAAGAATACAGTATCTTTCCTTATGTATCAATGCCTATTTCCCTATAGATTGTAAGCTTGCGAGCAGGGCCCTCCTACATTTTGACTGTCTGTAAATACCCTGTTTGTTGTATCACTGTCTCCTTTGTAAAGCGCAACGGAATATGCTGCACTATATAAGAAACTTTAAATAAATAAATAAATAAATAAATAATAAATAATACTAGATAACGACCATCCGTACCTGCTAGTTAAGTCCAACCTGCTGCGTTGTAGTATTATCACTCAGCTTCACGTTAAATGCACCGAACAAGCTGCTAATTATATATTGCTGATGTAAAAATGCTGATGTAAAACGAATGAGCTAAGTATCTTTCCTCACCAACAGGAGACCCCCCCCCCCCTCTCTCGGAACAATGAGATTTAGTCTAATCAAGATGGCAAATGAGTAGTTTGTAATTAAAGAAACAGTTCTTCATTTTTTATCCAGCAAACTATAAAAAGCTTAGCAGCTATTTAATGGAAGTCACTTAGTACTTCTTTAATAGACTAATCACCATGCATTTCATTGGCATATCAATAATACGAGTACGCCCCTAAAGCCAAATTGCTACTTATTACACTAATTAAAAACAAACTTAAAAGCTAACTTGACGACTGTTTTATCATTATTCATAAAAGGGAAATTTGTGGAAAAGAAAGAAAAAAAAAATCTAACTTTTTTTTTCTTTTCTTTTTGTACTGAGTGACCTAAAAGTATTGTGTAACTGTCTGCCGGATATCGCAAGTGACTTTTTGATTGGCGTAATGAGCAAAACAGATGGTTTTCAACTGAAATTGCACAAAAGTCCCTATAGACCGGGGTAAACTACTGACAGATAACAGGAGAGAGAGAGCTCTTCGCCAGAGCCGCAGAGGATTAAAATTTAAACAATCTGTGAACAACCCCACATGTTCAATCAACACAGTGTTTTGAAATATCATATGAGTGGAATTGAATAAAAAAAAAAAATGTTGAATACAATGTAATTAGGAGGCTAGGGCCTAATGTCGCTGATAGGGATTTGCATGCAACAAAGCAATATAATTCCGTCTTCTGCGGAGTGTTTTAAGTAGGATACTTACAGATATCCCCACATGAATGTTTTCTGAATAATCTGTCGGAGAACAACTTTTAAATTGTATTACATTAGAAGAATGTGGAGTGTTCGGGCTTATTTAATTAAGTGGTGCTGTCCAGAGCTGTTGAGTGCGGCACGTGCTACTTTCAGCCACTGGCCTATTGTCTGTTCAGCCTCCTAGTATAGAACACGCCTGTAGAATAAGATATCTTGCTGATTTAATTATAGGCAGGACACAGATTTAGCTTTCAACGGCAGCGTGTACCAAGCGGAATACTTGGTATATTACTACACAATACCGATTCGCGCACTGTATACGAGACATCCGGGGCGGATGTATTGCAGTGCGTGTCTGGTGGCAGTTCAGGATGCCGGTCAAACGCAGATGTTTTTTTAAAGGGGTAGCCATTTACAAGGCAAACCATGTGTTTGTCCGTATTCCCGAGTGGCCACCGGACTTCCACTGCAGTAAACTGCACCCGTGGTCCCAAATAATGGCTCTGCATATTTACTGGGTCCCAGATATGTTGTTTTAAGATTTCCTGGGTTGCAGATAGGTGTTTGCAGATCTACCAAAAATTGGCACGGTGGACATTTTTCCAGCGATCTCTACAGCGATGCTGCCTCAGGCCTAAACTCCTTTGCGGTGTGTCCGGTGTGGACCTCATCGAACTCAGCAGCCCTTGTGCAACGCACGCACTGCACCGAGTATAAAAACGCCACTGCCTCTGCTTAAAGAAGACACCAAAAGAAGAGAAGATGCAGCTGCACACTGTAATTACTAAACACTGTCAAACAGAATAATTATAACTAAGAATCAGCAGCCACATAATGTGATGAGAGTGTTATACAGTAGAGGTGAGAGGTCATAATTAGGGTGCTGAAAATTTTACATTGTAGAAAAAAATTGTAGGTGCTAAAAAGTGCAAGATTAAAGGCCCCCATACACTATGCGATTTTGGGACGATTTCATCCGATTTGGGTGAAATCGCCCCAAAATCGCAGGTGTGTGATATCTGATCCGATGCACGGTCCCGTACGCTTCGGATCGGATCAGGGAGGTCGGACATAAATTCACGTCCGACCTCCCTGTATATGCATGCAGACAACCACGGGAGCAGTGGGGCGGGCAGCGGGTCCCTGAGCGCTTAGCTGGTGGCGCCGGAGAGTGCTGACCTGGCCGGGCGGTGTGATGATCACAGATATCATTCAGCAGCGCTGCAAGACGGGACATGCAGTGGCGGGTATTAGATTTTTAAAATACCTGTCAAATGACTGGCCGTTCTCTGATTGGCTGAGAGCCAGTCATTTGACAGGTATTTAAAAAAATCTAATACCCGCCACTGCACATCCCGTCCCACAGCGCTGCTGATATCTGGGATCATCACACCGCCCGGCCAGGTCAGCACTCGCCAGCACCGCCAGCTAAGCACTCAGGGACCCTCTCCCCACCCCCACTGCTCCCCCTGATGAGGATCACCGCCGGCCTCCTGCCCCTCACCGCCCTCCCCCTGCTCCCCGACATGTGATAAATCACAAGCGATTTAACACATGTAAAATTTGGCTCATCAAGTGCCAAATTGTATGTGAGTCTCCCGGGGAGCTCCCGGGCGGCTCACAGGAGAATTGGGTCCGACTTGTCCTAGGGACAAGTCGGCCTAATGTATGGGGGCCTTAAGCGATACAATTTGATGCCTAAAGCAGACCGCCCACATTAACCCAGGGGGGCCCCACACCCCAAACTCATCCATAAAACTGTATATTGTATATTGTACATTTATTCAGGATTTACCAATTATAGTTTTCAAAATGCAGTCTGCAAATTATTATTACTATTATTATTATCCTTCATTTATATGGTGCCACAAGGGATCTGCAGCGCCCAATTACAGAGCACAGAAACAAATAAGCAAAACAGTGACTTTCAGTTGTATACAATAGGGGGCAAGTACAAGGGAAGGTGAGCACATCCCCCGCAATCCCCCAGCTTCTTTCAATCACCCCATGGCGGAGGGTCCGCCGAGACCTGATGGTGCAAAATGCATCATCCTGGCACTGCACAGCAGGGGGTGTGTGGTTAAGATGATGCGATCACAATGGCAGAGATCAGTTGTTGAGCTCCTCCTCTGGCCCTACCCCTTTCATGGCATGGCCACCACCCCCGCTCCCTGCTTCCTCTAGCTGGCTGCCCTGTCCCGCGGCGGGCAGCCTAAAAGTAAGCAACCCTGCTGTAAGTATCATTGTGGAAGAATTTAGCATTTGCATTTGCATTAGCATGTGTACGCCCAGCATTTTCATGGGAACGCCCATGAAATTCAGGGTGGTTACATATGCTAATGAGCCTGCCCGGCACCCCATGCCCCTCTCAACCCCCCACTCGAAAGGCAGGGAGCGTGCACTCAGCAAACAGATTTTGTGCCGAGTTCGCAGGCTCTCAGCATATACACATGTGCAGAAATGCTGCTGCGCATACGCAAAAAAACGGTCCCAGTGCAAATTCGTACCTGAGCCAGTCAACCTGAATAAGGGCCTTTGTGTGTACCTGCATATTCACTATTGTCTGGAACTACAAGTCTCAGCACGGTAGCACCTCTCATTAAGTTTAGATTTTGAGTGTGATTACAAGGCACCCCATCCCATACATTAGAAATGACCCCCCCATATAATGCTATGCATATAAGACATGGCCCCCATATAAGTATCTGCATATATACATAGCATATCCCCTGGATAAGGCTCCGTCTTTCTAGATGGCCACGTCTGACACCCATAGTTACTGGGATGGCATTAAACCAAGGTTCAGCATCACATAGATGGGAATCACTGAGGGGAATCTATACTTGTAATGAGTGGGAATGGCTTGTGAGCACTTTATTATACAGCACCGTTGTACTTACCAATGTAATATAGTTTTATATAGTATGTATAGTATATACTGTATAGCTAATATAGGAATCTTGGCGCTTAAAAAGATAATTGATAATTACAATGTTTCCTGCATTCATTCTATTAGCACACTGTCACTTTATGAAATGTCTATTGTACAGATATGTTTATTATCAGCACATTGTCATTTTATTCACTATTAGTCTGAAATCGGAGGATATACGACGTCTGTCACGTTTACCCAGCTGTTATGGATGCGCTCCACGGTTAGCACTTTTTTGTGCACCGTGGAACGCACTGAACTTAACTACCTTCATCCTGAAATTATTTCAGCTGTCAGTTGTCATGGATGCGCTCCACGGCTAGCACTTCATTGTGCACAGTGGAACGCATCGCACTAAATTCCCTGCAGCCCGAAATCTCTTCCGTGCGCTCCACATTAACCTTAGCTACCGCCGGAAGTGACACGTATACCGGAAGGCGTCATGCGTTCCAGCAGCCGATGCCGGTGCGTTTCACCAACACTGAAGGTAACACGCTGGTCAGTAACGGCTCGTTTTAAACACGAGACGGGCCCCTAAACTCAAGCTACCATGCACATTCACATTTAAATAGTTGAATGTCTGCATGGTTCCCATATTAAGAGGAATCTTTATATGTTCAGCAGCGCTTCCGGCCGGGGTACATCCGGCGGAAGTTTGCTCATTGTGACAATGTGACTGGGTATAAATATGATCTTATCACTCCTCTCCAAGCCTTGAGGAAGACAGGTTGTCCTGTCGAAACGCGTTGGCAGGAGAGGAGTTTGCTGTTTACTGCTGGGATCCACTACTTGTTCACGGATACTGATTGGGGTATAAGGCCAATACCCCAGTCACAAGGTACCGTACTATTCCATCTTGTGCATCCCAGTTTATGTTTACATTTTTTATGAATAAAACCATCAACACTAAAAGAGGTTTATTCCTTTTTAGGTTTCCATGCTCTGTGGACGGGAGGAATTGATCACCAGGAATAGACAACTCCTCACCGAACCACCAAAAGATGCCTTGATGCGTTTATGACCACACATTCATTTGTGAGTAGGGTACGCATCACATACCCACAGAAGTTGCACCTGGGGTGAATCCTTTTTTGGTTGTAAAAGATACCTTTATATGTACAATCCCACCATCTAATCGTGAGTGAGGGGTACGCATCATATACTCCTAGAAGTTGCACCAGTGGTGAAATCCGAATAGTCTGTAAAGATACCTTTATATGCACATATCTGCTCTTTTAATCGTGAGTGAGGGTACGCTTCTAGTCACCCGCCCTCTAAGTGCACCCCCATTTTTTTACCTATCACACAGAACCTAAGCTGACGCATATATATTTTCTCTGTTTCATATCCATTTTGACATCACTGGATAAACTGTGTGGACAGCCAATCATCGCCCCTGGTCCATCCTTCCAAACCAGACGTATCTACATAGGGTTGAGTGGTGACCCTTCTTTCTTGGACTTGGCTGAAGATCTGTTTGTTTGCGCCTTGGGACTTTTTACCTTTGTATTTTGTAGATCAGTAGAACGATAGTGGCATCCCGATGAGCAGATTTCTGACACCTGATAGGTAAGTATTCTATCCACCCCTGCCTACTTCCTAACCACCCTTTTCTGCAGCCTTATCCTCATCCCCAGCATCCTAACCATAAACCCGCACACACAGCCTAGCCCTGACCTTCCTTAGTGCCTGATCCTAATCACTGCCCTAACAGCCTAATCCTAACCCCCACCCCCTGCAACCTAGCCCTGACCTTCCTTAGTGCCTGATCCTAATCACTGTCCTAACAGCCTAATCCTAACCCCCACCCCCTGCAGCCTAGCCCTGACCTTCCTTAGTGCCTGATCCTAATCACTGCCCTAACAGCCTAATCCTAACCCCCACCCCCTGCAGCCTATCCCTGACCTTCCTTAGTGCCTGATCCTAATCACTGCCCTAACAGCCTAATCCTAACCCCCACCCCCTGCAGCCTAGCCCTAACATTCCTTAGTGCCTGATCCTAATCACTGCCCTAACAGCCTAATCCTAACCCCCACCCCCTGCAGCCTAGCCCTGACCTTCCTTAGTGCCTGATCCTAATCACTGCCCCAACAGCCTAATCCTAACCCCCACCCCCTGCAGCCTAGCCCTAACCTTCCTTAGTGCCTAATCCAAACCGTCCCAACAGCCTAATCCTAACCCCCACCCCCTGCAGCCTAGCCCTGACCTTCCTTAGTGCCTGATCCTAATCACTGCCCTAACAGCCTAATCCTAACCCCCACCCCTGCAGCCTAGCCCTAACCTTCCTTAGTGCCTAATCCTAATCACTGCCCCAACAGCCTAATCCTAACCCCCACACCCAGCAGCCTAGCCATAACCTTCCTTAGTGCCTGATCCTAATCACTGCCCTAACAGCCTAATCCTAACCCCCACCCCCTGCAGCCTAGCCCTAACCTTCCTTAGTGCCTAATCCTAATCACTGCCCTAAAAGCCTAATCCTAACCCCCACCCCCTGCAGCCTAGCCCTAACCTTCCTTAGTGCCTAATCCTAATCACCGCCCCAACAGCCTAATCCTAACCCCCACCCCCTGCAGCCTAGCCCTAACCTTCCTTAGTGCCTAATCCAAACCGCCCCAACAGACTAATCCAAACTCCACCCCCTGCAGCCTAGCCCTAACCTTCCTTAGTGCCTGATCCTAGTTATCGCCAAAAAAGCCTAATCCTAACCCCCACCCCCTGCAGCCTAGCCCTAACCTTCCTTAGTGCCTAATCCTAATCACCCCCCCCAACAGCCTAATCCTAACCCCCACCCCCTGCAGCCTAACCCTAACCTTCCTTAGTGCCTAATCCTAATCACCCCCCCAACAGCCTAATCCTAACCCCCACCCCCTGCAGCCTAGCCCTGACCTTCCTTAGTGCCTAATCCTAATCACCCCCCCAACAGCCTAATCCTAACCCCCACCCCCTGCAGCCTAGCCCTGACCTTCCTTAGTGCCTAATCCTAATCACCCCCCAACAGCCTAATCCTAACCCCCATCCCCTGCAGCCTAGCCCTAACCTTCCTTAGTGCCTAATCCAAACCGCCCCAACAGACTAATCCTAGCCCCCACCCCCTGCAGCCTAGCCCTAACCTTCCTTAGTGCCTAATCCAAATCATCGCCCAACAGCCTACTCCTAGCCCCCACCCCCTGCAGCCTAGCCATAACCTTCCTTAGTGCCTAATCCTAATCACCACTCCAACAGCCTAATCCTAGCCCCCACCCCCTGCAGCCTAGCCCTAACCTTCCTTAGTGCCTAATCCTAATCACTGCCCTAACAGCCTAATCCTAACCCCCACCTCCTGCAGCCTAGCCCTAACCTTCCTTAGTGCCTAATCCTAATCACTGCCCCAACAGCCTAATCCTAACCCCCACCCCCTGCAGCCTAGCCATAACCTTCCTTAGTGCCTAACCATAATTTTCCAACCCCTACAGCTTAACCCCCCACCTGCAGCCCATCTCTAACCTTCTTTAGTGCCTAACCCTAAACCCTTACCCACAGCCTAACCCTTACCTTTCTTAGGGTCAGATGTACGAAGCATAAAATGAAGAGTGATAAACCACCAGCCAATCAGCTCCTGTCTGCCATGTCACAGGCTGTGTTTGAAAAATTACAGATAGAAGCTGATTGATTGAGAGGTTTATCACTCTCCATTTTACCACTTTTCAAGGCTTAGTACATCTCAACTAGTGTCTATATATTACTCTACTTATGCATGCAGTACTCCAGCCCCCAATGCCCTCACCACCCCTCATGCTCAATTTTTGCCCTTACCCAATTGTACATTTCCAGCCTGTGCCACAGTAAATATATTACAAGCAGTTACATTACATCCACAATGAATAAACATTTATAGCACATTTCTACCTTGCAAGCAGCAAAACTCTGAATATTTCTCAGACAGTTGGCATAACAATATTCCCTTCTCACAAGTCCCTTGGATGCTGCAGTGTGTAATTATATGACAAGAAAGGTTTTTGGACCTCTCTGAAACAAATAAATGTGCTCAGAACGTGCATTTAGCATGACATTTACAAAAAGAGTGTTCTCCAGAAACGCTGTGTTTTTCATAAATTGACAACTGCTGTTTTGATGTAGTTTCTTTTTACAGCCTTATAAATAAATATGAATATATTAAAGTATTCAGCAACGAAGCGTCAAAAACGGAACCTTTTCAAGTCCATTTTAGTGAATGTGTTATCACTTCTTTATACATAGTATTATGTCAGATAACTCTAAAAGGAGTAAGGATACATGTACTAAAGTTTAAAAAAAAAAGAGGTGATGTTGCCGATAGCAACCAAATGATAAGCTGAATATGATAGGCAAGCTATAGTGAATTTACCCAATACACTGCCTAAAAAACAAATGATAGCACGACCAATGAAACCAACAACTTAGCCCCTCTAGTTTGCCTGTGTGCCCAGTGGCGTAACTATTAAATTTGCGCCCCCCTGCTGCAAATTTGAGCAGCCCCCCCTGTAGGGTTAACACCCCCCCCATCCATCAGGTTAAGAAACACCCCACCACCCACCCCCCCACCCCCCCTGCGGCCGGTACCTCCTGCCGCCGGCGCTTCTGTCGGGTCCTGGCTCACCCTGATCCTGCTGCTAATAAAAAATGACACTCGGAAAATGGCTGCCCCCATACAGAAGACCGATTTTAAGGTTGCTAGAGGAGGCCGCCGCCTCCTCTAGCATCCTCAAAAACTGTTTGCATTACTGTCTGCAGAAAGTTGTACTTCATTTGCCTTCTGTCTTTTTGCCTCTTGATAAAGGGGCTGATGCCCCGAAACGAGCCATTGAGGCTCTAATAAAGACTTCTGCTGCAGTGACGTGCTATCTCCTTACCTTCTTGGAACGGAATATATATATATATATATATATATATATATATATATATATATATATATATATATATATATATATATATCTCAGACTCACAGTGCAGTATAAAAGTCCTCCCCCATCCAAGTCCCTTTCTGTACCTTGCTTTTGAAAAACAGTGGAGACAAGTAGCACAAGCTCTCCTCCAGTCATCTGATAAGCCACGCCCCCTTTCTACTTAGCAGACTCTTGGTTTGAAAGGCCTCCCATTGGTTGACAGCGGCCATCTTATTGTAGACTGTTGTGTGTGCACTGGGCAGCCATTTCCTATTAGACTTTTCAGCTCAGCTCTCCCTAGCTGAGCAGTGGCTGCATCATACACAGAATGTCAGCCTCGTCTCACTGCCAGATCGACAGTATCGGCCTGGGAAGCAGCTTGCATCCTGCCCCCCTGACACTGCTTACAGAGTCACATAACCGCGGTAGCGGCTGCATGCCGCTAACCGTGGAGACGATGGTTGTCCGGCACGCGGCCCAGCCAGAGGTGAAGGCGGCCACTTCATGTCTTTAATGGACCGGCCCACCGGAAAATGGCCCCGCCCTGGATTGCATTTAATCAACTGAATTGAATATGAGACACAATATATGAATACAATTAAATTTGTTGCAAATCTTGAGTTTTGGAGAAAACAGATTTAATATAATTTCTGTTACATGGTATTTGATTAAAAAAAGGGTATTAGATCACATCAGACTGGAAATGCAAACATATCATGAAACAAAATGACAAAGAGAAATCTAATTACAAAACATTTTTAAAAATTCTGAAAGTGGCTTCAATCTAGAATTTTGCAGACCAGACGGATTTTCTTATTGACTTGAGCAAGTTTTTTATTTATTTAATTCTGTCTAAATTGGCCACGCTCATGGATACAGTGTTATTTGTCTTTAACCATTACGGGAAATGTCAATACACAGCACTTGAACCAACTAGATAATGATGACAAAAAAGGCCAAGCAGAACAAATATACGAGTATGCCACCTCCATAACTCATCGGAGTCCACAAATCCCACCTAAGAGATCTTATTATGAGGCTCACAAATGAAAAAACAAATGAAGCTAATGTATCAGTCCCAATGCTGTCCTATGATCTATAAGGATTATTATAACGCATGACATTTTATAACGGGATAATTCAATAACACTTAGGGGTTTAGCAGGTTTGGAGGAAAGTCTGTTTGTATTATTTATGGAGAACACAAGGCTCGTCCTCGTAGAGTTGCAATCTTTCCTTGTGCAAAGGTCAGTCACTGGTATCAAAACTTTCCCATTTTAATTAACCATGACTGCTTTTTAAAAGACTGGTACTGTACTTACTGAGAACTTTTAGCCAATGGGATTTACATGATTGTATGATATGTTGACATTAATAGTGAAAGCAATGGGGCTTTAAAAGGGGAGGGAGCTTATGTGCATGCTCTGTTTGCGTCTCCCTCCTTCCAGAGTCTACTCGGGTACACAGGACTCTGGCAACATGGCGCCCATCAGGGCCGGATTATCCAAGGGGCGGTCGTCCTGGGGCCCCCACACGTTAGGGGCCCCCACAGACTGCTTTATTAATTTAGAGCAGTCTCTTAAAAAGCAGTCTGTGGAGGCACCCAGGGACAAGCAGCACACTCTCAGAGGGACCAGAAGGTTCCTCTGCCTCCCCGTGCTCACTCCCAGCATTTGCCCTGCTGCCGATCATTGCTGATCGGTCAGCATGGCAGGAACCCTGTGCCAGCGGCTGCAGACAATTGCAGCTGCAGGGAACATGTAAATAACCTTCCCCAACCCCCCCTGTGTACCTGGGCTGTCTCTGCTGTAAAACAACAGATGTTCTGATGGTTGCGATGTTCCAATAGTTGCGATGTTCCGATGGTTGTGATGTTCTCAACAATGTGTCACACATCGATTTATGGTACTTATATAGTAGTTGGGCGCCCACTATAGTATGTATGCTCATACCCCCACTATCCATGTCTGCGTGGAGTTGATTTTATATAGTGTGGCAAATGCTGCAAGCCACCGAGCCCGAAGCGTGGCGAGCGGAAGCGTAAAACTAAGCAAATAGTTTGCCCTGTGAGCTGGAAATCTTAAGGCCCCCATACACTAGCCGATTTTGGTCCGATTTCGGCCAGATCAGTCGGATCTGGCCTAAATCGGACCAAAATCGGCTAGTTTTGATGTCCCCTCAGATCCAATGCGCGGTCCCGTGTGCATCGGATCTGCGTCGGGTGGTCGGACCTGCTGCACGTCCGACCACCCGACTTGGGACCTAGTGGGGCGGTGCGGCGGTGGAGGGAGCAGGGGGGGCTGGGGACGCTGTGAGGGACACAGGCGGCATAGAGCCGGGCGGGGGGAGCCGGAAGCTGTCAGCACTGAATAAAAAAAAAAGCCCATACAATGAATGGGCGGCCTGTGATTGGCTGAGTGCTCTCTCAGCCAGTCAGCAATTGGCTGAGAGAGCGCTCAGCCAATCACAGGCTGCCCATTCATTGTATACAGTAGGCTTTTTTTTCTAGCACTGACAGCTCCCGGCTCCCTCTGCCCGGCTCTATGCCGCCTGTGTCCCCCGCAGCGCCTGTGTCCCCCGCAGCGTCTGTGTCCCCGCAGCGTCCCCAGCCCCCCTGCTCCCACCAGCAGCCCCCCCCCCCCCTGCTCCCCGGGTTTTTTACATGTGATAAATCGAGACGATTTATCACATGTAAAAAATGGCACATCAAGTGCCAATCTAATCAAGCTCCCCCGGGGAGCAGTCGGGGAAGCTCAGGGGGAAGTCGGGGGCGACTTGTCCTAAGAACAAGTCGCCCTAGTGTATGGGGGCCTTTAGTTTCGGCCCTGATCCCCACCTCTATATTTTTAGCAGAACAGCCCTCTCTGTGAGCTCTGCTCCTTTGTCACAACTGAAACTGATTTGTCCCGATTGCAGTGCAGTTCTGTTACATCCTGTCTCTATTCACTGCAGTTCTGCATAACTTACAGGTGCCACGTGAGGTGGAGGAGTGGGGGAAAGGAAATCGAAGAAAATTTGTATCCAAAAAGTCACCATGCATTAGATCGACATTGACAAAAAAGTCGACAATCAATAGTCCAACATTGACAAACAGTTGACATGCAACAGGTCGACAATGATAAAGGGTCAACAAAAGCAATATGTCGACATGGAAAAGGGGTGATACGTGAAAATGTCCGCATGAGCTCTTTTATATTTTTTGTGTCATTGTCGACTTCTGTTGACATTTGTCCCCCAAATAGTGTAGTGCGTACCCTCCCATGGCTAATTCTACGCGGCGCACTTATCATTACTAATAATAGTCCGGGTGGATCGGAAAGCATAAAAAATAATGTAGACCATTGCATGTGTCGACCATTGCCAAGTTGACCAAGTGCATGTTGACCTTTTTGCTTTCGACCTATTGACTGTTGACCTAGACAATGTGGGATAAATTAACTAAGATGGAAGATCTATTGAAGATGGGATGTTTCCCATAGCAACCAATTTTACCGCAGTAAATTTACCCCTGTAGGTCTATCAACCGGAAACAATTAGAAAAGTATGTTAAATTGTCTGAGATTAGTTATTAGGTACAATTAAAGGAACACTCACAGACACACTTATTATATATTGTTTTTAGATTTTACTACTAAAAATAAAAAAAAAACGCAGTCTTCCTGATTGTATTTAGAGATAACAACGTATCCAGAAAATAATCCATTTGAGGAGAGTATTTCCCCGCTGTGGCTGGACGCTACTAACGCGGCTCTGGTGCCACCGCAGAAAAATAACTTTGAATTCTCTGCTATTTTAACTTGACTTAGAAACTAAGTCAAACTAATCCTTAAACCAAACATCCAGTTGACTTCAGCCGAGCGGGTGACTGGAATGTAGCAATCAATTGCAAATCCTTTATCCAAGCTATGACTTAGATCAATACTCACAACTTCTCCTGCTACTTTATTTTCCGAGGAAGAAATGTGTTTAACAAGACCGCAGTTCCAACAGCATGTGAGCTAATTAATTATGAATCATCTTAATATTCCATATCGCTGTGTGCAAAAGTCAGATGTTCTATTTTAGGTGTCACATAATGCAGCATGTGTTAGAATGTTCCTTGTTGCTTACAGAAACACACATTTGTTATGTTGTCTTGAGATTTTGCAAAGTTTAACTGATTGTTTGTAGAAGACCTACACCAGGCCGGTTAAACAAGCTTCTGGTTTACCATTTTTTGGGTAAAGTAATTTTAGTTCGTAGAAATTGGAGAGCTGCAGACGAGTTGCATTATTGTGTGGCATATTGGCGTCACGAGGTGTGGTGGCACCTGATCATGGCCGCTGAGAGGGGGGGCAGGTATAATTTCCAAGGCCTGATAGAGAGGGCCGGTGGCCAGTAGCCTAACCCATAAGGTGCCCATACACGGTGCGATGATCGCACCCGTTATGGACTGGATCGCATTGCATCGCAACCCATGCTTATTGCATGCGATTTGTGTGAGATGTGATGCGATGCGATCAGAAGGCAGTACAAATGTGCAGCACATACTTTTTGGGGATGTGGTCAGTTTCCTGGCGGTCCGAGCCATGGCGTTCAAAATTGCGATGCCGGAATCCCGACCGCCGAAATCCCGACCGCCGAAATCCCAACACTTTCTCCCTCTGTGGGTGTCCACGACACCCATAGAGGGAGAATAAATTAGTGTGCCAAGCGTAGCAAGGCACCAGGCCCGCTGCGTGGCAAGTGCAGCAAGCCAGCAAGGGGGGGGGGGGGGGGGGAGGGGGGCGATCCACGTCCCCCCTTGTCTGGATTTCAGCGGTCATGAATGGTAATTAATTGACATAATTAACCTGTAATGTTTACCTTATATATGAAATCTAATCTTTTTTCCCTACAACATTTTTTATTTGAATCTATATACCAAATGTGAGTGTCGCCGGCATATTTAAAAGAGATGTTGGAACTCAAAGGGTTAAGCCCCATACACACTAGACAATATATCATCAATCATATGAATGATCATCTAGTATGTACGCTCAATATCATTAACCATGCGTGCTCTTAGGCATCGTTAATGACCACCCTCCAT
Source organism: Crinia signifera (assembly GCF_055691185.1). Lineage (NCBI taxonomy): Eukaryota > Metazoa > Chordata > Amphibia > Anura > Myobatrachidae > Crinia > Crinia signifera. Next base: position 156,413,238 of record NC_139225.1, on the reverse strand, counting down.
TCATCTGTTCAGCATGCACAATGCTGACTATATCGTTAACGATGCATGCTAGTGGGTGATGGACGATGGATTATGTCACTAAATGATATTGTTTAGTGCATATGTGCTATATCATTCACCGGGGAGCTCCGCCGATTATGGGAAGTCTGTATAGGGCGTTAATCTAAATTAGCCCAAAAATGCAACAAATGAATCTGTGAGTTGTGTTCAGCAGGGCTGGATTAAGGGAAGTGGCGATATCGGTGGCCATCATGGGGCCCCTACATACTCAGAGGCCAAGCTGCCAGAGTCGTTGACCCTGGACACCAACAAGTCTCAATCCAGCCCCGGTGTCTAGTGAAGGTCTCACTAAAATAAAACTCTGATCCTTTTTTTTAAAGTTGTATTTCCATTTTGAAAGTTCCAGATTTAGGTGAAACTTTCTCTAAAACTAACATAACCCAGGACCCATCCTTGAAAACACGAACCGTCTTTTGTTCTTTGTATGTTTTGTTATAGTTTCATGAACTATGCCCCCTTGGGTGTGTAAGGAAATACCCCCCATAAAAGCAGCAGTGATGACAGACCTCCCACATTAAAGACAGGCACTCAGTGATCACGTAGAGCCTATTTGCTCAGGTCAATATTTAATTAACCCCTTTGGAAATAGTATTTTATATTTCCTTCTTCTTGGATCCCCCCCCCCCCCCCCCTAAATCCATAAACCACATTTCTGCTTGATTACTGGCCACTCCTAAGAATAACACATGCTATGCGCCCCTCCGCCAATTGTTCTACAACGCAACATGTGGTAGTCATTAGCGTGGGTCGCTGCTTCTTACTTTGCTCAGCAAAAATAGAGGTTTAGAGGCTACGAAAATGAAAACTGAGCGGCAGAAAATTCTAAAACTCCTTTGCTGAACTTTGCACTTTCCCAAATCGCAGCTTGAAATAATTAAAAGAATTTTTCCAAAAAAAAAAAAATCCCAAAATGTGAACATTTGAAACTCCTCCACAATATTTGACATAAAGTTTGCAGGAAATGACTTGGGGTGAGGCAAGTTCTTGTACATGATTTTTTTTTTATTGTTTAAATTGTGTGTTATATTAGTTAGTGTTTCACAAAACACATTTCTGGAAATGCTTAAGACGGTTTGTCGAAGACCTCCCCTGTGTCCCGTCCCTGCAGATGACGGGCCGGATTCATTGCATAAATTTAATAACTGCAGACCAGGGTGTATTGCTCAGCTACTTATCCATCTGGAGGGGATTATAATTTATAAAGGTTTTGAACGTTAATATTATTATTACTATTATTTTTATTATTATTACTGACACTCCTACATGGGGCCTGATTCAGACCTATTCACTCAGCTTCGAATGTTCACATCCCCTCACATACGGCCTAACGGGTATGTGGTATATTCCAAGAGCTTAGAACTTGCGGGTAGCTCCATCTTTAGCTAGCATTATCCAATAGAAGCCTATGGGCTTTTTTTTTTTCAATTTTTCCTGAGAGGGATCATATCAGGTCCCTCCCAGCATTCCGTGCTGCTGCTGTGTCACTCCGCACATGCAAAGAGGGCCTCCTGGGTACTGAGTGGGCACCGAGGGGTCACGGAGAATTACGGCAGTGCTGTGTGAGAAGAGCATCGACAGCTGAGAAAGGCTGGGCACTTATGTCGTGTGGGTGAGCTCCGGTGCCTGGGACCTCTAGTACGCCAGCTTGGACTACTCCACTCCAGTGATTGTCCCTCTACACACATTGGAGGTCCTCCCATCTACTACAGTTGATGGGAACGACTGAGCCAGTGCATTTTATATTTACAAATTTTTACTTACAAATGAATTCGACTTTTACCAATAAAGTAGGGATGGCCATCGGAGGACTGTCCACCGATGGTTACCATTGATGGTACTATTGATGGATAACCTTGAAGGTGTAAAACCATTCATAACCGAGCCATTGATGGTCAATGGTCATCAATGGTCATCTCTACTTTAATCTTCAGTGAATTGTAGGCCAATAAGGTTCCACATTGGGGTTGTCAGAGCTGTGCTCAGTGCCCAGGAGAAAAAAAAAAATGATAGCTTTGTATCATTAATGCCGGGAAAACATTTGGTTCTCCCACCTCAATGGTAAAAGCAGTTGCCATTGGTCAAAGACCATCGATGATTTGAAATCATCGATGGTTGATGACCGTCCCTACAATAATACAGCCGCAAGGACACGCACCCTCGTACAAATTAGACATTTCTGCAAATTTCAAATTGGGGTCAATGACTTATTGTAAGCCGACAATGACTGAAGGTTTTGTTATAAAATAGTCTGAATTCAGGATACTGTTCTGGTCCTGGACATGTCATTTAAAAAGTCAGATTCCGCACCCCCGGCACACAGATATTGACATCACTAAAAACTATATAAATATATTTTTTAAAGCATATATTTTGTTTTCGCTAGATATAAAAGAATTGCGACTTAAACTTGAGCTGTTGGCCAATATTACGCATTTTACAAATGGAACCACATGGGGTTCGTACACATAATCCGGGGTCATGTGACAGCTCAGCTGCAGCACGCCTAGCATTCAGAGAGAGCTCGGCTGAATAATGTGTGCAGCGCTGAATGTAACTGCAAAGTATCAAGACCAGAGATGTAATCCTTGGAGTATTAAACAAAGTAATACCGATGCATTAGGTACGATGAAACAGACAAGGTGATGGGTGTAGGCGAAGGGCTCATTCTCACTGATTGTTCACATTACGCTGGGCACGCTGCACTTGCAGCAGACCTAAATAAGCAGCATTGATCCATATATCACTATACGGAATCCAGGGTCAGAACAGATAGTGTTTCCCATGCTTGATGAACCTTGAATACATCTTCCTTTATTCTTAGTCCTACTCGTGCCTGTCAACAAAGTACATCAGCGCTGCTATACGGTCCTCAAAATAACCATAGCAACCACTTTAAAACGATTGTGATGTATTTACAAGTAACATTCAACCTGTAGGAGACCTATGGAGGTTTAAAGTGGGAAAAGGTGAATAAGTCTCTGACGCAGGTCTTTTATTTTGCTCGGCTCAGGGTATGAATGATTTAATAAGTTTTGAAAATAATTTTCAAAGCGGCATAATAGACACTTTGAGAGTAACACACAGCGGCCATAACATTTTTGGTCAGTAAAAGGAATTCACTTAGTCCAGTTGCTAGGCAGTGACCCATGGGCAATTGGTGGCTTTAAATCAGGAAGGGGGAGTGGGTCGGTACTGAGAAACTGCCCCTACTAATAAGTCCATTAATTTAGTCAATTTGGCAATACCTCAAATGCCAGATAAGCTGTTGGCCTTATGGGCTGGTCCAACATTATTGCCTGGCCAAGCTGATGGAGAGCCAGGAGCTGGCCAGGCATAATCACCTCCACATGGTCAAGTTTGGAGGACAGATCAGTTCCACTTCCTCGCACTCTGCTCAACTCTCAGAGAAGGAGTGGGCTAAGCAGCTCCACCGTCTCGCACTCTGCTCAGCTCTCAGAGATAGGAGTGGGACAAGCAGCTCCACCATCACGCACTCTGCTCAGCTCTCAGAGATAAGAGTGAGACAAGCAGCTCCACATCCTCATGCTCTGCTCTCAGAGATAGCGGTGGACCGAGCAGCTTCACCATCTCGCACTCTGCTCGGTTCTCAGATATTAAAGTGGGCCAAGCAGCTTCACCGTCTCACACTCTGCTCAGCCCTCAGAGATAATAGTGAGCAAAGCAGCTCCACCGTCTCACACTCTGCTCTCAGAGATAGGGGTGGGCCAAGAAGCTTCACCTTCTCATGCTCAGCTCTTAGAGATAGGAGTGGGTCCTGCAGCTTCACCATCTCACACTCTGCTCAGC